>NC_135505.1:126643798-127002885 GCF_052857255.1 Amblyomma americanum
TGCCTCGAATCGAATGCGTATGCTACGGCACAGTTTAGAACCTTCTGCCTTGTATGTATGAGTAGAACGCCCCTGCCGATCAGCTAACCAAGCAGGCTTTTAAAGTTCTCTTGATGTTTTATGTGTCGCTGAAGCGCAAATACCTTCGTTTCAGCTTGAAGACGGAGGCTTGTGAATAATTTTAAAAAAAAGTTCTTGCTTGGTGCCGCCGTTTTGACATGTCTTGTGTCACCGGGACGTAAAAAGTGAAAATCGAGAATGCCACTGTGATCGCTATAAAGAACGCTGAAAAAGTTAGAGAATACAAGGTGCCTCAGAAAGGCTCGTTCGAGTTATAAGTTTTTACCATGGCTTTTTTTATCGTCATGACGTCAATTCTGCATGACATCAAGTCCGCTTCTCTAGTGGAAGCGCCTGTATGAGAAAACTCCAGAAAGTAAATAAAGCTGCGAAAATATCTCCCGGTTGCGCAGTTATTCTCCAATGGTCCAACATGTTCGGTGATGTTGCAGAGTTCGGGCTGTTCGCGTTCTCAATATAATTTTAATTGCATGTTTTAAAACCATCACGGGAAGTAACGTGACGTAACTCAATGAGGAACCTCTTGAGTCCTCATAGCCATCATCCACCAAAATATTCTGGAAAAACCGGTCTCATTCTCGACGCCTCCCATACCGTCGAACTCATTCTTAAGGGCTAACGTCTTTCGGCGGCTTTTCACTAGCAGTATACGAAGGCGCTGTTCCCCACGGCGCCAGTAAAATTGACAGGTGAAGCTATTATACGAGAGCTGCTTGCGTGAAATTACTACAGCATTTTCAATTCCAGTTCATACTGGGCGCTTATCCCCATGGTCAACAACATCCGCTAAGTTAAATCAACTGCTCAACCAACACTTCTCCAATGACTGTCTAACTCCTGCCTTCCGCCGGCCGCGGACATTTTAGTCCAGTAACCATCCTTATCTCGAAACTCCATCTTTCACTTGGCTATCTCCGATCATCTTTTTCCTGTGAGTGCACGGCACAGTGGCCAATAACATGTCACTTAACTAGCTTCGCAGCGGATTGTCACAATTGTTCTGTGCTCGTAGATGGAGCCAGACTCGGAGCGCTGTATATGCACCTGGGCGATGAAGGAGACACAAGACTTCATGGACGAAATTTGAAATAGCATCGTTGAGACTAGCTCTAGTCTCAACATAAAAGTCAATAAAGATCCGCGTAATCACAACCGCCTTTCGTGAAATACCATATTACGCTTTTTACGTCATAATACGCCAAGGATTCTGTGCTTCCACGGAGTCTCGAACCGCAGGCAATGTCCCTCTCAGAACAAGGTCTATAGAGTGCGCCCTGATTTAAACCGTCGGACAGTCGTTTCGTCGTTCTCTCAGTCATTTATTCTTACTTGACTTCTTTGCTTGCTTCCAGGTTCGCGCCTTCGCTCGTTCATTCCTTTGTTCGTGCTTTCTTCCTACCTTCAATCCTTCCGTCCGTCCGTCCGTCCGTCCGTCCTTCCTTTATCCATCCCTCCCTCTCCCTTTCCTGCCTTCGGTTTCCCCCCCCGTCTGTCGTTCATTCTATACACTTTTCTTCAAAGCAAACCGTGCTCATGATGCTGGAAAGCGCATTGTGCGGCTTCCTATCCAGCCGCAGACAATGCAAAGAAGCAGGAAGCACGGCGTTTCTGAAAACATTCGAGCGGCAGATTTCACTTTTGGACCCTATAGCGGCAGTCATCTAAGAGCCCTGGCACTGCTAAGGTAAGAAGTGATGAGGTCTGGTATAGCTCGCACTTTCCAGCTATGATGGGAGCTGGTCACGAAACGCAAGCTGCCCCGCATGATTCATAAGCAAAACCACTGGCCTGGACTGATTTCACAATGTTTCTGCCTATGACCATCTTAAAAATTCTCCCCCCCCCCCCCCCCCCCGTTTGCTCCAAGCCTTTCCTGACTAGGCTCGAGTTGTTGTTAGTAATGAACTCACGTTTCGAACAAAAAAAGGCTGTGTGGGAAGGTGGATTCAGGGACGTGTAAAACCCTTTGCGTTTTGACGGCGACCCGAACGGCTTTCAATCTTTTCCGCCCACAATCTCAACATCAGGTTGGTTCTGACTTGCAGGCAGGGATGCCTGTGTTATGCATCATTCGCTGAGCTACTACGACAACTCGAGAATTGTCGAGAATTCTTAGCCAAACGAGAGTCCGCATGGTAAAACCTAGTGTATAGTATACGGTTAAATTCTGTGCACAGATTACGGAACGTAGTGACGTGTGCGCCCACTGTACAAATTAGTAGCGAATTTATTTCGCTGTTTTATTCCATTTACACAGAGAAATACTGTTAATGTTCACTAAGAAGGTTAGGATTTTCTGTTTATTATTCACTCCGGTTGGAGTTATGCTCAGGTTAAGCACCGATGGCAACGAAGGTATACTGCCATTCGAACTCTGCAACACCGCTTCTTCAGCTAAGATTGCTTCTCCGTACAACAAAATACCGTGAAGCCTTCGACGAAGAGAAAATACAAAGTAAATCGGAAAAGTGACAGCAAGGGTACCGTACCGAACATAGCCTAGCCACTCCCCTGCCGAAAACGCGCACAGGCTTGCTAGCAGTAATTTACATATCATGTCCTTCCGTCTACAGATCTCTTTGATTCTCGCCGCAGCTCCTTTGCCTGTCATACGAAGCAGTGTACTGGTTCCACTGGCAGTATCGCTCATGATTCAACTGCTGATCATGCAGCCAACAAGATTACCTCCTAAACTGTAACTTCTGCGCAGTGCTTTTTATCTTTGCATCAAAAGGAGCAAACATATGGGAATCATGGGAGTTCGTAGTCTAGCCACATCTGAGTACTCCTTTTTCGAGAAACGTAGATTCTGCCTGCAGTGCACCAGACTCAAAGATATTCGCAAGCCAAAAGGCGCACATTTTGCTTGCGTCACTGATTTGAACGCGCAAGCGCATTGGCTCAACAAGAAGGGCAACACCAATTCCCGGTTAGTGCTGCCTCGTATTAAGTATTCACTGCTGTCGGCACTTTGATAATGTTGCACAAGTCAAACCAACTTTTGTAGAGTGAAATATTATCAGCAAACGAAAGTTCTCGATGTCTATATTTACTTTCCGCCAGCAGAAAAAAAAAATCAGAATCCCTCAAGACCTCTTCTACTCTGAACAATGCCTGCGCTTTATTGAAAGACTTACATTCTCTGAAATTCGCTGCACCTGCCGATGACGTGAATGCTACGCACCTCTTGCAAAAGGTCGAAGAGCTTCATACGGAGGCAAAATTCAAAGTCGTTCTACTCTCGGGAAAAATTCAATACATGAGAAGGCATTTTTTTTCAGGGGGGGGGGGGGGGGGGAGCATTGAGTATTGTTCTATTCAGAGCAATATGCAAGCTTAGACCGGCCTGGAATCAAAAGCCTGGCCCCGCCCTCGTGCACGGCCGAACAAAAAAATCTATTGTTATGCCGGACCAAGGTAACGCACTTGAGTCTAGATGGGCGCCCAGAGGTTGGGCAATTAAACAGATGGAATTTGTCCTACTTTTGATGCATTTTTGCTCAGTGAAATCTACGTGGAGATTTTCTAGAAGCAATAAGCAGGAACCACGGGCACAGTGTCGGAAAAAAAAATTGGATTACTCAGCACTTATTTATTTGCTTTGTGTGTACGCTATAAAGAATTCTCGAGAGGGAAAAGTTACGAAACAGTAGTGTTTCTATTTTGACCTGCGACCGGCAACGCGTCGGTATTGCAAGAACGCCGGCGCTAAATTTTCACCAGAGCATTCCTTCCTGACATGGAATTAGAGGCTCAGGTGCTTCATTTGAAGATGAGTCAAATGTGCATCGCTCCCACTGCAACGTGCAAATGATTGAACTAACAGCCGCCCAGCCACTTTTAACGAAACAAAAGAAGAAAAATGGCACTTTCGTTTCCACTTATTTCAGGGATGCAGGGAATTGCAGCTCTGGTAGGTTCGAAAACTCGAGATATAGCCGTGGGATTCGCAGCTGCGGTGGTTTTAATGGAGCGTTAACTTGTAACGCCTCCCGCACGGATCATCTCTTCTAGTCCATTTACGTACTAATGTATAGAGAATCACTGTCTTTCGCTGTTCCAGCTTTCAAAAAGCACTCGCCTTCGGTTCACACAAAAGGCTCTCACCATCAGCTCGGTTTTGCGTTACCACTCGCGACTGGACATTTGAAGCCCCATAAGCCGCTGGGAAAGAGCTTAACGGGTACCCATTTGTGCCAAGATTCAACACGGCCTTTTAAGGCGAAAGCCTCATACTCGCTCATACTTGCGGCGTCTTTCCGTCCTAGCCCTGGAACGGTGTGAGCTGTGGTCTCTCTCTCAAGAATCGGCGCACATCCTCCTCCACCTCAGCAAAACAGGTGGCGGCGCAGCCAACCCCCTCTTCCCGCACGACGCGGCGGCCACCGCCACTCCTGTCCTCCTTCCATCCCCCCCCCTCCCACAGCGCAGCTACCGTCCCCTCAGAAGAGCGACATAAATGCATGCGCTGTGTCCCCCTTTCCACTCCCAGCAACAAGCATCTCAACTCACTGCCCATAGCAACAGTGACGTCACTCGGGCACCAGATGGAGCCAGTGCTCGCGTCAGCGGCGGGCGAAGCGATGCTCCTTCGTCAGACGTCTCGTTTCAGTCAAGTGAGTCGGATGCTTCCCAAGAGAGAGAGGGAGAGAAACTTTATTGGTGGAGAGGAATTTATGGGTCCCCGCACGACCCCACTGCACTCGAGTGTTTATGTCCCTAAAGTCCATAACACTGGCCGCCCGGCCGGTGGCGATTGTCTGCACGGCCGGGTCCTCCGAGCGCAGCAGGGTCTCCCAGTCCTCCCCGGTCTTGAGGTCCTCTAGGCCGCGCGGGGGAGGGTCCGCCGGGCAGAGGGAGAGGATGCGGAGGGAAGAGGCGAAGGGTTCTGTGCACAAGGTGAAGGCAAGAGTGGGGAAGGTGTATGAATGTGGGCTAGGGTCAGGGGTGAGGGGAGTGTGTATGTGTGTGTGTGTGTGTGTGTGTGTGTGTGTGTGTGTGTGTGTGTGTGTGTGTGTGTGTGTGTGTGTGTGTGTGCGTGCGCTACAGTGTTGCGTGTTTATCTAGGGATGGGTGGGGTGGAGGATAGAGCTGGCGCGAGCCTTTGTAGGCCTGCATCATCTCGCTAAACAAGTGCATTAGCTTCCTCGCGAATCCCCGATCCGAGGCCACCTGATCCCGGTTTAAAGAACCTCGGGCTAAAAGGTTGGCGGCCTCGTTTCCGGGATTCCGGGAGTGCGCAGGCACCCATATAAGCTCAACATGGCACGGTGGGGGTGCATCGGGCGAGCGCTGTATCCAAAAAGCACGGACGTGGGCTCGGCCTCGCGCAAAATATTAGAATTGTAGTTTTAGAGTCTGTTAAAATGTGCCAGGCTTTCGTGCGGGTGATGGCAATTGCAATGGCGGCTTCCTCTCCAGCCTCTGGGGCAGTGTCGGGGGGATAGGCATGCGGCCCAGTGATTCCACGGCAAGTGGTTCACAGAAGCGCCACAGGAAGCCGGACTCCCCAATACCGCACGGCAGAAAAAATTCAAAGGCGCTTTAGAAGTTCTAAACTGTGCGGGTGTCATGTGCAAAATGCAATGTGCAATGGTAGTGCCGTGTTAAATGGGGGTGCCATGTGCAAAAAAAGACATGGGTACAGTCAGTCAGTCGAATGACCACAGTCTTTCACCGAACACATTTTAGAATTTCTAAAGTGTCTTTCAACTTTTATTGTGCATCTGCAGCTAATAATAATAACAATAATTGGGTTTGTGGAAAGGAAGAAGACAAATCTCTACGCTCTGGAAAACGCCGTTGCGTAAGAGCATACTGGTTTGAGACACTTCGGGTGCCCAAACACGCACTACCTGATGAACAGGAGCTCTCGCTTTTCGTCTCCATTGAAATGCGCCCAGTGCGCCGTCACATCAATCCTGCAAACTATCTTCATAAACAAAAAGTCAATGCAATCGCTGCGAAGGCCATTAAATATATTGATACATCGCAGGCTGTAAGAAATGACACTAATTAAAAATCTACATTTAAGGCATAGTTGTTGATTACGTTTGTGGAAATATGGGGGGACAAAGCCTTTCGCCCCGCCCGCACTCCCACTCCGCGGATGCAGCGTTCCCGCTCGCTAACCGCGGAGGGGTTCGTGCTCGAGGGACAAAGGGAAGGGACGACACAGCGTTAACACTCATATGCCATTTATTACACTTGCAATTAATACACAGAGTGGGCCAGCTAGCTACAAAACATCAACGAGGCATTCCTCGGAAAATAGAAGACTACGTAAGAAGGACCTCCGACTTACCGGCTGGGGCAGGGGCGCGACTTCGGAGGTATCGGCGGCGAACGTTTGTATGCGCCGATAATGGCGGCCGGGTCTTCCCGTGCGCGCTGCATTCTTGGGGCAAAGCCATTCCCTAGCATTTGCTGGGGAAGGCGGTCAGAGCGCGCGTTTGCTGCGCTCGCTTCGCTGCCTGGAACCAGAAGTCCAGCGGCAAGGCACAACGGATCCCCGTGCGCCTGCCGCGGAAGGTGACGGGAGCGTGCGGCTCCAACCGCTCACGACGCTGGCCGGATCCCGAAGAGCCTCTCTCCGGTTCCGCAGAATTCCGCGTAACCTACGAGGTGGCGCTCACGTCGCCGTTCCCTTTCCCCCATGAGGGAGACTTCCCTCCTCGCCCAGCCGGGGGCTGTCCGTCGCGACGGCCGACGATGAAGATGGGCCGCATCGAAACGGAGGGGGGAAACAGGTTCTCCACATCCCTCCCTCCTTAAATGTCGGCCTACGGTTGAACCCGTCCATGGATGCCATCGACGAAGGGGCCACGAGCGTTGCGATGATGACTGCAAGACAGCTCGTACAGGCGGGGTGCCGGGGTCATCCGATGAGCAGCAAGGTCACCAAACACCCGTCCTTGTCCCGCGGCAGGCATCCAAAATTAGCGTGTCGGGAGGGTGTTGTTCGCGCCGACGCGCCTTTGTTGGAAGGTAGAGGGGCTGGCCCCCCTCTCGTAGCCGCTGCAAACTGCTCGCCGAGACTCTGCAGCTCGATGACTCATGGCCGCAAGGCAGCAGGCAGAGACCCATACAATGGACAGCAGGCCGGGGCAGCTTCTCTTGAACTCTGCATATCGCTCCTAGGATCTCCAAAAGTTTGCATCAAAAACAATGGAGACCGCGTAAACTCACCATTTGGTAAAGTGCGGAGCAATGCAAGTGCCAAACAATCCTATCCGGCACCGCCCAAACGCTCGGTTCATTTGAACGTAGCTGGCTCACTTCGGACGAAGCACATTCGCGGTTCGCTTTCCGGCATGGTGATGTTAAGCTCACTTGAGCTGCGTTAGCGTCTCTGGTTCCGCGAAATTATAAATTCGCTTCGCAGCCCAAAAAATAAGTTTGTTCGAACAAAGTCAGCTTTCTGTAGTTGAGCGAGACCTCTCGGCTCTAGCGAGGTTAAATATACAACAAGCAAGCCCGTTTGCGCGTGCTTGCGCCACGGTACGACTGTGTCCTCCCAAAAGCGACAGGCAGCTCCCGAAGAGCCTTAGGCCTACTCGCTCTTACACTTCCGGGTGCCAACAAAGGGCCAAGGACAATAGCTAGAACACAACGCCACGAGGAGATACGTTTCTGCCAAGGTGACCCTAACGCGAACGGCGCCTACCGCTTCCCGCGGTGTCGCAGCGCCCCGGTGCTTTTCCTGTAATCACGACTGCAATCCAAAACAGCTGACTACGGCACCCGGCTCCCAGAGCCAAAGAGACAGAACAGAGAATATTTACAACTATGTACAAGAAAAATCGGGCCACCCTCCAGGCTTCCGCATTCACTCGCTTCTGGCTTGCTGTTCTCCGTGGGCGTCTCGGTCTCGCTCTCCATGAGCGGACCTCGTAGGTTCACCTTCCACAGGTGTACCGATGAAGTGCTCATCAAAAGCTTAGCATGCACGGCAATTCTCCCATGCTGCTATTACGTTCATCTCGCTGTCAAGAAAGCATCTTCGCCTTGCTAGCAACTCCGAATTCGGTTCAGGCCTAACGCTGTTCCAAATCCGGGCGGGCATTCCACGAACCGAACTGACTGCCGTCCCTCGTCCCAAGAGCTTGCCACACGTTGGGACGCCATTGTGGAAATATGGGGGGACAAAGCCTTTCGCCCCGCCCGCACTCCCACTCCGCGGATGCAGCGTTCCCGCTCGCTAACCGCGGAGGGGTTCGTGCTCGAGGGACAAAGGGAAGGGACGACACAGCGTTAACACTCATATGCCATTTATTACACTTGCAATTAATACACAGAGTGGGCCAGCTAGCTACAAAACATCAACGAGGCATTCCTCGGAAAATAGAAGACTACGTAAGAAGGACCTCCGACTTACCGGCTGGGGCAGGGGCGCGACTTCGGAGGTATCGGCGGCGAACGTTTGTATGCGCCGATAATGGCGGCCGGGTCTTCCCGTGCGCGCTGCATTCTTGGGGCAAAGCCATTCCCTAGCATTTGCTGGGGAAGGCGGTCAGAGCGCGCGTTTGCTGCGCTCGCTTCGCTGCCTGGAACCAGAAGTCCAGCGGCAAGGCACAACGGATCCCCGTGCGCCTGCCGCGGAAGGTGACGGGAGCGTGCGGCTCCAACCGCTCACGACGCTGGCCGGATCCCGAAGAGCCTCTCTCCGGTTCCGCAGAATTCCGCGTAACCTACGAGGTGGCGCTCACGTCGCCGTTCCCTTTCCCCCATGAGGGAGACTTCCCTCCTCGCCCAGCCGGGGGCTGTCCGTCGCGACGGCCGACGATGAAGATGGGCCGCATCGAAACGGAGGGGGGAAACAGGTTCTCCACATCCCTCCCTCCTTAAATGTCGGCCTACGGTTGAACCCGTCCATGGATGCCATCGACGAAGGGGCCACGAGCGTTGCGATGATGACTGCAAGACAGCTCGTACAGGCGGGGTGCCGGGGTCATCCGATGAGCAGCAAGGTCACCAAACACCCGTCCTTGTCCCGCGGCAGGCATCCAAAATTAGCGTGTCGGGAGGGTGTTGTTCGCGCCGACGCGCCTTTGTTGGAAGGTAGAGGGGCTGGCCCCCCTCTCGTAGCCGCTGCAAACTGCTCGCCGGAGACTCTGCAGCTTGATGACTCATGGCCGCAAGGCAGCAGGCAGAGACCCATACAATGGACAGCAGGCCGGGGCAGCTTCTCTTGAACTCTGCATATCGCTCCTAGGATCTCCAAAAGTTTGCATCAAAAACAATGGAGACCGCGTAAACTCACCATTTGGTAAAGTGCGGAGCAATGCAAGTGCCAAACAATCCTATCCGGCACCGCCCAAACGCTCGGTTCATTTGAACGTAGCTGGCTCACTTCGGACGAAGCACATTCGCGGTTCGCTTTCCGGCATGGTGATGTTAAGCTCACTTGAGCTGCGTTAGCGTCTCTGGTTCCGCGAAATTATAAATTCGCTTCGCAGCCCAAAAAATAAGTTTGTTCGAACAAAGTCAGCTTTCTGTAGTTGAGCGAGACCTCTCGGCTCTAGCGAGGTTAAATATACAACAAGCAAGCCCGTTTGCGCGTGCTTGCGCCACGGTACGACTGTGTCCTCCCAAAAGCGACAGGCAGCTCCCGAAGAGCCTTAGGCCTACTCGCTCTTACACTTCCGGGTGCCAACAAAGGGCCAAGGACAATAGCTAGAACACAACGCCACGAGGAGATACGTTTCTGCCAAGGTGACCCTAACGCGAACGGCGCCTACCGCTTCCCGCGGTGTCGCAGCGCCCCGGTGCTTTTCCTGTAATCACGACTGCAATCCAAAACAGCTGACTACGGCACCCGGCTCCCAGAGCCAAAGAGACAGAACAGAGAATATTTACAACTATGTACAAGAAAAATCGGGCCACCCTCCAGGCTTCCGCATTCACTCGCTTCTGGCTTGCTGTTCTCCGTGGGCGTCTCGGTCTCGCTCTCCATGAGCGGACCTCGTAGGTTCACCTTCCACAGGTGTACCGATGAAGTGCTCATCAAAAGCTTAGCATGCACGGCAATTCTCCCATGCTGCTATTACGTTCATCTCGCTGTCAAGAAAGCATCTTCGCCTTGCTAGCAACTCCGAATTCGGTTCAGGCCTAACGCTGTTCCAAATCCGGGCGGGCATTCCACGAACCGAACTGACTGCCGTCCCTCGTCCCAAGAGCTTGCCACACGTTGGGACGCCATTGTGGAAATATGGGGGGACAAAGCCTTTCGCCCCGCCCGCACTCCCACTCCGCGGATGCAGCGTTCCCGCTCGCTAACCGCGGAGGGGTTCGTGCTCGAGGGACAAAGGGAAGGGACGACACAGCGTTAACACTCATATGCCATTTATTACACTTGCAATTAATACACAGAGTGGGCCAGCTAGCTACAAAACATCAACGAGGCATTCCTCGGAAAATAGAAGACTACGTAAGAAGGACCTCCGACTTACCGGCTGGGGCAGGGGCGCGACTTCGGAGGTATCGGCGGCGAACGTTTGTATGCGCCGATAATGGCGGCCGGGTCTTCCCGTGCGCGCTGCATTCTTGGGGCAAAGCCATTCCCTAGCATTTGCTGGGGAAGGCGGTCAGAGCGCGCGTTTGCTGCGCTCGCTTCGCTGCCTGGAACCAGAAGTCCAGCGGCAAGGCACAACGGATCCCCGTGCGCCTGCCGCGGAAGGTGACGGGAGCGTGCGGCTCCAACCGCTCACGACGCTGGCCGGATCCCGAAGAGCCTCTCTCCGGTTCCGCAGAATTCCGCGTAACCTACGAGGTGGCGCTCACGTCGCCGTTCCCTTTCCCCCATGAGGGAGACTTCCCTCCTCGCCCAGCCGGGGGCTGTCCGTCGCGACGGCCGACGATGAAGATGGGCCGCATCGAAACGGAGGGGGGAAACAGGTTCTCCACATCCCTCCCTCCTTAAATGTCGGCCTACGGTTGAACCCGTCCATGGATGCCATCGACGAAGGGGCCACGAGCGTTGCGATGATGACTGCAAGACAGCTCGTACAGGCGGGGTGCCGGGGTCATCCGATGAGCAGCAAGGTCACCAAACACCCGTCCTTGTCCCGCGGCAGGCATCCAAAATTAGCGTGTCGGGAGGGTGTTGTTCGCGCCGACGCGCCTTTGTTGGAAGGTAGAGGGGCTGGCCCCCCTCTCGTAGCCGCTGCAAACTGCTCGCCGAGACTCTGCAGCTCGATGACTCATGGCCGCAAGGCAGCAGGCAGAGACCCATACAATGGACAGCAGGCCGGGGCAGCTTCTCTTGAACTCTGCATATCGCTCCTAGGATCTCCAAAAGTTTGCATCAAAAACAATGGAGACCGCGTAAACTCACCATTTGGTAAAGTGCGGAGCAATGCAAGTGCCAAACAATCCTATCCGGCACCGCCCAAACGCTCGGTTCATTTGAACGTAGCTGGCTCACTTCGGACGAAGCACATTCGCGGTTCGCTTTCCGGCATGGTGATGTTAAGCTCACTTGAGCTGCGTTAGCGTCTCTGGTTCCGCGAAATTATAAATTCGCTTCGCAGCCCAAAAAATAAGTTTGTTCGAACAAAGTCAGCTTTCTGTAGTTGAGCGAGACCTCTCGGCTCTAGCGAGGTTAAATATACAACAAGCAAGCCCGTTTGCGCGTGCTTGCGCCACGGTACGACTGTGTCCTCCCAAAAGCGACAGGCAGCTCCCGAAGAGCCTTAGGCCTACTCGCTCTTACACTTCCGGGTGCCAACAAAGGGCCAAGGACAATAGCTAGAACACAACGCCACGAGGAGATACGTTTCTGCCAAGGTGACCCTAACGCGAACGGCGCCTACCGCTTCCCGCGGTGTCGCAGCGCCCCGGTGCTTTTCCTGTAATCACGACTGCAATCCAAAACAGCTGACTACGGCACCCGGCTCCCAGAGCCAAAGAGACAGAACAGAGAATATTTACAACTATGTACAAGAAAAATCGGGCCACCCTCCAGGCTTCCGCATTCACTCGCTTCTGGCTTGCTGTTCTCCGTGGGCGTCTCGGTCTCGCTCTCCATGAGCGGACCTCGTAGGTTCACCTTCCACAGGTGTACCGATGAAGTGCTCATCAAAAGCTTAGCATGCACGGCAATTCTCCCATGCTGCTATTACGTTCATCTCGCTGTCAAGAAAGCATCTTCGCCTTGCTAGCAACTCCGAATTCGGTTCAGGCCTAACGCTGTTCCAAATCCGGGCGGGCATTCCACGAACCGAACTGACTGCCGTCCCTCGTCCCAAGAGCTTGCCACACGTTGGGACGCCATTGTGGAAATATGGGGGGACAAAGCCTTTCGCCCCGCCCGCACTCCCACTCCGCGGATGCAGCGTTCCCGCTCGCTAACCGCGGAGGGGTTCGTGCTCGAGGGACAAAGGGAAGGGACGACACAGCGTTAACACTCATATGCCATTTATTACACTTGCAATTAATACACAGAGTGGGCCAGCTAGCTACAAAACATCAACGAGGCATTCCTCGGAAAATAGAAGACTACGTAAGAAGGACCTCCGACTTACCGGCTGGGGCAGGGGCGCGACTTCGGAGGTATCGGCGGCGAACGTTTGTATGCGCCGATAATGGCGGCCGGGTCTTCCCGTGCGCGCTGCATTCTTGGGGCAAAGCCATTCCCTAGCATTTGCTGGGGAAGGCGGTCAGAGCGCGCGTTTGCTGCGCTCGCTTCGCTGCCTGGAACCAGAAGTCCAGCGGCAAGGCACAACGGATCCCCGTGCGCCTGCCGCGGAAGGTGACGGGAGCGTGCGGCTCCAACCGCTCACGACGCTGGCCGGATCCCGAAGAGCCTCTCTCCGGTTCCGCAGAATTCCGCGTAACCTACGAGGTGGCGCTCACGTCGCCGTTCCCTTTCCCCCATGAGGGAGACTTCCCTCCTCGCCCAGCCGGGGGCTGTCCGTCGCGACGGCCGACGATGAAGATGGGCCGCATCGAAACGGAGGGGGGAAACAGGTTCTCCACATCCCTCCCTCCTTAAATGTCGGCCTACGGTTGAACCCGTCCATGGATGCCATCGACGAAGGGGCCACGAGCGTTGCGATGATGACTGCAAGACAGCTCGTACAGGCGGGGTGCCGGGGTCATCCGATGAGCAGCAAGGTCACCAAACACCCGTCCTTGTCCCGCGGCAGGCATCCAAAATTAGCGTGTCGGGAGGGTGTTGTTCGCGCCGACGCGCCTTTGTTGGAAGGTAGAGGGGCTGGCCCCCCTCTCGTAGCCGCTGCAAACTGCTCGCCGGAGACTCTGCAGCTCGATGACTCATGGCCGCAAGGCAGCAGGCAGAGACCCATACAATGGACAGCAGGCCGGGGCAGCTTCTCTTGAACTCTGCATATCGCTCCTAGGATCTCCAAAAGTTTGCATCAAAAACAATGGAGACCGCGTAAACTCACCATTTGGTAAAGTGCGGAGCAATGCAAGTGCCAAACAATCCTATCCGGCACCGCCCAAACGCTCGGTTCATTTGAACGTAGCTGGCTCACTTCGGACGAAGCACATTCGCGGTTCGCTTTCCGGCATGGTGATGTTAAGCTCACTTGAGCTGCGTTAGCGTCTCTGGTTCCGCGAAATTATAAATTCGCTTCGCAGCCCAAAAAATAAGTTTGTTCGAACAAAGTCAGCTTTCTGTAGTTGAGCGAGACCTCTCGGCTCTAGCGAGGTTAAATATACAACAAGCAAGCCCGTTTGCGCGTGCTTGCGCCACGGTACGACTGTGTCCTCCCAAAAGCGACAGGCAGCTCCCGAAGAGCCTTAGGCCTACTCGCTCTTACACTTCCGGGTGCCAACAAAGGGCCAAGGACAATAGCTAGAACACAACGCCACGAGGAGATACGTTTCTGCCAAGGTGACCCTAACGCGAACGGCGCCTACCGCTTCCCGCGGTGTCGCAGCGCCCCGGTGCTTTTCCTGTAATCACGACTGCAATCCAAAACAGCTGACTACGGCACCCGGCTCCCAGAGCCAAAGAGACAGAACAGAGAATATTTACAACTATGTACAAGAAAAATCGGGCCACCCTCCAGGCTTCCGCATTCACTCGCTTCTGGCTTGCTGTTCTCCGTGGGCGTCTCGGTCTCGCTCTCCATGAGCGGACCTCGTAGGTTCACCTTCCACAGGTGTACCGATGAAGTGCTCATCAAAAGCTTAGCATGCACGGCAATTCTCCCATGCTGCTATTACGTTCATCTCGCTGTCAAGAAAGCATCTTCGCCTTGCTAGCAACTCCGAATTCGGTTCAGGCCTAACGCTGTTCCAAATCCGGGCGGGCATTCCACGAACCGAACTGACTGCCGTCCCTCGTCCCAAGAGCTTGCCACACGTTGGGACGCCATTGTGGAAATATGGGGGGACAAAGCCTTTCGCCCCGCCCGCACTCCCACTCCGCGGATGCAGCGTTCCCGCTCGCTAACCGCGGAGGGGTTCGTGCTCGAGGGACAAAGGGAAGGGACGACACAGCGTTAACACTCATATGCCATTTATTACACTTGCAATTAATACACAGAGTGGGCCAGCTAGCTACAAAACATCAACGAGGCATTCCTCGGAAAATAGAAGACTACGTAAGAAGGACCTCCGACTTACCGGCTGGGGCAGGGGCGCGACTTCGGAGGTATCGGCGGCGAACGTTTGTATGCGCCGATAATGGCGGCCGGGTCTTCCCGTGCGCGCTGCATTCTTGGGGCAAAGCCATTCCCTAGCATTTGCTGGGGAAGGCGGTCAGAGCGCGCGTTTGCTGCGCTCGCTTCGCTGCCTGGAACCAGAAGTCCAGCGGCAAGGCACAACGGATCCCCGTGCGCCTGCCGCGGAAGGTGACGGGAGCGTGCGGCTCCAACCGCTCACGACGCTGGCCGGATCCCGAAGAGCCTCTCTCCGGTTCCGCAGAATTCCGCGTAACCTACGAGGTGGCGCTCACGTCGCCGTTCCCTTTCCCCCATGAGGGAGACTTCCCTCCTCGCCCAGCCGGGGGCTGTCCGTCGCGACGGCCGACGATGAAGATGGGCCGCATCGAAACGGAGGGGGGAAACAGGTTCTCCACACGTTTCAATGCAACCCTTTTCCCTTGGCTGTCCAAACTACTTAGCTGCTCATATACAAGATGATTGTTCAAAATGGCGGGAGAAGGAAGGTGTTAGATTCTCTTCTTTTTTCTGTTTTTTAAAGCTTTTTGTAGCGTTGTTGCGAGTTGAGCGGTTTTTCGGGAAACTTTTTGATTGTGCAGCATGTGTCTGTTTGCACATTAGATAATTTACGTCTTCAGCTGTTGTAGGAACGGGCGCAGTATGGACACAGGGCAGTCCTTGCGCCGAGTTCGGCAGCCTTGGAGCGGCCTCTGTTGAGTTTTAATGTAGAGGGCCCGCGCCTAGCCCAGGCTTGAAGCCACACGCGTAGGTCATGCTCGGACAGGGCTCAAGTTTGGCTCGAAACCGAGAATAAGGGCCGTGCAGTGCTCCAGTAGAAGTTCTCCGTTTAGACCTCCGACTTCGCTTCTTTAAGGATCTTCAAAAAAGGCTGAGATTTCAAGGTAATGTTTTCTTTCAGGTTATTGCGCATGCTTGGCCATCTTCGTGAAACTGGCAGAGGGTAGGCGCTGCGCACTCCCCCCCCCCCCCCCCCACGCACTCACACACACATTGCAGTAAAGTATCTGTGCTATCAATATTCTATGAGTGCAGGTTTGTTTTGTGTATCGTCTAAAGCCCTTGTTATCAAGAAACTTTGTAAGATGTTCTTGTTCTGGGAGATTTTTTTTATACCCATACACTAACCTGACATCACTGCTTGGTAGTCAAATTTTCAGGACCTGATGATTGCGATGGGTCTATGTATATTCACCAGTCTAACCTCCCTCTATTAAGCTGCCGTATACGTGAAACACTTCCGTAAATTACTCCCCAAGGAAGCGCTATAGTCCTGTAGGTAAATTTTCCTGTATTTCTTGGGTGTGCAGTGTAAGACAAACTGTAAGAAACGTCGCATGTGCCGTTCTTGCAATTAGTACTTTTTTTGCAGTAAAACGCTGAGATAGATTTTAGGTGATTGTTTTCCAATAAGTTTAAGTTAATTACAGCATTCAACTTTACCGATAATCTATGGCACACTAAAGCCGCCGAATACTGCGCAGTGACCTCTTAGGACACTAGTTCTTCTAGTCTTCGTATTGCTCCAATGCGTCAGTCTTCTGAACAAACGCCAGCCAGTCTGTGCGGTGACATCTCTATTACCCGCGTCACCCAATGCATTTGATTGTCTCATCACATCACCTTTAATTCACACTACACTTTCCCTTTCCCTTCTCCGTTCCCCATTGTGGAGTAGCAAGACAAGGTCAAGTTATCGCAGGCCAACCTCTCCCCCTTTCATCTTACTATATTTTTACTTTATCCCCCTCATTCTGTCTGGGATGACCCTCATTTTTAGCGCGATTCAAACGGCCACCAGTTCGATGAACAGACCTATGCCGACAAAGGTTCCGGTTCACAGCCTGGAAGTGAGCGTGTCATGTCACTCAGATCCCCATTTTCCTAAGAAGTGATCAACGTATGATAAGCTGCCTAGGCTGGTTGCAAAAGCGTTACTGTTTCCGGTGATAAACGGAGTGTTGTTTCAAAGAGAAAAGGCAGCAATCTTAATACCGAAGCCGCATGCGGCTTATCTGCGGTTTAAAAAAGCATTTTAAAAGATCAGATGCCAATTAGAGGATTAAAATTGTTCCGGAGATAAGCAACGAAAGGTTTAAACATAGCATGTCCAACATTCCAAAGAGAGCAGAGGTTTTTGTCGCCTGAACGACCGCACACTGTCATTTCCCACGTCTTGATCACAATCAGAGCTTGCAATTGCAAGAATTCCATAGCCCTCTCGGTTCTCTCTTTCCCCTCACAAACAGTCGCATTCGTGATTACCTTATAAATTCCTCTTAAGGCCATTTCGGCGTAGGAGAAGAGCGTATTTATGGCCTTTAAAATTAGAACAAGCTGAGCGTAAGAGAGAGCCATTGTAATGATTGCAGCAGAGAACGGAGGGAGCAGACATACAGCACGGATAATTTCTGGGTAAATTGGACTGCATGCGCACTTTTTAACAGCAGCAGCACGGTGGTATTTGTATTGTGTTTCTTAAGACTTTCCCTGCGTCGCGCTTTTTTGAATAACGATTGGCGCGTTGAGCTCATACCAGCGCTGATGGCGCAATTTAGGGTCTGGGCCGTCAGCTACTACCGTTCAAATGACAGACAGCGAAGATAAAGGGGGAAAAAAAGGCGGTATAAAGACAGTGGGAATAAAAACAAAAAAAATCCCAGAATCGTACCGGCGTAATTAAGTTGAAAGAGTAGGCAATATATTCCCAGTGCAATCCTTGAACAGAGATCTACGCTGACTGCTCAGGGTATAGGCAGCCAAAATGGGCTCCTATTTTCGCCGACTAGGGCGCCAATAAGGGGGTCTTTCGTTTTTCAATGGGGTTCGATTTATACAAAAAAGCAGGCCCCTGCAGTGGACTCCTTATTTCGCAAGGACTTTACGTCGCGAGATCCATTCTCCAGTGGCTGCTTATTTCGTCTAGCCGTCGACGTGACTAAACTAACGCGCCAACACATTTTTGAAATTTATGTAATGTTTTCGATTCACGCCATGGAAAAATTATTCAGGTTAATCGTGTTCACCTGTGTCTGAGATATATTTTTCAGCCATAAATGATTGTCCAGTTTGAAGAGCTTCTTATGTTTGGCACTGACAAAAAATAGCACAAGCCACTTAAGCTCCGCCTTATGTGTATGATGTGATAATGTTAATGGGTTAATGCCCTTATACGAAGGGAGTTGGTCATTCTCGACTTAGCTATCACGGATACCAGGGGCCTCTTGAATTTCGCCTCCACCGAAATTGTACCGCCGCGGCCGGGATCGAGCTCTGGTATAAATGCGTTTTGTAGAGATGCGCGCCGCATGCGCCTCGGACGTTTCCGTCGAGCCGGCGCTTTAAAAGCGGGCTTGTGAAAGACATTGAGAACAACATCTGCCTTTGCACAACCGGCTGCAGTGCTGACCGCAGTGCAGATATATATATATATATATATATATATATATATATATATATATATATATATATATATATATATATATATATATATATATATATATATATATATATATATATATATATATATATATATATATATATATATATATATATATATATATATATATATATATGAAGGCAGCCAACAGTCACCGAAACCAAGGTGCATAGGGGAATGTTTAATTGTTTTTCATTGTGTTGTGCTGATCTGTGGGATAATAATACTTAGACTAATCTATCGCTTACAGCAAATTACTTTTTTAAAAGCAGCAGAAAAAACAACCATGCCACAGGTGGGAGCCAAACCCACGACCTCCGAATATCGCGTCCGGTGCTCTACCAACTGTGCTACGGCGACGACTGTCCAATCTGCTGCTCTCGTGGGTATTGATGTTTATTGGGTGTAAGCGAACCTTGAGAGTGTTCACCAGCGCCACCCTCGTCCATAACGGCGGACGTAGCACGTCCTGTAATGCCCCGAAGTTTGTCAAACGAGCCCCTCCTTATATTTACCTTGTCTGCTATATATATATATATATATATATATATATATATATATATATATTGTAGTGTGGTAATCTTCATCGATATAACCACTGACATGCGTCGCGTGCTGCCGCTCTCAAGGACGAAGAAGTTGTTCGCTGCCTTGCTCTTTCGCCACGCCTGACGCTTCGCTGCGAGTCTCCCCTGAGCGGCTGGAATCATCTGGGTTCACCGAATAAACACACCCCTACAATTGGTGGAGGTGCTGGGTATCGATCCCAGTACCTCTCGCAATGTACGTCTCAAATCCATTTTCGTGCCCGTCCGTCCTGCTACGCGGCGAGTGTCTCGGTCGTATTGAAGAACTTGATCCCGCGCTTGTAAATACTCTTCCTGCAACGCCTACTTCATTAGACGTTAATGTGCTCAGCTCTTGCGATACAGCGACCGCTTCGACACCACCCGATGTTCTTCAACAAGCTATTGACGCAGATCTCCCACCCGCACAACGCGATCAACTCGCTGCTCTTCTACAGAACTTCACTTCTGCCTTCGACCTTCCTCACACTGCTCTGGGTCGCACGTCTGTCGTTACGCACGCAATCGACACTGGTACAAACGCACCTTTACGACAGCGTCCTTATCGCGTGTCGGCCTCTGAGCGCCAAGTCATTGCTGACAACGTGGACGACATGCTTCGCCGGGGCGTCATACAGCCATCTAACAGTCCATGGGCTTCTCCGGTTGTTTTGGTCACCAAGAAAGATGGTTCCATCCGGTTTTGCGTCGATTACCGTAGGCTTAACAAAATCACGCGCAAAGATGTCTATCCTTTGCCGCGAATCGACGACGCCTTGGACTGTTTACAGGGAGCCGAGTATTTCTCCTCTTTGGATTTGCGCTCCGGCTACTGGCAGGTACCGATGGCTGATAATGACCGCTCGAAAACTGCCTTTATAACACCGGATGGATTATACGAGTTCAACGTTATGCCCTTTGGCCTCTGCAATGCCCCGGCTACTTTCGAGCGCCTGATGGACACTGTTCTTCGTGGACTCAAGTGGCAGACCTGTCTTTGTTATCTGGACGACATCGTAGTTTTTTCTGCCGACTTTTCTTCTCACCTTCTCCGCCTAAAGGATGTCCTCACGTGTCTCGCCGGCGCTGGGCTTCAGTTGAATTTGAAGAAGTGCCACTTTGCCGCTCGAAAACTCACAATTTTAGGCCACGTAGTTTCTAAGGACGGCATTCTTCCCGACCCCACCAAACTTCGCGCAGTTGCAGAGTTCCCGAAGCCAACCTCCCTGAAGCAGCTTCGGAGCTTTATCGGCCTCTGCTCCTATTTTCGACGTTTCATCTTGAACTTCGCCTCTATCATCGCTCCTCTGACCCAGCTCCTTGCCGGCAGCTCCGACCTTTCCGCCTGGACTCCAGCCTGCGATAAAGCCTTTGACACTTTACGCCGCCTTTTGGTTTCGCCGCCCATTCTACGCCACTTTGATCCGGCTGCGCCTACGGAGATCCACACTGATGCCAGCGGTATTGGGCTTGGTGCCGTCCTTACCCAACGTAAGCCTGGTTACAGCGAGTATGTTGTGGCATACGCCAGCCGAACATTGACAAAGGCAGAATCTAATTATTCAGTCACAGAAAGGGAATGTTTGGCCATTATTTGGGCTATCGGAAAATTTCGTCCTTATGTGTATGGTCGACCGTTTTACGTTGTGACCGATCACCACGCTTTGTGCTGGCTTGCCTCTCTGAAAGACCCATCCGGTCGCCTTGCTCGCTGGGCTCTTCGTCTCCAGGAGTTTGACATTCATGTCATTTATCGATCAGGGCTGAAGCATACGGACGCGGATGCTCTTTCCCGCTCGCCATTGCCTAGAGATAATTCGTCTGACCACGTCTGTGCCTACGATATGTCGACTCTTACAACTATCGACATGGCTACCGAGCAGCGGAATGACCCCTGGATCAATGCACTTTTGAATTTTCTCTCAAGTCCTACTCCCGGTCATTCCTCCAAAGCGCTCGTCCGCCAAGCACACCACTTCTCCATTCGTGACGGTCTTCTCTATCGCCGCAATTATTTGCTTGATGGACGGAAGTGGCTTCTAGTCATCCCGCGTCATCTCCGCGCCGACATTTGTGCTGCGTACCATGGTGACCCACAATGTGCTCACGGTGGCGTATTGAAAACCTACACACGCCTACGTCTGCGATTTTACTGGCGTGGAATGTACCGCTTCGTAAGACATTTCGTGCGCGCTTGCGAATCTTGTCAACGCCGAAAAACTCCTCAGAAGTCCTCTGTTTCGTTGCAGCCGTTACCCTGCCCTGCTCGTCCGTTTGACCGCGTTGGCATAGATCTCTATGGCCCTCTTCCGACTACTCCTGCTGGAAACCGGTGGATTATTGTGGCAGTAGACCATCTGACTCGCTACACTGAAACATCACCGTTACCCTCTGCCTCTGCAAGAGACGTTGCTTTGTTCATTCTCAACAACTTGATTCTTCGCCACGGGACTCCGAAGGAACTGCTCAGTGACCGCGGACGCGTTTTCTTGTGCGACGCTCTCGAGGCCCTACTGAAAGAATGTCGCATCATTCACCGCACCGCTACTTCTTACCACCCTCAGACGAATGGCCTGACAGAACGCTTCAACCGTACTCTGAGTGACATGCTGGCCATGTACGTCAACGACGCTCATTCCAACTGGGACCACGTTCTTCCCTTCGTAACCTACGCGTACAACACTGCGATACAGACCACCACTGGATTCTCTCCCTTTTTTCTTCTTTACGGGCGCGAGCCAACCTGCACAATGGACGCGCTTTTTCCCTACCGCCCTGATGTTTCTGAATCGACGCCACTCTCGGACGCCGCCCAGTATGCAGAAGAATGCCGTCAGCTCGCTCGTTCGCTCACAAAGGAAAATCAATGGCAACAAAAACACCATCGTGACACTGGTGAGGCGCCTTCATATGCGCCCAACTCCCTGGTGTGGCTCTGGGTTCCTGCCACAACCGCCGGCCTGTCAAAGAAGCTTCTTGCTCGGTATCACGGTCCATACCGAGTGCTTCAACAAACATCTCCTGTGAACTACGTAGTTGAGCCCGTTACGCCATCTGCGGACTTGCGTCGCCGTGGACGCGAAATAGTTCATGTGGACCGAATCAAGCCCTACTACGATCCGTCTGTCCTTTCGGCACCATGAGTCGCCAGGATGGTTCCTTCTCTGCCCGGGGGGGAAACTGTAGTGTGGTAATCTTCATCGATATAACCACTGACATGCGTCGCGTGCTGCCGCTCTCAAGGACGAAGAAGTTGTTCGCTGCCTTGCTCTTTCGCCACGCCTGACGCTTCGCTGCGAGTCTCCCCTGAGCGGCTGGAATCATCTGGGTTCACCGAATAAACACACCCCTACAATATATATATATATATATATATATATATATATATATATATATATATATATATATATATATATATATATATATATATATAAATGACCAAAAACTGAAGAAACATAAAAGGATATAATTCACGACGTTTCGGCTGGACGACCAACTTTTTCGAAGCCTGGTCCTCCAGCCGAAACGTCGTGAATTAAATCCTGTTATGTTTCTTCAATTTGTGGGGATTTTATATTATATTGACCAAATCAGCTATATTGACCAAATCAGCTTTCTATATATATATATATATAGAAAGAGAGAGAGAGGGGGGGGAGGGTGCCCCAGCTAACTTGGACCAAAATTTGAAAAAAAACCTAAGCGGTCTTCAAAAATGAAATCGCGTGGATGCCGTTAAGGTTTATCTAAAGTTACAGTACCATTCTTTTATCGTCCTGCTTGAATAATTATTCGAGATAAATTAACTTTTCAAATATAGCTTAAAGTGTTCAGGCGTCAATAGGAAATTTGTGGCGCTCCACAAATATTGTTCAACCTAGACATTTACAACGAGATAGGCTTAGCGTCGCCGTTTTAATTCGGGAAAAACGAAAGCCCGCGGAGTTTAAAAAACACATCTTGACAGCGCGATCCGCGCGCCCGAATGCGCCGCGATTACAGCGCTCCCATCCGTGCTTTGTAAAAACATAGCTCGCTTCGCGCCTTTCTTGCTGAACACGACAGAGTTTCGCGTTGCGGTTTGGTCCAAGATAAGCGCCATTGGGTTCAGGTAGCAGTTGATAGAAAGCCGGCTCCCGTTTCGGTGGCGGTAATTGCGCACTCACGCTAACAGAATGCGCAATGCGTCGCCAGCCGCTGCCGATAACGTCAGAGCAGGGCAAAGATAAAAGCCCTTTCTTGTAAGCGAAGAGAAGGCGGGGCGCTTGTTTTTTACAAATCACGGATGAGAGCGCTATAATCGCGGCGCATTCGGGCGCGCGGATCGCGCTGTCACGAGGTATTTTTAAACTCCGCGGGTTTTCGTTTCTCTAGAATAAATACGGCCACGCTAAGGCAATCGCGTAGGAAGTGCCTGGGATGGGCAATATTTGTGGAGCGCCTAAACTTTCCTATTGAGGCCTGAACGCGTCAAGCCATTTTTTTAAATAATTAATTTATCTCGAATGATTATTCAAGTAGGACGATAAAAAAATGGTAATGTAAGAACGCGTAGGTTTTCTTTCAACTTTTGGCCCAAGTTAGCTGGGACACCGTGTGTATATATAAATGTGTGTGTGTGTGTGCGTGTGTGTGCGCGTGTGTGTGTGTGTGTGTGTGCGTGTGTGTGTGCGTGTGTGTGTGCGTGTGTGTGCGCGTGTGTGCGTGTGCGTGCGTGTGTGTGCGTGTGCGTGTGCGTGCGTGTGTGTGCGTGTGCGTGTGCGTGTGTGTGTGTGTGTGTGTGTGGAAGTATACGCTTCGTTTAAGGAAACGTTTTTATTTTACTCGACGTTTCGATCGGAGGACCTATCTTTTATATATTGGGTGTCGACGCTAAGTTTAGCCAAACTTTAAAAATATCCCGTGGCACTCTCTCTCTCTCTCTCTCTCTCTCTCTATATATATATATATATATATATATATATATATATATATATATATATATATATATATATATATATATATATATATATATATATATATATATATATATATATATATAGGGTGTCCACGCTAAATTTAGCCAGACGTTAAAAATATGCCGCGGCACTCTAAGACAACGCGACCAAATGCATGTCGCTGGGTATTGTATGGAGCAACTCACAGTATTTGTATGGTACTGGTTTTTTATGGTATGGTAGTCGAGACTCATCTACCAACTTAACAAGCAATGAATATAGGCGAAAACGTCCAATGAAGAACTTGTAGAAAGGTCTGCGATAAGTCCAATTGAACAGTTTCTAGCTTACCATCTATTACGCATCGGCTTCTTTTCGCTCTGTGCAGATTCCCGCGAAATACAAAAAAAAGAAATACCACGTGACACGCCCGCTTGCGCGTCGCCATTGCAGTGCTCTCAAACGTTCCTCGTAGGAACGAACAGATTATATAGCCCGATGTGCTGCCGCTTAAAAGGTGACAGGGCAGCTACGCAGCAGCTGGCTGTGCGATATAGGCCAGCGGTATGCTTCTCCTGTGGTGCTTGATAGCGACAAGCAGACACAGTTCTTATCGCTTGAGCTCGCGTAAATAGTGCAGCCAGCGCCTGCATAGAAGCCCTTTCACATTTTTAAGCAGTACACCGGACTAAGTGATCTCTTCGTTCCTATACGGAACGTTTGAGAGCACTGCAATCGTGGCGCGCAAGCGGGCATGTCAAGTGGTATTTCTTTTTTTGTATTTCGCGGGCATTTGCAATGAGCGAAAGAAAGCCGATACGTAATGGATGGAAAGTTACAAACTGTTCAATTGGACGTTTCGCAGACCGTTCTACAACTTTCTCTTTCGACTTTTTCACCTATCTTCATTGCTTGTCCACTTGGTAAATGAGTCTCGAATAATTTAAGCAATCAGTACCATACAAATAGTAGTGTGAGTTGCTCCATGCAATAGCCAGCAACATGCATTTGGTCGCGTCGTCTGTACACTCTGGGTGTGTATATATATATGAAAAGTTGAGAAACGCTTTATTTGGTAATATGTTCGTTTTGAGTCGACGTTTCGGACAGAGACTGTCGTCTCTCACGACTGCAGTTACCGCGATCTTCCTCCTCTTCCTAAGGAGTTGGCATTGGCACACATGTACGACACATGAACAAAACAAGCAAACGAATGCCGGAAAGCAGATGGAGTGAGGAGAAAAAATTCGATAAAAGACGAGAAATAGAGAGATAAAGAAAGAAAAACGCGCTGTCGCCCGCCCAGAAACGTAAAAAGGCTTTTGCTGACGTGTCTAAGCGTGTGTAAGTCTACTTTATAACTATATAACTTATGGTTCATAGCGCCATCCTCACAACAGTCATATATATATAGGCTACTAATTAAAAATATAGTAAGTTGATGCACATAGCAAAATAATGCATTTATTCAACGTTTGGACCAGGGATTGGTCTTTGTCATGAATGATCATACACTGCATGGACGCGTCTTCTTATAGCACTGAACTTGGCACACAGAGGGCTTGAAAAAAAAGGGGGGGGGGGAGAAATAAACACAGTAAAGGAATCGACGCCAAGATGAGGGAGCAAAGGCGCCGCGGAGCCTGAGCTCTCGAGCGAGTGCGCACACATGAGGCCAAAGACGGAGGCTGGGCTGGAGGGACACGGGGCTATTTCTAGAAAAAGAAAGCGTAGTGGGGGATTAACGTAAGAAGGGAAGTGTCCGCCAAGTGTGAGCTTCCGTAGTGCCTCCGATATATATTTTTAGGAGCCTACCTTCTTTCTTTTCTTTCTAAGAATAATAATAATTGGTTTTGGGGGAAAGGAAATGGCGCAGTATCTGTCTCATATATAGGCGGACACCTGAACCGCGCCGTAAGGGAAGGGATAAAGGACTGAGTGAAAGAAGAAAGGAAGAAAAAACAGGGGCCGTAGTGGAGGGTCCGGAATAATTTCGACCACCTGGGAATCTTTAACGTGCACTGACATCGCGCCCCGCCGCGGTGGCTCAGTGGTTAGGGCGCTCGACTACTGATCCGGAGTTCCCGGGTTCCAACCCGACCGCGGCGGCTGCGTTTTTATGGAGGAAGAACGCTAAGGCGCCCGTGTGCTGTGCGATGTCAGTGCACGTTAAAGATCCCCAGGTGGTCAAAATTATTCCTGAGCCCTCCACTACGGCACCTATTCTTCCTTTCTTCTTTCAGTCCCTCCTTTATCCCTTCCCTTACGGCGCGGTAAAGGTGTCCAAAGATATACGAGACAGATACTGCGCCATTTCCTTTCACCAAGAACCAATTATTATTATCACGGACATCGCACAGCACACGGGCACCTTAGCGTTTTCCCTCCATAAAAACAAAGCCGCCGTGGTCGGGTTCGAACACGGGTACTCTGGATCAGTTGTCGAGCGCCCTAATCGCTGAGCCACCGCGGCGGGTTCTTCTCGACAGGTGATTGGTTAACGGGATTAGCTTTGCTCGGTTAGAATTGAGGCAGGCGTGACGGAGAGAGGGAGAAATCAGCTTAACTGGAGGACATGTTGCCTACTTCAAGCACTCCTCTTCACGTACACCTGCAAGCCTCGAATGCTTAACGACTGCACATTCACAGCGGCGCTTGCACAACGACGACACCGTTGCTCCTTCGAACAGCGGCATAAAAACTACCTAATCCCTCTCCCTGACACATTTCCGGGACTTCGTGCTCCCATCAATAATGACAAGAGGGGTATGAAAAGGAGAACGCGGCTCCATTTTCCTGAGTGCTAGGATTAGCTTCCTTCTTTTTAAGGAGTAAAAATACACTATGCAGGAAAAACCGCATCCTGCAGTAGATGGAAGTCAAGCGCTCAGAAAGCAAGATGAGTAGAAGAGTTTAAAAATCCCAACACAAAGGATTAGTGTTACTCCCACTTCTTGGTACTAAGGATGGCAATATCAAACTGTGACAAATTTAGTTCGGCAACAGGCCAGATTAAAAGCGCGTTTCGCCATATCCCTTGAATTGTTTCGCCATATCTATAGGAATTCATTAAGAGTGCCTGAATCTATTGCGTAGCCCTTGACGCAGGTCAAGTTAATATATTTTTGCTCAATATTTCTATTGTTAGCACAGAGGAGTTTCTTTGTCCTCCTTCGTGTTTGCGCTGAAGCTTACCGAAACGTAACGTGTAGTAATATATGAAATGGAGCCTGTGGTATGGTATGGTATGGTACGGTATTTTCTGGCATTTTTCAGTACTGTATTTCGCACGGAGTATGGTAAGGTATTATTCTATATAATTTCGTATGGTACGGTATTTCATGGAACAGTATTGGTCTTACGTCCCGTGAGCAAAACAGTGGTACTTTTAATAGGAAGAAAACTAGAGTAGTATTCAACAAGGAGCAAATATTTAGAATCGCAGTGATTGCGGTATTTAAACCGGCTACGGAAGCCACATTTCAGTGAAGACAAAATGTAAAAACGCCTGTGTACTATGCGATGTCTGCGCACATAAAGGAGCCCTAGGTGGCCTATATTAATCTAGAGCCCTCCACTACGACGTCACTAATAGCTTAGGCGTCGCTTTGGAACTTCAAACACTCCATACCCCCAAGATCCTGATTCTCTGTTTCGCCTCACAACCGGTGGCATTCGTGATCACCATATAAATTTCTCTTGAAGGACCATTCGGCATACGGGACTGGTATTTATTATGGCATTTATATTGCGAACTAGCTGCGTGAAAGAGACATATTTTAATGAAAACAGGAGGGAATGGAAGGAACAGGCATATAGCACCGGTAATTTCAGGGTGAATTGCAGTGCATGTGAACCTTTTAACAACAGAAGCACGATACCATTTGTATTATGTTTTTTTTTCAGAATTTTTCCTGCTTCGCGCCCTTTTCAATAACGTTTGCCGAGTGGATCTCATACCAGTGCAGATGGCGCGCTTGACGTTCTGAGCCGTCAGCTATTACAGTTCATATGGCACACAGTGAAGATGTAGGGAAGAAGGAGACGGCGTAAAGACAGTGGGAATAAAAAAACAATAAAAATTCCCAAAATCGTATCGGTTTAATTAGGTTCAAAGGGAGAGCAATTCCCCAGAACAATCCTTGAACAGAGTTCTACGCTGAAGGGCAGGCAGCCACCGTTGCCAACGATTCTGGCCGGCTAGGACGCCAATAAGGGGTTTTTTCGTTTTTCATGATCATCCACATCATCAGCCTGACTGCACCCACTGCAGGGCAAAGGCCTCTCTCATGTCTCTCCAATTAACCCTGCCCATTGGCAGCTGCGCCCACCGTATGCCTGCAAACTTCTTAATCTCATCCGCCCACCTAACTTTCTGCCGCCCCCTGCTACGCTTACTTTCTCTTGGAATCCACTCCGTTACCCTTAAGGACCAGCGGTTATCTTGCCTTCGCATTACATGCCCTGCCCAAGCCCATTTCTTTCTCTTGATTTCGACTAGGATGTAATTAACCCGTGTTTGTTCCCTCACCCACTCTGCCCGCTTTCGGTCTCTTAACGTTACACCTATCATTTTCCTTCCCATGGCTCGCTGTGCTGTCCTTAACTTAAGCTGAACCCTTTTCGTTAGCCTCCACGTTTCTGCCCCGTAGGTGTGTACCGGTAAGATAAAGATGTTGTACACTTTTCTCTTGAGGGATATTGGTAACATTATATTCATGATCTGAGAGAACTTGCCATATGCGCTCCACCCCATTCTTATCCTTCAAGTCATTTCCCTCTCATGATCCGGATCAGCTGTCACTACCTGCCCTAAGCAGACGTATTCCTTTACTACTTCCAGCACCTCGCTGCCAGTTGTGGACTGCTGTTCTCTTGCTAGGCTGTTCAACGTTACTTCGGTTTTCCGCATGTTAATATTTAGAACCAGCGTTCTGCTCTGCCTGTCTAACTCATTGCTCATGTTTTGCAGTTCATATCCTGACTGGTTAACCAGGTCAATGTCATCAGCGAATCGTAGGTTATTTAGGAATTCTTCATTAACTCATATCCCCAACTGTTCCCAATTCAGGCCTTTAAATACCTCCTGTAAACAGCCTGTAAATAGCATTGGCGAGATTGTGTCTCTCTGCCTGGCGCCCATCCTTATTGGAATTTTATTGCTGACTTTATGGAGGACTCATGGAGTTCATGAAGGAGGCTGACTTTACGGAGGATGTCGTCACTACCAGCTTTCAAAGGAAGGTCTTTCTACTGTATTGAAATTATACGCCTCTAAGTGTTTTGTCGGTAAGGTCCATGTAGATTCTGAATATTACACTTAGATAAAGCAGACAGGACTGCACTTCATCGACCATGACGAGGCGCAAGAATGTCGGCAATATGTGATTTCGCATTAAGCTCGGCTATTCTTTGGATAAAACGTGGATTCATCCCCAACAATCCGAAACTCGAAACTCTTCTCGCAGCAAACTTGTAAGAAATGCTACGAAATTTTGCGTAGACTATTCCAGCACTTGTGTTAAATTTGTTAAACAAGTGAAAAACTTGCTATTCAAGTAATTTCATCTCTGCGAATGGAAGGAATCATGGCGCAGTTGCCGATTCAAAGGCCGAAGCCATGTTCTTGGCCCAACGCCAGCCAAGCCGATTAAGAAGGCTCTCCTCGCCGATATTCCCGCGATGGATGGCATGCTCTTCACGAAATCCCCATATACGGTGGCAACAGCTTTAGCTATATCTGATACTGAGAGAAATTACATTGAAAAAAAAATATACAACCGCTGTATCTTACCGGTGGTGACCTACGGGGCAGAAACGCGGAGGCTAACGAAAAGGATTCCGCTCAAGTTAATTAGAGCAGCGAGCTATGGAAATAAATGTAATAGGTGTGACGCTAAGAGACCGTAAGCGGACAGAGTGGGTGAGTAAACAAACGCGGGTTATTGACATCGTTGTCGAGATCAAGAGGTACAAATGGGCTTGGGCAGGGCATGCAATGCGAAGGCAAGATAACCGCTGGTCCTTAAGGGTAACGGAGTGGATTCCAAGAGAAAGTAAGCATAGCAGGGTGCGGTAGAAAGTTATGTAGGTGGATGAGATTGCGAAGTTTGCCGGCATATGGTGGTCGCAGCTGGCAAAGGACAGGCATAATTGGAGAGGCATGGGAGAGGCGTCTACCATGCTGTGGGTATAGTCAGGCTGATGATGATGATGAATACTGAAAAACTCAGGGCCGGCAAGCAAAACATTGATGTGTGCTGCTCCCCTGTGTTTCATAGGAATAAAAATAGAAGACGAGGTGCAATGGTGAAGATTTCTGTAATGAGCTCAGTCAGAACAGTATGCCTGGTTGTCCTTTCCCTTGCGGGATAGACAGCGGGACCTGGGCGGGGACTTGGGTTCATCGCCACCGCAAAAGTCGTTTCCTTCGGTCTCGGACCGAGAAGGGCCGCGTGCAGTTGAGCCGCGCCGACGGTGCAGCCTCGGTCGGTGCACGGTCGCGGGCGTAATGGCTCGGCGTTCTGTACTGCACGTGGTAGCCTGGACGGGCGTGAAGACCGAGCCACGCTCGAGGCCGCACGACACCTCGCGGATACCTGCGGCGAAAGAAGTGAGATTTCAGGTAAACTCCGGCCAGAGTAAAAGAGTGGCCACGCGTATACGCTCCCCTCATATCTCTCATTCTGCCCATGCGGGGATTTGGAGTCAGAAGGAGAGAGAAGGGGGTTAAAAGATTGAAAATGCATTGTCAGAACGACGAAGGTGTGGGGTACTTTGTGCGTTAACCATATATTTTGCTCGATTTCAATCAAGTAAGACATGCGGCCCTCGTTTGCGATGTCTATGTTTTTTTTGTAGGTTTTACTAGCGCAGTCGAGTCAAGTATCATGAGAAGGCTTAGAAACTGCCTCAATCACACCGGACACTTGATACTTGCCGTGAGAAAAGTGAGCAAGGTAGCTCTTAAAGAAAGAAGGGGAAAGAGAGTCAATATTGTAGGATTAAGGGGTAAATTTAATCCCCTTGTGTTCTTTAACGTAAAAGGGGCATGCCTCCGGCGAAATGCCGCCGGAACGGCGGAGATTCGAAAGAGTAACTTGATATTCAGAAGCAAAACGTAGCCACCCATGAGCAACCTCGGCAGGCCTTGCCCTGCTAGAAGCAAAGTTTGAGCCGCTGGGGTGACTCAGTGGTTATGGTGCTTAGCTGCTAACCGGAAAACCACGTGTTCGATCCCGGCTGCGGCAACCGCATTTCAATACAGGAGAAGTGCTAGAGGTCCGTCTACTGTGCAATGTCTGTGCATGTTAATGAACCCCAGGTGGTCGAAATTATCTGGAGCCCTCCACTATGGCAACCATGAAAGCCTGAGTCCCTTTGGGACGTTAAACTTCATAAACCATAAGCCAATTCAAAAGCGAGGTTTCAAATTGGGTTCGTTCAGTGTGAGCAGTTAGGACCACATTTCACTTCGTGCAACTTCTTTCACCTTTTTTTTACGGCAGTTAAAAGCGCGCTTTAGCAATGAAGGCAACACTTTTCTCCAGGCCTACAGCACCTATTAAGAATATTAGGTATAGTAGAAAATTATTCGGTCGCTAGCAGAGTGGTCCCTTGAGGAGCGGATCCTGTGATGTTTTGTTATGATCGCAAAGGGAAAGGCCGCGAAGATACGACAAATAACATGTGTAGTCCCCGCGAGGAGACGAAATTGAGAGTTTCCTTTTATCAGGACACGCCTCTCCAAGTCACCTTGGCAAACACATAAAACCAAATAGACTCAATCAAGATACAATGGGCCAAGCGCTAAATTATTGAATGTCACCAAAACTTACCTAACACAATCTAGCGTCACGAAGACAGATAGGAGCGCGGAAAAAAATTGATGTTTGTCTTACTAACCTGGCAACAGGAATTGTCCCTCCAAATGTTTACAATCCGTCTGTTTTCCACAATTTTTTATACTTGAATGTTCTGATCCGTTTATTTTTATTTATGAGTAACTCAACGCATATTATAAAAATCGTGGTCGATTACCACTCATAGTCAATATTACGACTGAACATTACTTGACTAGAGGTGGTAAGTAATTTTTGCTATAGTTTCCAGTTGGCACCTGCAAAGCTGATATTCATTTCTTTATTTATAGATACTGCAATCACAAAAAGGTTATTTTAGCAGGTTGGTAAAAGCATGATTTAAAGCAATGGCATGTACGATAAAAAATGCACTAAGCACTGATAATACTACAGAAAGCACAATAAACACACAAGGCACAGCTGGGCTCAACAACAACAAATAAAAAAAGCTAAATTATCACACACACGGTTACAGCAAAGATGCAATCTAGCAAATAATACACGAGATAGCATTGTTATAAACTTCATAAAAACTCAGTTAATGCTGATGCAGATACGGCATTGTTTTTCAGCTGATTGTAGTCAACTATTGTGCGGGAGAAGAATGAAAATATGAAACTTTTTACGCCAGGGAAACGAAGTTATGGTTAGATTATGCCTTTAGCGTATAGCGTGGTTGTATGTTTGCATGTTTTCTGTTTCATTGTATATGTTTCCGGTACCTTTGCCACTGCTAACCCCGCCTCTGATATATAGAGTTGGCGAGCGGCATTCCTTGTTAGCAATCAGCCCTATCGTTACACCGATCTCGGACATTGCTGATTCGGAGAAGAAACGAAGCGAAAATTAAAGCTCCCAAAGCGCGGCCAACGAGCAGATTCTCTCCAAGCGACAAAAAGTACTCGCGAAGTGCGCAATAGGCGGTGCGGGAGCAGCATTATACTTTTTATATCGACCTTTCATCGCCTATTTTAAAGATTGTCCCTGCGGAATGAGTACTCAGCAGTGCTCGTGGATAAAGACGCATTATTCTGTTGTAATGTTATTCTGCATGAAAATCAGAACATGAGTTCTTGTATACAGACTTCATAACACAATTTGATACAGTCGATAGAAAAGTGAAACTTAACTTCATGGAAGAATTAAGTTGTTGCTCGAGTAACGCTTCAACGTGTTCGCTTATTGAAGCAATACGAACAAAACAGATTATGAGGGACTGCATTTTGTTGGCTTAAGAGCACGTATTCTGTCGACCAATCAGAGTAACAAGAGACAAATGTGCACCAGGTTCTAGTTAATTATCCTTAAGATCTTCGTGAAGCCCATTTTACACTACAATCGAACCTCCCTGAAGGCACTATCGGAAGCAGAAGTTGTTTATATCACTCGAGCTTCTGTTACGCTCTAGTGCCGTGCCACTAAGATCGATCTTGTCGAGACAGCACATAAATTAACATTCGTTGTTTTTATCTAGCAAGATGCAATTTCAACCCACATTGCTTCGGTCTGGCCGCAACCCTTTAATCCCTGACAGGAGCAGCGCGTTGAAGTCAGCACCGAACAGCAATGAACGAAGAACATGTCCTAGGTTTTTCAGTTCAACTACGCCCACCTCAAAGGGTTTCCGCAGTTCACTCCGTTTGCGACTTTCGAGAACAAGGTTTGTATCCCTACATGTTTCGAAACACAGCGCTCTTCCCAAGGCTGAACGAACAGACTTGCGTCAATGACGTCGATTTTTTTTCAGTTAGCGATGACGTCAAGCCTTTCAGAGCTGATAGGTGCCTTTCAAGCGGCGTTTATGTGTGAAAAGTATGAATTTTTCAGGGCGACGTTAGGAGGTATAGACTGCCCGAAAAAAGTAATGTTTTTAATATATACTAACCCTCATCTTTCAAAGCAAGACCGAGGCTTCGAGAAAGGCCGGAACGTGTCTCAATACAGATGAAAAATAAATCCCATCAACTTCGGTCTCTTTCAGTCGGTCGCCTTAGTGTGAGAGTTTGATCACTTCTGTTCACTCCTAGATTCTAACGCGGCTCTGTTTAGAACGCAGTATGTTGCTCTAAACTAGGAAATGTGCCTGGCAATATAGTGAGTTTCTTTGTTTTGTTTGAGAGATAAGCACAGTTACAGCGATGTGTGTTATTTTCTTCTCTTTTTTGCTTCACTTTCTTGCCGTGCATTTTATTTTTTAGCCACTTCTGTACACTACATTTTTTCATGATCCGGAAACCTTGTATCTTGCGTTTAAAAGTAGAACACCCTTTCCGCTCAGCTACCCCAGCAGACCTTTCATTTTGCCCTGATGCTTTAAAACACAAGTACCTTCAACTAGAGGTGCAAGTTGGGGGCTTCTGCATACCCTGAAAAAAAAAACCTTCACTTCATTTTGATGCCACCGTTTCGAAATGTCTAGCATTGTCGGGACGTACAATCTTTGCGAAAAGTAACCAGGCTTCATGGTTTGCTTCTCACGTGTATAGCAGCGCCCTTACGGCTACCCTACAGATCAAAGTGGTCTTGAAATATGAGGACAAGCGTTCTCCTTACCACATAGAGATTTAGGTATTGACGGCTGGCACAAGAGCTTCAATATACGACTGAGAAGCAAACCGTCTAGCCTGGTTACTTTTGGCAAAGACTGTAGAAAATAAAAATCGAAGCTGCCAATGTGATAGACATACAAAGCAATCAAATAAAGTTAGCGAAGCTGAAGCGCCTGAGAAAGACTGGTTGATGTTATTATCAGTATTTTTAACGTGGCCTTCTTATCGTCATAAAGTCATACTGACATTAAATCACGGCTGTTTTTCTAGTGGAATCGACTGCAAGAGAAATCTCCAGAAAATCAATAAAGCTGAGGTAAAATCTCCCGGAAGCACAATTATTCCCTTATGAACAAACATGTTCGACGAGGTAACAGGCTTCGGCCTGCTGTAAACCATAATGGGACATAAAGTGAATAATCAGCTTCAAGAGCAGCCACTTAAAACTATACAGTCATCATCCAGGAAGTTTAACCTGACCAAACCAGGCACATTCTCGTCATTTCCCACTCCACCGAACTCATTCATACCGACAAACACATTACCCCACGACATTTCACTAGAGGCATACGAAGGCAACAGGGCAGAAAACTGAGCTAGTTGGTATACGTTCATGATGATAAATCCAGGCGCTCACAAACAACGACACAGAGGGGACAAAGCGCTGTGTCCCCTCTCGCTGTGTCCCCTCTGTGTCGTTGTTTGTGAGCGCCTGGATTTATCATCACATACGAAGGCGTTGTTCCCCGCGGCGCCGGCACCATTGGCAGGTAATGCTATAATATGAGAGCTGCTTAGCTGAAGTGACTTTAGCATATTGAACTGCAATTGATAGTAAGCGCTTATCCCAATCAACATCATCATCACCCAAGTTAGGTCCAATGTAGAACAAACACCGCTGGCCGCGGATCCGTTACTCCAGTAAATGTGATAATCTCGAAACTGCATCTGACTCTCGATTATCTCCAATTATGTTTACGCTTGCTTTGATTTCCGCCATAGCACTGGAAGATTATGCGCACTTGCCGTTGCATAAAGAGCCTTCCAACTTACTCCTGATTCCGTTCCTTCGCTCCTAATTGGGGAAAGGGGAAAATAAAGTTCTGCCAGTGACAGCCTGGGCACGTGTACCATTTTGCTGCATCAAAAAAACGTGAAATAGCTGCTTTCTTGAAAGCTCCCAAAGAACCACTGCGCGCAAGAAAGAGGAGGGAGGTATGCGCATGGTCATGACGCACACTGGAAGCATCAAGAAACAACCTGTGTATTAATAGCGAACAATTAGCAGCCAGAGTTGCCGAGCGCCTCCCAACAAGGATGAAACAACGGACACAGGAAAGGATTTCTGCCTGAACGAACAATATGGTAATTAAGGCGCGGAAAAGGAAGGCGCCTCCGTAACAGGCGTGAGAACACATCAGACCCTAGAAAGCGCCTGGAGAGCAAGACCGCCAAACAAAGACCACGACGTAACTATACGTACCAGCCAAGACTAACTGAACGAAAAGAGCTTCTCCGCCTTCAGTTACTTTTCGGTTTATCTCGATTGGAGAGAGGGAACATAATGGTTGCGTTGTAGCACATCGCTCCATCAACGTGGAGTTTTCAATTACCAGGTTTCACTAATTCAGTATTGCGGTTTCTTCGTTTGGTTTATTAACAAGAAACTTCGTTTAGATGCTTCGCCTGAACGATTGTCCGTCGAAACAAACAACACGCTTTTGGAACCCGAAAGTAACGCTCACTCTGAAAACAACCTGTCTGTTTAAGAGCCGTTTCCGCTCATATTTGTTAACACCGTAATAAAAAAAAATGATAATGCCTCTTATAAATACTTGAAACTGCACTAAGAACATCAGTCTTGCTTCTCGATTTAGTAGTGCGTGGTCGATAATGTTGGCGCCAAACCCACAGTTTCTGCATAGTGTTACGCTGCGCTTTGGTTACTTCATATTTTCGTTTTTGGTTTGTGCAAGCTTGCCATATGTGTGACTATTAAAGTATATTATTTATTTCAAGCACCGTTAAATTTAAATCATTTTATTAATATGTAATTAGCCGCGGGATATTTCCTTGCATATCGCCTGAAACCCTTCTACTCGATCATCATTGAGTATTAGTAAGCGTGTTACTAGTTGTCCTGCTTGTGTATTCAAGACATGATACTTCCATAAAAAATAACTGCAGCAACGCAGCTTCCGTGCCCTTTCTTGAAGTTTCAGTGAGACGCCGGAATGAACAGTGTCGACATCACAATAAATAGGGCCCAATAAGCCAGATACAATTTTTGTACGATGAGCCGGGCCGATATAAATAACAAGATATGTGCAAAAGTTTCAGAAAACATGAAGCGGATATGCGAGTGCACGACGCAATGGCAAATAGCATGTCGCTTGTCTAGCTTCGTGGCGGATCGTAATTTCGCTGTTGTCTTAGATAGAGACTTGCAGCGTTGTTTACGCATCCAGGAATAAAGGGGATACAAGACCGCATGGATGAAACGAAATAACGTCGTTGCAATGAGCTCGAGTCTCATACATAAATATCGAGAAAGCTATACATATTCAGAATTCTCTTCCGGGAAATACAGTCTTACGCTTGCCTTATCATACAAGAAGGCTTCCTTACTTGCTCAGGGTCTCGAAGCGCACGAAATATTAATCTCAGAATAAGGTCTGAAAGAGTGCGGCCTTATTTAACCGAGACTATACACATTCCTTTTACGATGTCCATTCACCAACTAGCTCAAACTAAAGTCTTGCTTCAGAAGTACTTGTGAAAAATGAGCTGGAATCAAAACCAGAGGACATTTCGAAATTTTTTCTCTCGAGGCGAATAATATGCAGTCTGCTACTGAAGCCGACAAACGGAGTCTCTCAGCATCATAAAAGGCACTCCAACATAAACTTGAAGCCTGACTTCGATGAAGTGCTTTGATGCCGACGCTTCGTCTAAACGTGGAGTCAATATGAATGTCGTCTGTATGGAGTACAGTGAAAATGAAAATAAAATTCGTGCAGAAGTCAGTGCTACTTAAGTGCTCAAAGGTGCTTTCACTTACCCCGATATCAATGTTTATTGAGACTCTAGGCTTGTGCAATGGGAGTTACGAACATTATTAAGACTCTACGCTTCTGCAATATGAATTACGAGCATCAAATTTCTCTGCAGTAGCGAACCCCAGCGCTGTTTCGTTTGGCAAACTCAAGCTGCCGCATATAATGCAGTTTCAAAGAAGTAAGATCAAGCACTCAATACGGCGTTCTTCACTTGGCAATCAAGTTTTCAACGCGCTTTCGTTCTGAAAAGAACACGGATGATTAACGAGTTTTCTAAAGATCAAAGGAACCTTGTGATCTTGAGCATATCGTAAGATATTGTTTTTCGCGCTTATATACTATTCCTAAATGGTTTTACAGCGAAAGCTCTGTCAGTTTCTGAGTTCGGCGTGGTTTTAGTCAGAGTTCAAACAATATCTGAGGAGGACGGCTTACGAAAACTCCTCCTAAAGGGGCAAACATAAAACAAATGATGCATAGTGAATAATTCACTGGTGTTTCAATGTCCTACGGCAGGCTAATTCAAGTGAAATGTCATAGGTACGCAACTTTCTCTCAAATTCTCTGGCAGCCAATATCCCCTGAGCTCGTATTATGCTAACAACCTTGGTGTGTATATTGTGCAGTGAGTGGAATAAAGTGCAAGGTTCTACGACATTGATTTTGATTGTGAGGATTATGGAATATTGGAAGGTACTGTGATGGAAATCTTTAAAGTAATGATCAATTTTTTCGATGCGTAGCAAACCTTCCTTTTGAACTTCGGCAATCGCTTGCAAAGAGTAATTATAGCCTGTCTTAGAAACACAACAGAGAACGTTTCTCACGACAGCAAGAATGTTAAAATAAAAAACATGCATGCCAGCGGATGGAGATCCGCTGTTATATTGATTGCTGTACTGCAATCTTATGATGCAGGAAAAGACTGCATTCATGAAGTGTTTCCCGATCAAAAACACGCTTCTCGAGAATTTCTGGAAATGACTAGGTGGGATCTGGAGCGCGTTTCAAATGTGCGATTGCGAGAAGGATGGGTGAAACCTTTATTGGTGGTTTGGGTAATTGTTTAGGGGCTTCACATTTGTTGTCTAATTCTGTGCACAGAATTAGGCAATTGTGTGCGTGTGCGTGTGTCAGTGTGCGTGCGTGCGTGCGTGTGTGTGTGTGTGTGCAGTGTAACACCTTCGCATTTTTCTCAGAGGCATGCTTACATTACGCACAAAAATTCCACCAATTCCAAAAATATTTATGCCGTGGCTATACATTACTTCGAGAGGGTCAGACTCCTTTGGCTGATATCTGTGCGAAAATTTTGTGTGTAAACCAGCCTGTTAAACACCTGAGAAAACGTCGATGGATGCAAAACGAGAGAGCTAATTTAGACATGTTTCACAGCCACATTGAAGCCTACGGGAAGCGCACAGGCTTCCACGTTCAAAGCAGTTTTTCGTGGTCATTTCGCTAGCTTGGCTTAAAATTGTACGGCCGCTGTTTCTCGCAAGCGGTGCAAAATATAATCCTCAGTCCTTGCTGCACATTCTCGCCATCCAGTAAACGACGCCTACAGAAAACGACATGCGCTCACAAATGTGTGCGTATAGTGTCAGAAGGAGGTAAATTTTCGTTTCAAATCACTTCTGGCGGCCTGTTTGGCTTGTTTTACATTAAAACAATTTGTGAACGTTGCAATTGCGTCAGTAATGCACAGCGTCGTAAGGTAAGAATTAAGGGCCCAAGCCGTGGTACTGGGAATTCATAACAACCTCATAATGAAACTGGGCGCTTTTGACAAATTAGTCGGTTGGCACCATGTTATTCAGGTCACGTTGGGATAGGTTGTTGCCACAGAGAAGAAAGGAGTATGCTAGGTACAGCAACTGACCTGGCATCTTCACCCGGTAGCCAGGAAGAACTCTAGTAGCCACCTGCCAAATTTTTTTGATCAGTTTAGTCGAACATCAAATTTGAGTTTCTTCATTCTTGTCTTCTCCAGAATAATGAGTTCGTTATTATATTCAAAACCAGAGTATTTCTGCTACTAAAAACATCACTTCGTTCAAAATCGAGCTCGAGGCCCTTTGACTGAGTGAGAGTCCATCCCACTATCATCACTGAGAACCCAGCCACACCAACCGGAGGACAAAACCCTCACCCACTGACCTTCCAATAACTGTGCCCTGCGCCATTTCCGCCTACCTCATGGCCGAAAACATTTTCGTCACTGCTTCGTCTTAACTCTCTGCCGCGCCGTGCTACAATTGCCTTCTTTCGGAAACCATACATGTACACTGTGGACTTAGTGGTCTTCCAGCACTACGTGCAGATAGTACAAATTTAGAAGTGTTACCTTAGATAGCAGTGGTAACTGTTGTCACCATTAAAATATTTTTTAGCAAGGAGTCTTCGGAGCGACTGCGATCGGTATCGAAAGGGTCGTTTTGATGATCAGCTTTTTGCATGACACATTTAACGGGTATTTACTTCCTCCGAGAAATCTGCCCTTCACCACCACCACCACCACTCTGCGAGCACTGCATTACTTGTCTCCACTTCCTCGCAAATACAGCGTAGATGCGTAGACACGTGCCACCAAGCCGAAATTAGGCTGCTGCATAGTGTGCCCGCGCGCTGTGCTTAGCTGAAGCTCCGATCCATAAGCAAAGCATATCGCCAAGCTAAACGGTAACTTGAATGAACGAGGGTTGCAATGTACACAGACAAGAGACAAGGAGGTCACATCCGTAGTTTTCTTCGGATGAAGTTTTGCTTCCGTTCGAAGGGAAGGTAAATGCGAATAGAAAATAAAACAAAATCGGAGCACGGAAAGTACATGACCACCAAAAAACACTGCTATGAAAACTTGTGCGTTAACGTACGCGATGTTATTCTGGTGCAGTCACCAAAAGAAATTGAATGCTTTGAGGAACATGTTATCAGAAGCGTAAAGGTTTCGGCAAGTTGATGCGACATGCTATGAGGAGAATGGCGTTGGACGGAAACACGTGAACGGAGGAATGAAAACATATAGGCAAGCGTCAACTTTCCGCTTTAATGCATGGCTTTCAACACGCCGAATATATGCATGGTCACACGCCGCTCTAAAACTGCAAAATCAACAAAACACATGTGGATTCCGGGTACGACACTCAAAATAAGACAAATCGCATGAGCATTCATAAGATAAGAGCCAATCACAAACGAACCGCTACACGTACTGAACCCGTAGCTGTAAACAATGAAATAAATAATGTAAAAGGAAAAGGGTGTCGGTGATAACTAACATGACAATGGTGACAACGACCCCAGAGCAGGCGAAAAACTGGTACAACTGTGAATGCGCCTTTTACCTCCTTTGGAGACACAAGCGAACTTACAGAAAATTGCGTCACAAAAAGGCACGAGAACCACGCCGTAAGACTAAAAGTAAAAAGCAAAAAATGCTGATTTTGCAGTTTTCGACGCGCCTGTTGCCATGTATAAATTTGGTGTATCGACAGCCATGCACTAAAATTTAGAGTTGGCGCTGGCTTGTAAGTTTTATTTCGCCCACGTCTTTCTCTACCACGCCATTCTTCCCAGGGTATGTTATCAGTGTGGCGCCTTTGATGCCTGTACCTGTCTTGTGCCCATTTTGTGTGTTATTTCTTTCCTCGTTATTTATAGTGCTTACTCTTTTCGCCGTCTTCTGCCATCTTAGAGCTCGGTTCAGCATTATTTGACTAATCTGCCCTATTAGCTCCAGACAAAGCCCTCTTGCACCTGCTTTTGCATTGTGCTACCTGTAGAACGGCGCTTTAAAATGCGCGAAACCCGTTCCTATTTACTTACCAATTAAGAAAAAAATCCTTCACCTAGATCAATTATATGCTTACGTTGGTATGTTAGTAGTGGTGAAAAGATTCGTAAATCGCGCTTAGCGGTAAGGCATCCCAAATTAGCATGAGACTACGGGTTAAAGCAACCAAACACTAACACCCTGTTGTTTTTCAAGTTCTGTCTGTCGTTCGAGCAAACAGCCTTAACGGAGGCTGAAATAATAGTGTTTCACTTCTGTGCATTTCGCTTAGGCAGCGTGAGTTTTTTTTTTTTAATATTCACTATGGCTTTCCCTAATCAGACAGCCTTTCATCGAAACCAATGGAAAATGTCCACTTAGATTTATAGAGGCTATACTTCGCGTGTCACAGAGAATATTGAGCGTTCAGACAAACCCTCCCTTGGCAAATAATATCACGCCGATTACAATTAGGCTCTCACTTATCTAATACTCAAAATCATAGAAACTCCCTGGAAACTGTGCATTTCTCTTAGTTCCACTTTTTAACAGGAAAATTATACGTTTACGCGGCCGCTGCGTAAATTGGTAAACTAAGCAGAATCTAAGTACACAATGTTTGTGCACGGTGCCTTCGGTTGTTTACGGTTCCTCTCACTAGTCCTTGTATCCACGCTGTAACGCTGATGCCCGCAAAATAATAATATTTAATATAAATATTTAAAAGTGTCATTCATGACCTTTAGGCGGCTTACGAATGCACTATACCAGAATTTTATTCCTCAAATCTTGCTTTAGGTGAACATGAATGCGGCTCAGTGCATTTGGCAGGCCGGTTTTACGCTTCTCGCGGCCCAATAAATTTTTTGAAAGATCGGGTGATTTATTTTCGATTATGTACCCTCAGGTAAGCTTAGTTTACCGTTGCCGAACGCTGGCAGCACAGCCGTAAAACTAGTTGATGTACTGTTAAAGCGGTCACTGAGTTCTTTTTTTACGACTTTCAACATGTTTCCTTCCGGGCCTGCATCAGTGTTACGATAATTTGTGTAATGATGGCTTAAAATCTTGAATCTTGAACACAGGGGATGTCTGGACGTTATAGTGGCACCATTATTACTAGCGCTACAAACATGATTGGTATTCATTCTGCTCCTGACATTGCGTGTTTGAGATAACAGCTGTGATGATGATTTAATTTATTTACAGAGTACAAACACTTTTCAGGCTAGCTCAAAGAAGGATGTCATCATGGCGATGTTAACGTACGAGACTAAGCAATGAAACAAGGAACAAGCAATAACAAACATCTGATTTGGTACCATATTTGCTAAAAGTAAGCACGCAATGGCAGTTCCTGCTTAGCCGCATAATGGGGCATTTACAGCAGCCTTAAAGACCAAAAGGCATGAAAAGGTAAGAACTGTAGAAGAACTGAGGATTGGGCGAATTGGTGGTGATCCATTGTATTAAAAACCAGAGCGCTAAAAACCGCAGACAGAGAACGAGACCAGACACACGAAAAGGTAAGAACAGTTTTCCTTACGTTACGCAGAATTTCACCTTCATGGCCAGGAAAGGCGCTTCCCTTCATGGCTAAGAGATAAAACAGAATGTTTTGCTACTTTTGGCAATGAAAGTCCACACGTTTACTCCGCAACCTGTGCAACCGCGCTCTAATAGTTAATTACTTAAGCGAGAAAAATGACCCCAGATATCCCGGATTGTGAAAAGTTTTTTAGAAACTCAATATCTACTTAATCCTGCAAGGAATAAACAGTGTACAGTTATTGACGCCCAACGCCTAATTCGAAAAAATAAAACCCGAAAATGAGAGGCCCACTCATACTCAGCACTGCACTAAATTTGATGCGCCCGGCAAGCATAACAAGCGGCGTTTACAAGGAAATGGCAAATGTCGATGGTTCGCAAGCAAGAATAATTACGAGTTAACTAACGCCATCAGGCAGGCTCTTCTGTATTAACCGTCGCTGGAATTTCTCAATAGACCGCTGCGGGCGTCGAGCCGGCATTTTGTCGAGTTTTTTTATCCCCACTTTTAACCTTTCCACCCCTAGATTTTTTTTTTTTGGTCGCAGCTTTTTTCGCTCTGTATTTTTACAATGTCTAAGTTCTCATGACCACGCAGTAAAAATTTAAAACTCCTGGTGCATGTAATGACTTATTTACAGTTATGGTGTCAAAATTGGACATCAGGGCTCAGTCGGCATAAAATGCGAAACAAACCACTTTGGTTATCGCAATTCAAAACAAAAAAGGTAACGAAAAACTTTGTTAATTTGCAGTGTTGAGAACTCTACAAAAGGTTTCTTTACTTTGTAAGGGATAGATGGATATTGCAGTTTCCACAAAAGGCGCCGACCTCACCTCCTTTTCTTGCATTTTTCATCATTTTTCCTCTTCTAGCCGCTGACATGGTGTGTTCCAGCGGATAGTGCGTCATGTCAAAAACACACATTTTTAAAATTTTCGCAGCCCTCCTAGAAGGCAACTGTACACAAGACGAAGGCTTCTCCAATCCTCTAACCCCGTCTTCAATCCAGCTTCATGAAGCGCTTCAGTAACGCTCAGCAAGTCTAAGTTCTGAGCTTGCGCGAGGCAAAATGCGTCTGGCTTGCACCTGGTTTCAAACCAGCTGTCTGCTATAAATTAATTCATAAAAAGGAAGGTAATCTCTCGTGCCTGCAATCTTGGCCAAATGCTGTTCGGTACTGGCGGCATATAATTCCCTGTCAACCACAAGCTTATGCGGCGCAGAGATATCTCGGCCGGGGAGAAAACGGAAGCTGCTTATGAACGTATCGAATACGCGTTCTCAAGAAAAAGTTGACAAACACGCTGCATTGCTCCCAGCGTCGAGGGTGTGCCACACGTGCTGCACGAGTGCTGGTGCAAGAGTTGCAGTGTTATTGCCCCGGTCACCTCTTCCAGCTCACTGCCGATGCTTATAGAAGTGGGACAGCGATAAAAAAAAAAGAATAAAAGCTCAAGATAAGGCGCCTATTTGTTTTCACTGCTCCTTTGCTCCAGTTGGCCTTGACTGACATCCGCTTTATAATTTCCAGGCTCGATCCCAACATGCGCTTTCTACAATAGCGAAAATTTCCGTTTTTTGATTCAGCAAAATGCTACCTTTAATAATTCGTCTATCTGACGTCCAATAAGCTCCCCAGCATAGGTGCATCAGCAAAAAGACTAGCAGAACGTCCTCTAGAAAGACTACGTATTTTCCCTCAAAGGCCACCGCCCGCAGCCGTTGAGAAATTGTGTTGTCAAAATCGCACATGTCAAAAATGTATTTCAGCGTAGCCTCTAAACATTCAATAATAATTTCGGCACGAATATGAGCTTGGATAGGTGGTTCACAAAACATTAACTAATCTGAGCGGAGACGAAGAAATGGTTGGTGAGATATAAACCTCGAAACTTGCTGTGGCTCAGCTTCTTCACCGCATGCCTTCCATGCTGCCTCTTCTGCATGAAGAGCAATGCTGATAGCAGCTGGGATTCCGGAGAAACTATCAAATTAAAAATTAATGATGTTTTCGTCCTTTACTGAAGCACGAGCTGAATATTTCTGTCGTGGTGTCAATTGAAGCCACCAAGGCCCAAATAGAAACTGCCGCCGAAGTTTCTGCGTCTGCGGAATTGATCAACAGCCCTTCCACTCGTTAATTCTTAGCAAATGCGAGCCCCTAGCAGGGTCTCATTTCTAGGACCGCACCAACGCTCCGTCAGCCGGCTTCGGAATTCCCTTTCCCGAGAACCTAACCCGTAACCCATAAAAGAACTCCAGCACTGTTTCTTGCTTTCATGCAGTTTTCATTGTCTCCATCTGCTTTAAATCAGGAACTTGCGGACTCTGCGAACTAAAAGTGGTCTAGCGTCAACGGCACGAAAATTGATCAAATCACTGAGAAACAAGAAAAAATTTTTGAGCAAACCCGTCAAGAAAGAACCGCCTGTCCTCTTGCCATATACTCGTAAAGCAGTTCACGTACTGAAAAAGCTAGAAAGCAATCACGAACTGAAGGTTGCCTTTGACGGACTAAGATATTTTATAGGCCTTTGAAACAAGGTCACCGCACAAAAAAAAAATGCGTCAAGGACACAAGCAATGTGCAATCGCGCATGGCGGAAGGTTCTATAGATGCAAGAAATATATTATCGTTTAGTTTAGTTTATGAGGATTTAACGTCCCAAAGCGACTCGGGCTATGAGGGACGCCGTAGTGAAGGGCTCCGGAAATTTCGATCAACTGGAGTTATTCAACGTGCACTGACATCGCTTAGTACACGGGCGGAATAAGCGGAGTTACGTTTACGTTTTCAGCGTATTTGTGGCGACTACAAATCTTTGCTGCTTGTAGTAAAGGTTGCGACTTGCAGCACAAAACTTCCAGCTGCACTGCTGAATAACACACTCCTGAAGTCGGTAGCTAGCTGAATGAACTTGTATAATATACTGGCTGACTATTATCTTGGGTTTTCTGCTTTCTTCAGTAGGTATTCCTGTATGTTGTGAACTGGTCTCTGAGCAAAAAAGCAGAAAAATAAATAAGCAAACGAAATTTTGAGTATCTCTTCGGCATACATTCGTGCACTGAGAGAGCATATTACGCAATGGAAATCATATTTTATCGTCATCGTTATCTGTCTACTTATGTTCACCGCAGGACAAAGACCTCTACTATGTCCTCCGAGCATCCCTGTCATGCGCCAGCTGATGCCATTTTACACACCTGACTCTCTGACACCCACTATTACGGTTGCTGTCTCTTGTATTCTATTCCGTTGTCCTAAGCGACCATCGGTTATCTTGCCTTTTCACTGCATAAACTATCCATGCCCATTTCCTTTCAAGATTGCCACTAGAATCTCACTATGTCATGTTCGGGCCCCTACTGCTCTCCTGACAATGCGTATAATTGTCCTGTTCTTAGTTTATGCGCTACCTCCATTTAATTCCAACCTGTTTCGTTAGCCTCCAGCTTTCTGCCCCATAGGTGAATACTGCCAACGTCAACGTTGCATGCTTTTTCCTCACACGATAGCGCAAAGCTCCTATTAGCGGCCCAAGAGTGCCTGGCACATCCGGTGGAACCCATTCTTATTCATCGCAACCCGGTTCAGAAGAATAAGAATGCAACAAAGTGCATTTTACCGGCCGGGTATTCTCGCACTCCGATAATATTTCTTAAAGATCGGCTGGGACCCAAACTACATCTGAATATGCAACAAAAGAAAGTGCATTTTCCAGTGCAGAGTGCTGACGCGACAGCGCTAAAACTATCCTGTGGTTTGTATTTATCTTTAAAGTAGCTTCTAAGTTGTTTCGTGATCGCTTTCAACCGCTTTCAGAGTGTTTTCTCCCCTTTAAGCGCCCGTCTGAGAGTCCAATAATGATGGCTTACAACGTATTGACTACAACTCCGATAGGAATCGGTTCCCTGCCCCTATATGGTATGCATGAGTCATCACCTTTTAGAATGTTGGAGTGTCTTCTATTAAAATATCATATAGGATTATAGCAGTGCGACCAACCTACCCTCCTTAATCCACCCGGTAATCCCGTTATTACATTTTCGGGGTAGCAATACTTTCGAAATTTCCGAAGTCCTTCAGAAATTTCGGGCATGGAGTAACTTTAAAACTTCGGGGGTTTACCTGCCAGCTGCCAATGTGGTCAGGTTGCTCACCATCCGGTGACCAGGTGCTACTCGCCCCGGTGGGTAATATGTGATGACGTCACAAAGTCACATGACCTCATTGCAGCAATCAGAAAAACCATCAACACAGGTTGTGATGTCACGAGTTCACTGGGCCTCTCTCGACCGATAAGGGAATTTCGTTTTCCCAAGAAACCGAAAACTGCATGACATCAGCCTAAGTGCTGTCGCAATAAAACCTCAGCAATATGCCGATGTGACGCCTTTTGAGAAATTCCACGAGAAGTCCGCACTCTAATGACCAGGAAACTCTAATAACTCTAATTACCGGGAAAAACTTAACAATGGCCTAGGAAAAATTGAAGAGTGGCACATTAAATGGCACATGGTAATTAATTTCGAAAAAACTGTCTCTGTGTCTATTACAAGCAAAAACTGTAAATCAGAAAATGTATACTCTTGGAATAACATGAATATCCGTAGTGTGACTGAATATCGATACTTGGATGTAGTCATCACTTCTGACTTAAACTGGACTACGCATGTTAAAAGCACAGCTAGCAAAACAAGCAACACGTTATTTTTTTCTTAAACAGGCCCTTCGTCATTGCACATCTGATACAAAACTTTTTGCTTACGTCACTTTTATCCGTCCGGTCTTAAAACACGGTAACATAGCTCTCCCCCCACCCCTAAAACAACATTAAAACACTCGAAATGGTGCAAAGGAGAGCCGTGCGCATTATCTTCAACTGTTATGGACGCACGCATCCAGTCACAGCTCTTTTACGCACGGCTGGGCTTCACACGCTGTCCAGCAGTGCCAAATTACACCATCTATAGTTTTAGTATTTACTGCTTAATAACGCACTAAATATGTCTCCCAGAGATTTTGGTCGTATAAACACTACAAGAGGAACACGTCGCAAGTGTGCACTCACCCTTGAAGAATATTTCTGTCACATAATACTTTGAGGTATTCTCTTTTTTTTTCACAAGTTGTCTGAGATTGAAATCGCTTGCATCGATCAGTCACAGCCGAGCGCACCACATAAAAATTTATTGCCCTCGCTGAGAGCTCTGTGTTACATTCCCCTCACGGTAACCTTGTTCATAATTTTGTAATACAGAGTTCCTCTCAGTGTATTTGTTGTATTCAAGTGCCATCATCAGTTTTAGGACATGGTTGCTTCATTTATTATTGCATGTTTTTCCTATATTTTGACTCTTAAAAAATTGCACTGAATATGTATTTGTATGTAATGCCCTCTCCTGGATAAATCCCAAGGAGGGATTGACAGTTAAATAAATAAAATTCATAACTAAGGGACGATATGGTGGCGTTAACACCACCATATATTTCCTGCTCTCTGGACAGAGTGTGGAATTTCGCAGGAGACAGCTGTGGGCGTCGGGGTGGTAATTTGCCCAGTTTTTTTTATCACCACTTTTAAGTCTCCCGGAGCTCCTTTTGACCCTGCGGCATTGATCGACAACTACTAAGGCGTTATACCGTCGCTAAGGTGAGCCTCTGGGACGATGTTATTTTTCGTAGCTCGTCGACCATTCCCCGGCCAGCTTGCAAAATCCCTTCTCCGACAGCCTGAACCGAAAGTCTTCAGTGAGCAACGGCACTGTTCCTTTCTTTTATGCAAAGTTTCGTTGTCTCTGTCTGCTTTAATCCTGGCGCCTGCGTACTGTGTCGATTTCAGGCGCAGCCCTAGTCAGCTTTAATTCTTCAACTCCTAGTGGGAAATCTCGCGGCCCGCTCGAAGGTACTGGGCATAATAATGGCATGATGAGGATATTAGCTCCTCCTTTCCCTCATCTCGTCCTTAGGGTCACAAAGCCGTCTGAGCAGCGCGCACAAGTGAAGCCTATTTTAAACTCCTTTCTCAAAAGTACAAAATTTCATTGGGCACAGAGAAAATAGCTCCGTGTGGATATGCTTCCCAATTTCTCTGATTCATTGTAATTGGAATGACGCAACTGGACAATGACATCTACAAATGCCCCCGAAATGTACCTGTCTGGCGCTGGCCGCTGTCCCCCGTCCTAACAAAGTTTCCACAGTCTCCGAAAAAGGCAAACATATTAGTCTCACTCTGTAATTGATTCCACTAGACCAAAAAATATTTGGTTCTCATTTCGGTTCATCAAACCTTCTGCCCAGTCACCTCTCCCCCCCTCCCCCGTTTTCTCCACTTGATTCATTTTAATTCACCTTTCCTTTTTATTTCTTCCTGGATTCTCTGTTCCTTTGTGTTTTTCCTCAAGATATCAGTAGAGGGCAAAAGAAGAGGTTTGAAGATGTTCTGGAATTCAACGAGATGAAAGGCGTCGAATATATAGAAGTTGCGGGTAAAGCACGTGAAAGTCTTCTCCGGCTAGGGTTATAAATGGTCGCATAATCTCTAATTAATTCCGCGGTGGTATTCACGCTTCTCCGCAGCGCACAGCGCCTGGGGGGGGGGGGGGGCGGGGGGGGGCGGGGGTGCACCGTGACGTCATCTACGGTGTTGGTAAATTTACGGCTAAGAAACGCTTACTTTGAAAAAAAAACACCATCGAGGGCAACGCTTGCAGAATGATGTTTTACGGCATGCGAAGTAGCACACTAATTTGTGGTGGAGGCAAATTCAAATCTCCCAGTACGTGACCCTACCCGCCGCGGTGGCTCAGTGGTTAGGGCGCTCTACTACTGATCCGGAGTTCCCGGGTTCGAACCCGACCGCGGTGGCTGCGTTTTTATGGAGGAAAAACGCTAAGGCGCCCGTGTGCTGTGCGATGTCAGTGCACGTTAAAGATCCCCAGGTGGTCGAAATTATTCCGGAGCCCTCCACTACGGCACCTAATTCTTCCTTTCTTCTTTCACTCCATCTCTTATCCCTTCCCTTACGGCGCGGTTCAGGTGTCCAACGATATATGAGACAGATACTGCGCCATTTCCTTTCCCCAAAAAACCCATTATTATTATTATTATTATTATTATTATTATTATTATTATTATTATTATTATTATTATTATTATTATTATTATTATTATTATTATTATTATTATTATTATTAGTATTATTATTATTATTATTATTATTATTAGTCCGTGACCCTGTTACCAGCCTTCTCCGCACTCCTTTTTTGTCGTGAGGAAAAGCCTAAGGCTTATTCGTCGACTACACCACCATCATAAATGCTAGCGCAAAAATCATGACATGTTTTATGTCAAGAAGGGTTTTCTGGCGGGCTAGTTGGTGCTTCTCGTTCATGATCAAATTGCGCGAAAGAAACAGGGTATGTGTTTTCTTGCCTTTGTCCCTGTTTCTTTCGCGCAGTTTAATCATGATCATGAATGTTTTATGTACAGCGTATAAAGACAGGAATCGTTGAATATCCCTCAATTCTCAAAAAGTGATACAAGTGCCCTTTACCTCGAGGTTGTTATCTAATCAGCGTTCCTATTTTATTCCTCTTGCAGCGTAGCCCTTATCTTTTTTCCCATAGATCATTGTAGGATCCACCATTTTCGAAGCATTTTCGTTAGCCTCCAATTTACGCTCGATATGTCAGCGTTGACAGAATAGAACTGTCGCACATCTTCGATTTCAAAGGTATAGTCAAGCTTTTGATAACTTGAGGGTAGATGTCATGCGTACAACAAACATTATATTATCACACCCATTCACTAGCAGTGGTCATAGACCCCCCACGGGCAGCTCTAAGAGCCATTCTCTGGGATAGCCACGCGCGAGCTCTGTGGTGTTGTCACCGTAACTGCGGCCTTATCCAAGCTATTCAGTGGGATGTCATTGAGGAGGGCCTGAGCCATAAATGTAGTGCGAACAGACCTCCCACTGCTATTACAAAACCATCAGTGGACATGCTCTAGACGTTCTTAAGGTTGCCTATTGGCTGACTACAGAAATTTACGCGCAGGCGGCACTGCGGAGAATGTCCCATACGCCACGCGGTTCTGTTGGGCCTGGAAGTGCCAGAGCCGGTGATAGTTGCGCAACTTGAGCAGGAAATGGGAAAAAGCAAACAATCCCCAACTGGAACAGCAGGTTGTCCAACAATATACCTCTATGCCAAGACTGGCGGGCTGCTAAAAGCTCCTGCACCCCACCGTGCGTTAGTTAGAATTAAAGTTCTCTCTTCCTTGCGGCACCGGCGATAGTGGCTACGTGGTCGTGGCATTCAAGCGCTGAGGAAGACTTCTTCAGATATAATCCTGGCCTTAACGGACGGATTCCAATGGAGATGAAGTGCAAAATGCGCCCGGGTGCTATTAGGTGTGTCTGCACGCTATGAATACCAGGCGGTCGAAATTAATCCTCAGCAAACCCCCCCCCCCCCTTGCACTAACTTATTTCCTTTCCATCCGCCCTCTTCTTCATCACTTCCCTAGGGGCGTGGATACGATGACCTTTCTAGTACTGGTTAAAAACCTTTGTAGTGCTCACGTGCTAACTATCGAGTCTCATCGGTGTTCATGCGGTTGTGAATAGTTCGGGATGTGTGGTGCTCAGCGCAGCTTTTTACTGACGGGCCAGGCTTTGCCATTTCGTCCCCTACTTCACTATTCTAACTATGCCTACTTGCTGAGCAAGCAAGGGAAGGAAAATGAGGGGCTTGGTATGACACACTTAAGGAAGTGAAGAGTCATTAAATCCAAAGAACATAGGAATTTTTTTTCGTTTTTGGTGTTGATCATTAGGAAATAAACAGAGTAATTATTTTATCGCTCTAAGATAATTGTTTTCAAAGTAGAAGGAACCCAATCAAATGCCGGCGGCGGGAAACGAACCCTCGACCGGCGAATGTGTCACGACTATCTCGTGGACATTACTTCGCCACGGCCTGGAAACTCTGAGTAAGAGAGTTAAAATAGGAAACGAGGGATCGCCGCCCACGAAATCATTAGGTGATAGAGGTGGGGATGAGGGCAACGAAGTGTCTTGGGGGGGGTATAGAGTAACTCGCGCAGCATTTATAGCTTCGCCGGCATGTGGCCGGTAACGTTTCCGCGCACCGCAGTCACCGGAAATTAAAACGTCAGCCTACGCGCCGGGCGAGCGTTAAGCTGATATATGCTCATTATTTTGGGAGTAATAGACGTTGAGTGCGCATTGACACTGGCGACGTAATTGGCATAATGTAATTAATTAGCAACCTTACCCTTCAAAAGCGTAGGAGAAATTCCGTAGACTCAGAGTGCCCTCACCCGTGTGCTTTGAATGGTATTTGAAGCCGGAGATTGCTCAAGTACTCGAGAAGCATGGAAAGACCTGCTGCCGCAATTCTGGCGTCTACCCACCGAAATCGGAAGGTTACTGAGAAGTAACGCGTTATACGACCCCTAACAGCGAACGTTGCATGTGCAGGGATGTTTCGAATGGCGGATATAAAAAAAGACTTCCTTGAAGACGGAAAAGACCATGGTTAGGCAAAACAGGAAATGCATGCTGTTCTTTGAAAAATATTGCGTCGATGATGCGGTGCAGGGTGACAGGAAATATCATGTTTTCAATTCCCTGCCGTGTATTTCGCCACATCGGTTATGATGCCACCTCTGCTATTTTTAGTTACTCCTCCAATACACTTCGTTTCCGCAAAGAACCATAATATCCAGATTGCATGCGCGGCCCATGTCCATATCTGACTTCTTGATTTGAGGTAAGATACCTTACCCTGTGCTTGCCCCATAATCCATTCCGCTTCTTTGCTGTCTCGTAGTGTTACATCTAACATTTTTCTTTCCACCACTCGCAGTATCGTCCGCAATTTAATCTCAAATCTTATGCTGGCCTCCAAGCTTTTGCAACATAAGTGTAGCATTGATAACGTACAAGTCTTGTACGGCAGAATGCAACTAAAATTTTCACATCGTCGCCCTGTTTTTTAAATAATAATACGTGTAATGAAACAAATATTTCCCCAGTTATTGCTAACATACCGACATCTTGCTAGATAAATATGAAAAAGACGGATCAAAAGTCAACACTAAGAAATTTAGTAATAAAAACTTCCCCCCGTAGCATTTCCTCCCACTGTGCACAACAAAATGAACAAGTGCGCGGAAAAAATGGAGAGGCAGATCCAGAATTAAAACGTTGTTCATGTTTGACACGAATGCACGTGATTTCGGCGTACTTGAAACGAACACGATATTTGTTAGTCTACCGGCTTGACAAACATTGAATCAAGACTGGACCTGTCATTATTTTCTTTCGCTACTAGCTTAAAGAAAGCAATAGTCAAGCCAACCCGTGCGTGTGCCTTTGCTACGCTCTTGTTTTGAACTGTCTGTCTTCGTCACAACATTTGTTTGTTTTATTGTGACAGCTGTTCCTCTATCAGCCCCATCGAAAGGACATGTAGTTTTTTTTTATCTGCAGTACGAGAGCACGAATTTTAACTGGGCTTGTAGTTGTGGATAAACTGGGCTTATATCGCCGTCAGAATAGTTTGAAAGTTGCAAATATAGCTGCGCTTATCCGCAAGAATGCGCCATTCAGGTTCGGAGGACTTTGTAGGCGTTTCCTGCCTTGATATTCTGCTATTTTCTTTACATTTTTGTGAAGGGTGGCTTTGGCAATACCATAACATTCGGAAAGCAATGAAGCAACGGCAGAGCTCTCGTGGAAGCAATAAATGGATTGTCTTCGCTTCATGCTCTGCCGAACAACGCAGTGTCGTGTTGTTCCCTACCTGCAGCCTGCTGCTAAAGCTATTGTCTCCTAAGAACACGGGGCGCAAAAGTCCTTAAGCATTGCAGACGACAGGATGAACAGTCAGATTTAATAACTAAACACTTACGTTAATCAAAGATGTTAGCTCGATTATGCTGCACAGTAGCGAAAAATGTGGCATGGAGAAGTTAACTCCTTTCTCTTAAAAAAAAACGGCCCACAATGGTGACCCACAATGTGCTCACGGTGGCGTATTGAAAACCTACACACGCCTACGTCTGCGATTTTACTGGCGTGGAATGTACCGCTTCGTAAGACATTTCGTGCGCGCTTGCGAATCTTGTCAACGCCGAAAAACTCCTCAGAAGTCCTCTGTTTCGTTGCAGCCGTTACCCTGCCCTGCTCGTCCGTTTGACCGCGTTGGCATAGATCTCTATGGCCCTCTTCCGACTACTCCTGCTGGAAACCGGTGGATTATTGTGGCAGTAGACCATCTGACTCGCTACACTGAAACATCACCGTTACCCTCTGCCTCTGCAAGAGACGTTGCTTTGTTCATTCTCAACAACTTGATTCTTCGCCACGGGACTCCGAAGGAACTGCTCAGTGACCGCGGACGCGTTTTCTTGTGCAACGCTCTCGAGGCCCTACTGAAAGAATGTCGCATCATTCATCGCACCGCTACTTCTTACCACCCTCAGACGAATGGCCTGACAGAACGCTTCAACCGTACTCTGAGTGACATGCTGGCCATGTACGTCAACGACGCTCATTCCAACTGGGACCACGTTCTTCCCTTCGTAACCTACGCGTACAACACTGCGATACAGACCACCACTGGATTCTCTCCCTTTTTTCTTCTTTACGGGCGCGAGCCAACCTGCACAATGGACGCGCTTTTTCCCTACCGCCCTGATGTTTCTGAATCGACGCCACTCTCGGACGCCGCCCAGTATGCAGAAGAATGCCGTCAGCTCGCTCGTTCGCTCACAAAGGAAAATCAATGGCAACAAAAACACCATCGTGACACTGGTGAGGCGCCTTCATATGCGCCCAACTCCCTGGTGTGGCTCTGGGTTCCTGCCACAACCGCCGGCCTGTCAAAGAAGCTTCTTGCTCGATATCACGGTCCATACCGAGTGCTTCAAAAAACATCTCCTGTGAACTACGTAGTTGAGCCCGTTACGCCATCTGCGGACTTGCGTCGCCGTGGACGCGAAATAGTTCATGTGGACCGAATCAAGCCCTACTACGATCCGTCTGTCCTTTCGGCACCATGAGTCGCCAGGATGGCTCCTTCTCTGCCCGGGGGGAAACTGTAGTGTGGTAATCTTCATCGATATAACCACTGACATGCGTCGCGTGCTGCCGCTCTCAAGGACGAAGAAGTTGTTCGCTGCCTTGCTCTTTCGCCACGCCTGACGCTTCGCTGCGAGTCTCCCCTGAGCGGCTGGAATCATCTGGGTTCACCGAATAAACACACCCCTACAGTTGTTTTTTCTTTATTCATTGCCGATTCCACGTCTTCACAGAAGCTTTCAACGGTCTAGCTGGTCATCATGGTTGGATATAGGCGCGTAGGCCTGCACCACTTTTAGCTTGTACCTCCTATTGAGGCTACTTACAATAGATGCTACGCTCTCGTTAATATTGTAGAACTCCTCTACGTTGCCAGCTATATCCTTATTAATGAGGAATCCCACACCTAGTTCTCGTATATCCGCTACTCCACGATAGCACAGTACGTGTCCGTTCTTTAATACGGTATACGCCTCACCTGTCCTCCTAACTTCACTGAGCCCTATGACATCCCATTTAATGCCCGCTAGTTCCTCGAACAGCACTGCTAGGCTAGCCTCACTAGATAAAGTTCTATTGTTAAACGTTGCCAGGTTCAGATTGCAATGGCAGCCTGTCCGGAGCCAGAGATTCTTAGCACCCTCCGCTGCGTCACAGGTTTGACCGCCGCATTGGCCAGTTGCTCCGCAGCCGCTGGTGACTGAGGGCCGAGGGTTTATTGGTTTGTTCATAAAAGGTTTTGTCCAAGTACTACACCAGAATGGCCAAATCTTGTTCTGATGAGGGAGTGCGTTGTCGGTTCTGGTCACCGAGATCAGGCCACACCCCAGGCCTGGTTGTGCAATTCCATCGACACGCGGATTTTTTTTTTAACCCGGTGGAGAATTGCGTGGCACCAGGATTTAAACCCCGGTCCTCTTGCACGCGAAGCGGACGCTCTCCTTCTATGCCATCGTTGCATCTTGTAGTAATGGGCGACTTCAATGCGAATTTGAGCAAGAAGCAGGCCTACCACGGGGTAGGCGACTATGGAATAGGTTCTAGAAATAGCAAGGGAGAGTTATTAGTCGAATTCGCACTAACAAAAAAAATTATTACGGATCATGAATATCTTCTTCCGCAAACGAGAGAACAGGAAATGAACCTGGAAGAGCGCCAATGGTCAGACTAAAAATGAAAACGACTTCATACTATGCGCTGAACCTGGCATCGTTCAGGATGTGGACGTCCTCGGAACGGTGCGCGCTAGCGAACACAGAATGGTAAGGTCCCGAATTAGCTTAAATTTGAAGAGAGAACTGAAGAAGCTAGTGAAGAGGAAGTCCATTAACGAGTCAGCGGTAAGAGGGAAAGTAGGGAAATTCAGGATATCGCTGCAGAACAGATATTCGGCTTTAACAGAGGAAGACGATCTTGATATTCATACAATGAACGGTAATCTGACAGCTATCATTATGGAGTGCGCAGTAGAAGTAGGCGGTAGGACGGTTCCACAGGATACCGGCAAGGTATCTCAGGTGAAGAAAGATTGGATTAAGAAACGCCAAAGCATGAGGGCGTCTAACCCTACTGACAGAATAGAACTGGCAAAGCTATCGAAGTTAATAAATAAGCGCGAGAGGGGGGGGGGGGGGGTGTGGTAGCCATCATAAAGACGTTTAACATCGAGAGAATGGAGCATGCTCTAAAGGATGGAGGAGGTAGCCTAAAAGGCTAAAAGCGGCGAAGAGGAAACTAGGCGTAGGTAAAAACCAGATGTATGCGTTAAGAGACAAGAAGGGCAATGTCATTAGCAATATGGGTAAGATAGTTAAAGTAGCCGTAGAGTTCTACACAAATATGTACAGTAGCTAATGTAATCAGAACGTTAATGAGATAGACAGTAGCGCACAGCAATGCGTCATCCCGCCAGTAACGAAGGAGGAAGTAAAGGAAGCCTTAAGAGAAATTGAAAAGGGAAAAGCAGCTGGTGAGGATCAGATAACAAAAGATCTGTTGAAGGAAGGAGGGGACATCGTGCTAGAAAAACTAGCCATTTTGTATACGCAACGCCTTATGATCTCGACCGTACCAGAAGCTAGGATAAATGGAAATATTATCTCAATTCATAAGAAAGGACGCGCCAGACTTGAAAAATTACAGACCGATCAGCTTACTTACTCCCCGTTGCGTACAAGGTAATTACTAAGGTAACCGCAAAAAGAGTCAGGGCAACCTTAGACTTTAATAACCAAATCATCAGGCAGGCTTTCGTAAAGGGTATTCCACAATAGATCATATTCAGACTATTAATCAGGTGATAGAGAAATGCGCAGAATACAGCCAACCTCTATATATAGCGTTCATGACAATACGAGAAATGATTCAGATCAGGTATTCCGAGGTATTCCGAGGTATTCCGATGCCTAAATTGGTAACACTTGGGAATAAGAGTAAATGAAAAATAACTAAACAATCTGTGATTCGCTGATGACATTGCCTCGCTCAGTCACTCAGGAGGTGAACTGGAAATTATTATCAATTAGACAGACAGAGCAGAACGCTTGGTCTAAAAATTAACAGAAAACCAAAGTAATATTCAAGAGTCTAGCAAGGGAACAACAGTTCACAATTGGCAGCGAGGGACTGGAAGTCGTAAAGGAGTACTTAGGGCAGGCAGTGACAGCTGATCCGGATCATGAGAGGGAAATAACTAAAAGGACAAGAATAGGGTGGAGCGCAGATGGCAGGTCTTTTATACATCAATGGCAGTTTACCAATATCCCTCAAGAGAAAAGTGCGCAACAGCTGCATCTTACCGGTACTCACCTATGGGCCAGAAACATTTAGGCTAACGAAAAGGGTTCAGCTTAAGTTAAGGACAACCCAGCGAGCCATGGAAAGAAAAATGATATGCTTAGCGTTAAGAGACTGAAAGCGGGAAGAGTTGGTGAGGGAGCAAACACGGGTTAATGACATCCTAGTGGAAATCAAGAGCACCTCAAGAGGTCCTGGTAGATAAAGATACAAATAATTTGTCTGAGCGAGAAAAATTACGAGGCGCTGAGTAAGACAATGTGGCAGTTTTTCCCACATAGCGTTTTTCCCCTTTCCAATCTAAATGCTTACGTCTTGAAGGATAGAAGACAGCTGAAGTTCATTATTCGAGAGTACCTGCCACATACTCTTACCCCCTTTCCCCTTTCTGATTCTACTATTTGTGTCTCAATAAACCGTAGATTCCGTCTCTATATGGCCTAGGTAGCTGTACTCCTTTACCACTCACATTGCTTCCCAGTCTATCGCAGTGACAAACAGCTCTTTTTATTTCACATTCTTCACCGTTACTTTAGCTTCTGTCATATATTTCTCATTGATGCAGTAGTCCTATGGATGTATAGATCTCCAAGAAGGCCACGATTGTCGATAAGTTAATCAGGTTGCTCTCCAGACAAGTAACTTTAGACAGCCACGAATGTGGAGATCATTTTTCAAATAATGGTGCTGATGACAAAGAGGAAACGAGCAGACCCCTGTGTCCACAATGCTCGGGAAACACATAACTTCTCTGCTGAGTGGTGTAACGAGGTGAGACTTGTATAGCGGGGATGAAAGTTTCAGCTCTGATTTCCCGCATTCTATCGGCCTGACAAATATTGTAAAGAATATCTTTCTTTTTTCTTTGTGTTGCTTCCATTTTGTGAGCAAGAAGTATGTCTTGATGCTGAAGCGAAATGGCTGATTGAACATTATGCAGACGGCTATATAATGACAGCAGGCTCAGAAACTCGCACGCTGCATGTCACATTTGAAATTCAGTGATACTGCGCACAGATACACTTCCTGCGGACTTCCTGCTGGCCATTTTCTGACCCTTTTTGGTGGCTCATCTTAATCAACCTTGTTTATCGCAATTATACGCGTTCTTTATGTTTAAATACGTTATGAAGCTGGTGCACATATGTAGCACTGTTTTTTCGCGTGTAATGTTCTCAAGACACGAGCGTTTTTGCTTCTCCGAAAATAGAAGCATATGGTAGATTCCTCTTTCTATGATAATTTCGCGAAATGCTAGGAAGCTGGTGCACCTATGTAGCACTGTTTTTTCGCGTGTAGTGTTCTCAAGGCACGAGCGTTTTTTGCTTCTCCGAAAATGGAAGCATATGGTAGATTCCTCTTTCTATGATAATTACGCGAAATGCTTCCGCACAAGCTCCTAACATTGACAGCTGTATCAGCTGCTTCGCTTGAAAACAACAAAACCTACACAAAAGTGCTCGGCGCCTGGGAACGATCAAAAGATACGAGGTGCAACGCGACGCATGTAGGGGATTGCAATATGTATGAAAGGAAGACTACAGACTCCCACTGAGCGGACTAGCAAACTGACAGGAAGCATTTCTAACAAACCCTGTTCCCTGGAAAAAAAGCTTCTTCAATATCAAGGGTTAATAAAGAAAACAAAAGAGAAAGTCCTACAGCCAGCACTTTCTCTTTATATATATTTCTATTTATTTATAGGTACCAGAAGCCGTTAACGGCTCAGACAAGAGCGCTCCGCAAGCAAGCATTGCAAAGGTTAAAGGAAAGCAGTAAATATAATAAAACTCCGTTCTTACTTAAATCGTTGGCTTCCAAGGTAACCCGCGGGAGCGCTTTACACACGAAGAATGCAAGTAATCGTTTTCGAACGGCCATCGCAAGCGCCTTAGCGCAGTTCCATGTTCTATAAGGCTATGGTTATCTTTAGCTTTTGTTTTCTTTGAGCACGTGCACTTTAATGAGTGGCGGAACGTCGTTCGCCCTGAAAGCATGTTTTAAGCCTTCATTTAATTTTCTCATTTTAAATGCAAATAATAAGAACAAATATTCAAATCAGCTTATTTAGCTCCTATTCTGGAAGATTGAGGAAAGCATTGAAATGCTGGAATCTTTAAATGCGAAATTACTCATGATTTGGCCGCGGGCAAAATGCGACTCAAATCTTTAAGAAAAAAATGTCTTCTGCGGAAGTGCTGACAATGCATTTGAAATTAAACTTGAGGAATATTCATCTGTGCAAAGGTGGTCACGAAGCATTCGAAATTACAATCCTTATTTCGTTTTAAGCGTTTTGCGTTATCGCCTATAGTGCTCGAAAGATGCTTTTTTCGGAAACTTCTCAGCTTATAGCTCGAGCGTTTTCAGATTTCAGCACTTTAAGGTTTCAAACTCCCACAAAAAAAATTGGGGATCTTTGTGACGGGGCTGGCGCCCTAAACTTCGTTCCATTTCAGTCTGTTAGTTGCATGAGAAAAATACGTACTGCACCGCAAGAAACAGCTCGTGGCAGTTCTTTGCACCGTACTTTTACAAAGAATGTAAACGACAGTGGTTTGAATCGTTCATTCCTAGGAATGACGCCTGACGCTTATGTGTGGACACCGCACAATCTATTTTATTATGCCATCGCAAAGGCAGCAGCCGAAATCCTTAGCCTGGGTGGATGGATGGAAGGTAGCAGCGTCCCCTTCGAAACGGAGTGGTGGCATTTGTACCGTGCTCGACTTTTTTCCTTTATTTTTGTTTAACTGCATTCTAAGTTATTAAAATTCGCCATTTTCTTTCAATACGTCTTCCTACACTTTAAAACTTATGTCACCTCTCTGCTTTTGTGCCACCAATCCTCCAATCGCTTTTTGCTAATTTCCATCGCAGATTTATTTACATGACCATTGCTATCTCTAAACCCTAGGGCCTCAGGAAGAGTGACTGGGCCTGCATCGACATCGGGATGGATGCAATCACATTTTGGAATGAGGTGTTCTATTGTTTCTACAGATTTACCACACACAGCACATGTGTAATCTTCTTCGTTAAATTCCTTTTTGTAGCTGCGCGTTCTAAGACACCCTGACCTAGCTTCAAAAATTATAGCACTGCCTTTTGAGTTATTATAGAAAGCCTCCTTCCTGATCTGCTTGTTCCAGCATCGATAGATTCTACATTATGCTTCTTTATGAAGTGGCGGTCGCCGCACCACCACGCGAGCTTGTGATGGAGTGATGTGGCATTGGCAATGGCAAACAGGTATTTCTGGCTCCTTCGCCGCCAAACTATGATGTCTATTCTCGCAACGTACGACACCACTGCCACGCGTTGCTTCAAGCAGGAAAGCAAACTGTAGTTTCGCGCACACAACAATGAATAATTGTGCGCCCCGAAAAAGCGCTTAAGTGACGGACTCTGTTTTAGGCACTCCCATCACGTTTTGTAGCATACTGCCTTCTCACTTTTTAAGCTTGTAACTTGGTAACCTTTTGTTCTAAGCAGCGTGGACGCAATATGTTTGAAATTTCTCAAGTCTCTGCGAACTTATAAATGAAATGTTGCAGGAACCGTGGCTGTGCATGTCGTGCATATCAGAAAATACATGTGGCCTGCAAAAACCTAGTCGACAATCCTAATCCTCATGAAAAAACGTGAAAAAGAGCTGGAACGAAGAAAATGTAAAATTACTGAACCATTCCATTAGCTTGTTTGCAAAAATAGGAATGTCTTCTCGAAAATAACGCTCTAAATTGGCATCGTATTCTTCACGGTCGCTTCTGTGCAGATGTGTGTGTTTATTACAGTTGGCTTCTTCTCGGTAAACATTTCATGATCACAAGTTTTTCACAGTGAATATTAATAGCCAAACTGAAGTGCGATGTCCTTAGAAACGAAAATAAGATGCTTAAAATTAGGCCTTTTAGAACCGTTAATGAATTCCTGAAGCAGGAGAAATTAGCTGCACAGTGGATTTCACACATTGCCCTTTTTATCTCGACCTAATAATTTGTAGCATTTCTTTAAATCAGCAAAGCCGCATGGCATGACATTTCCGATTAGGAGCACCAGCTATAACATGGCTATCGGCTGAGGTTTCCGTCTGAAGTGATGAATAATTGCTTCCATTTACGAGACTTAAATAGGCATTACGTTATCAAAAAAAACTTGGGCAAAACTTTTTTTTCTCGTGTTCTGAGTATCAGTGCAGATGCTGGTTAGTTGTCAGCGCAGGCATAATAAAAAACAGGTATTGAGTATACTTGCATTAAGACGGCAGTACTTAACAGTAGTGTTGGTGAAAGACACTCGTTCTTAGCCTCCTATGCGAGCTGTCATCGAAAAACATTGAGCAGAACTCCCTAAGAACAAACTTTTCGTGCTTCCCTGCCTTCGACTATAGTTTTTTTATGCATGTATTGAGGCTCAAAATAATCCGTCTTTGAATGTCGCCTTGAAATTTTGTTTGTGTTTTCTTGATTTGCTCTAAAGCATGGTATTTCTGTTTGTGTTCCTCTTGTAATAACATTGCTTTCTCCTCCTCATGTAGATGCCTCCTGAGGCCTATAAAGAAAGGTGAATGAAGAAGTAGATGATTTCTTTTTGAATTTTGGTTCATTTCGAGAATGCAAACTATTGTAACAACCTGATGTCGCGCAAATATAAATGAAGAAGATAAAGTTATGAGTGGCTTTAGCAGTTTATATACACGGTACAACATACATGAACTAAGGACGCTGGAGTGAATATAATTGTAATGAACGTTTAGGTTAGTAAACAGGAGTCAATAAAGAAGACCTGAAGAAAACGGAGTTTTTAAAGCTTTCTAATCCCTCGTGTTTCTTAGTTTTCATAAGACTACAGCGCCAGACCTCTGCCTAAAATTTGAGACCTGTGTCTCATTGACTATTTATATAAGCAAGAAAATTAATTGCAACACCCGAGTAGGAGCTACGAAGTGTCCTAAAGTTAGGGACTGCATCAATATTTGTTTTTCATAACTCATTCGATAAGCAATCAGAAAAAATAGAACAGCAAATGGTAAGCGCACAAAATAGGTCAAAGTGGCCAAAAAGACGAAGAGACGAAGGACAAGTGCCTGTCCTTCGTCTCCTCGTCTTTTTCTGAGTGCACATGTAGCGCCATCTCTTTTTCAAAACTGCAAAATGAACTATCCCGGCAACATACGTTACTGAAGTACTTTTGCCATTTTTTGCTGTTTGGAACAACTCGAACGTTAGATCAATGGCTCTATCTTCGTCCGCGTGAAGTAGTCATAGCCAGCCATAATATCCCCGGCGTTCGGGCTCATTTTTACATATTCCCTGTTTGCGTCATAAGATTTTTTCAGTATCAAGCACAGAAGTACGCTGGAAAAGTTTTCTGTTAAAACTCGGCAGCTTCAGAACTGCGGTAAGAGGTAACATTTTATATCTATGCTTTCTCTTTGCTACAGCTATTTTTTCTTCCCTAGCGGTGGACGAGTTCGTTCAGAGCACTTGTCTTACTTCCTAGTGGCTATAAAACACAGCGATGGCTCTATGTCATAGAAGAGAGCGGAACGAACTAGAATATATGGGCACAACACAACGCTGAAGGGACAACTAGAGTTCATTTGGTGCACGGTGAATATAAATAGACGTGAGAAAAAAAATGCCACGTTGTGGAAAAAAATAAAGACAACGGTAGGAACATAACTTAGGTGACAGAGACTGAAAAGCTTGTTGAAACTGTGTAGGCATCCCATTGATCTCTATCACAGAAAAAAAATAACATTTACTGCTTTTTATACTTCCCAGTAACATTTGCCTTGCGGGAATGTCGGTGTGTGGAGATTCAACATGTCCGTTGCGCTTTCATAGTGTTTTTTCTTTTGTATTTCTCGTTTCCCCATCTCTCCTTATAAGTGTACAGTTACAAACAAACGAGCGCTAGTGTTAATTCAGCGCTTTCTTATGTCGCGTTGTTCTCTTGTAATTTCACTGCTTCCTAAACATAATTCAGAACCCGCTCACTCACCAGCTCAAGCTTTCAAGGCTCTTTTATGTTACGTTGTACTGATTTCATGCCTGCCAAGCCGATCTTGGTGAAGCTGCCATCTATCCCGCTTCTTATGATTTCTTACGATTCCACGTGTTCTCAGCTGGATTTTCCCCGGAAACTCTGTCTGTACACTGCACAACTCCATGCGCACCCAACTTGTTGGATGTTATAAGGAAGTTATTACTCAGCGGCATCCGCCCAAGCGCAGTCATACGGCTACAAAAGAAAGATAAACTGTTTTCACTACGAGTTATTCGCTCTCACCCTACCATAAACTTCTAATCCCGGTTAGCTCAGTTGCTAGAGCGACTGCTCCGGTGAACCGGTGTTCACGGGTTCGAACCCGACACTAGAACAAATTTTTCTTAAACTGCGAAATTTCTGATAAAGCTGTATACCTTTTCTTTGTAGCCGCATGGCTGCGCTAAGGTGGATGTCAATGTGTAATTACTCCCTTATTACAAATCTAGTCCACCCTGGGGGATTCCGCTAAACATCTCACCAACTTGTTGGCACGTCTCGTAGATATCCTGTTTTCTCCAACAAACTCTGCGTTCCTGAGCAACCGTTACAGACTAAGAAGCTTCTATCCGGAGCCACGTAGAGATGATCCCCCCGAGGAACGAAGCTATGCCGCTCGGAAAAACGGCCCCGAGAGGAGCTAACGGAGCAACAAAACGAGACCGTTATCTGAACCCATTCACACGCACGGTGTATAGCGAGCACCTCCCAGCGGCGCCGAAGCGCGGTGCGTACCGGGTATTCTCGCCAGCGTTCTTTCAGGCGGTCCTAAAAGCCTCCCCCCCCCCCCCCCCCCGCTCTTTCAGCCACCATTATCTTCTTACGTGCGAACACGTTGCCAGAAAAGGCACTCGGGCGTACATCCTAGCGGTCTCGCTAAAACGAGACAGCGTTGAGGAAGCCAACGCAGGCTGCGCTCTTGAATCAGGGGCTCTGACGTGAACGAATTAAAACAGTCCCTGCAAATTTAGATTAAACAAAGTTGAAACAAGCTCTTAAAGAGAGGGTGAACACAAGAGGTTCGCGCTGAATTACAACAGGTCGATTTAATGGCCCCATTTTGAATTATTAACGCAAAGCGGGTGCTACAAAAGGCTTATCAGGAATAAGCAGCTAACATTAGCATAAAATCACACACTCTGCTAAGGTGTCACGAAACGAATAAATCCTGAAAGCATAGCGAAACAAAACGCTACCATTCCAGGAAAGGAACCTTTTCTGGCCATTGCTACATGCGGGCTCCTTTCACGTGTCAGTGCTGCCCTTCTTATGATTACAAAATTCATATAGGAGAATGTTCCTGCGTTCATTTTTGATACGCGAAGAGTTGTTCTAATTTCCAGATGGCGAAGGTGAGAGTGGAGCGTGCAGAACTTTACGGGTGAGTTTCTTCAAGGGAGCCCGAGGCAAAAAGCATTCACTATTTTCTTTTTACTCGAAAACGATTCTGTTGTTCTTTCTGGCAGTGTGTGTTCGAAAGCTGGAACTCATTTATTAGTGAATAACTACTAAGCTGAGTTCAGGTATGTAGCATCTTCTGTCCTGCCACTCGAGTTAAAGGTGTGACGTGAAAACCGAAGGGGACACCATGATCGCCGCTTTCAAGTGAATGGCAGTGTAGCCTAACCCCAGAGATCCACGGGTTTTTTTGGTACTGACGCACCGTAATTCGCTTGCGAAAACACTAGTCAAAGCACCTCCAGCTTTTAATTGTTTTCTTAATATCTCTACCTCTAGAGAAAGTAGCCTGTTTCTCATTCAAATTTGATGAATTAACCCTACGGACCGACTTCAGTTGGCCCTCGGCGTCTGTTTAAATATTGCCTCTAAAAACACAGCTTTCAAGAAGGAATCTGGGACAAGTAGCAAAAGAAAGACACATGAAAAGAAAACAGACTAAGGCAAAATCTGGAACGAACCGCATAGTGGAGGCGGTAATATCAGTTGTGCTCATCTCATAAAACCATAACCGCCGCATTATGTGTTCCTTAGAACAGCTGTCACTGCAAAAAGATCGTAAATAGCTCACTCTACCATGCATGAGCCGCTAAACTCAGTATGAAACTGCCACCATACTGCTTCATGTCTTGTTGTCAATGCATGAGGACTACAGACTTTGTTGCAACCTGGGCTATCAATACGATCGCAACAAAGTACGGTCGCGAACCTGGTGCTGACCATTTGGGTGAAGCTGGTCACGTCTATCTGGTCACACGTTGAAGTGTAACCGTAATGAGGCCGGATGTTGATGCTAGACCATCAATATTCAGAGTTGCAGACTACCTATAACTGCTTTAGCTGTAGAACCAATTGTTGTGGCCGGAAAACAACCTTTCAAGTTAGCATTTTGTACAGAACCAATTCCCTTCATATTGGTAAGTAAACATATAAATACCGGCAAAATGTACACCGTTTACAATTTGGTGAACTGCTCAACATAAAATATCCGTTTAGTAATTGCCTAACTCACGCTGCCATGTTGTGCGAGAAAGAAGTTCCCTCAGCGAAGTCCCACCTTAATGGCACTTTCACTGACGCGAAAGCTGCACACCACTCACTGCTGGGTCACGGCACCCGCGGCAGTGCAAGCTGCTTTTTCGCGAGGCTGGCTTTCGATGGCCAATCCGGGCCCCTTTTCCGCTGGCTTGATGGAACTGGCGTTTCCCGTTTCGCTAGTACCACGTCGTTTGAAACGAAAGTAGAAAGGTATGAAGGTATGAAGAAAGGTATGAATGTAGAAAGGTATGCAGCCGTGTATAGGGATCCGAGGGAGCCTCTCGATGACTCGGTAGTGAATGGGAAAAACTTCCCAAGCGCTGTAGCCGGGCCTGCTTCGCCATATTGCCTGCCTTCCTGCTTTCCTGCGTTCTGCCTTTTTACTCAGTGCCTTCTGTGCGCAGACAGAAGCTGCGCGGAAAAGTCGTTGCCTTAGGGTAATAAGAAGAAGGCGGCTAAGCATGACGCCAAAAAAAAGGTCTCCTATTAGGGCTCAGCACTCACTATAAAGATAGCTCGACGGATCTGGCGCCTAGTGTGAGGAAGAGCAAGCGAAGAACATGGCTTGTAAGAAAGCAAAGCTATAACACAAGCGGCGATGACGTCAAAACGAAGGATTGGCATTTGATATTTTGGCAATGCTTAGTGCGGATAATGTTCGAACACAAAAGCGCCTGGTTATTAAAAAGACGCTTCAAAGAGAAGTATTATCGATCTTTGTGCAAATATCATAATAAGAGGAAATGCGGCTGGGGTTTAGTGTTCTACCTGCACTTCCTAAACCAAAACAAGCACTGTAATAATGTCGTCATTCCTTCGGTACGATGAGAAAATGTAAAGTTTAAAACATTGCCCTAACTTTCATTTACCTTAAGTGCATGATTAAACCTTAGCTGTAGTAGCAGCTGCCGCATTGCACCGTATCTTGCGGAATTACAGAGCTGGAGCGTCTATGTTTGACGTAATAGCCGTCTTACAGACACTTCAGTACTTCTCAAAACCGTAGAACGGCAGTAAGTAGTTATATATGAAATGCTCGAACTAGTGATAATAATAATAACAATAACTCGAACTAGTGATCGAAAAGGCAGAATTTGAGTTGATTCAATCAGGATAACGGCAAATGTAAAGACATTTCTCAGAACTCGTGAATATAAAACTGAAGCTTCATACCGAGCGATACTACAGATAACTCGTGTAGTTACAATCAATTAGTGACTTTACTAGAACAGTAAAAAAAAACTCACGCGGGCACATACCGGCCGCAGTAAACATAAAAAAAATAGGGAAGTGCAGAAATCCTAAAAGAAGTTTCTCGAAACTTCTGTGGGTTGTTATATCTCTGAAGAAAAAAAAATACGTGAGAATTTTGATGTCATTAGTGTATCTCAGGAAAGCAATAAATGACCAGCGAAAAAGTAGGAAATAGAAAACACCTTGCTGAGTTTTTTTTTTTTTTTGCCCAGAGGGTTCACGTCATAATTGAAGGCATATCAAGGGCATTGGAAGCCTGCGTTGTACAGCACCTTAATAGTAAAAATTTGGCTGCAGACACGCGCGAAAACAAAGCTCAACTAAATCCTCTTAATAAAACCATCCCTGGAAACATCAGGACCGAAGCCAAGCTTCAAAACCAGCCGCCGCGGTCGCTCTGTAGTTATGACGCTTGGCTGCTGACCCGAAAGACGCGGGTTCGATCCCGGCCGCGGCGGTCGAATTTCGATGGAGGCGTAATTCTAGAGGCCCGTGTGTTGTGCGATGTAAGTGCACGTTAAAGAACCCCAGGTGGTCGAAATTTCCGGAGCCCTTCACTACGGCGTCTCTCATAGCCTGAGTCGCTTTGGGACGTTAAACCACCCATAAACAAAACCAAACATCAAATAACAGTACCTAATGAAATCCATGGGAAAAAGTAAAAACCCTACTGGTTAGGTCGAACGAGATTGTGCTGCCAAGACGAGACACGGCACTAACGTTAACAAACCGAATTGAGTGAAGTCAGAAAGAACGACGTACTGTCAGAGAAGAAGAATGACTGCACAAGGGCTGTGAATCGGGCGTGTAGGTTACCAATGGTATTTGGAACAGCGCAAGGACGGGACGCAGTGTCACCTTAATGTGTCCCGTCCTTCCATTGCTTCAAGTATGAGAACAATTACCACTCTGTACGAACTCTTAGCTAAGAGCACTAATGATAGGATCAAGCAAGCTAATGAAGAAAGGTACACGTGAACACGTCCACATGCTTCACGTATAGATACACTGAAACGTATTGGGCACTGCGACCTCCTGAGAAATGCGAAGGCAATGCAATCAAAAAGACAAATCAATGTGATTCCGCAAGAACAGCAATGTTCACTAAAGAAGACAAAGATGGTGGCCAAAGAGAATCTGGAAAAAAATTACATGATGCAGCTCTAATCAAGGTACACGTGCACACATAGACTTGCTAGGATGAATTTATCAGCAGCCAAGAGAGAATGAGGGAATGCACAATTTGGTTTACCCGCCACGACGGTAATTGGAAAGGCGATTGCGGTCCTAAGAAAGGCGACTAATTAGAAACGATGAGAATCGTCTAGATGAACAACTTTCCAGCAAGTGAATGACGGCATGCTATTCTTTCATATACCTGCTTACGCTCGAATGCCCCTTCGGTCGTTGAGAGACTGCAGTTTCCTTCGAAGGTTTTCTTCCTAACATTTCTTGCCTCATTACTATGCCACCCCTGACGTGTGACGTCCAGTTGACGTCTGGTGCTGAAGGGCTTGCCCATTCCTTCCATTGTGCCCGAATTCTGGCGGCAGCCACAGCCCTTTTCTGAGAATGTTTGCGCAGTAGGTGTGGTCCTCCCAGTTGCGCTAGAAAAAGTAGTCCGGGCCTATTGGACAGAGCAATGTGTTTTCTTTGCAAAGGCGCTGGCGTTGGCAATACCAATTAGTGCTGGTATGTCTGGGGTAGTCACAGTAAGGCTTCTAAGAAAAACTTATTTTTAGTCTGATGTGCCTTTGCGAATGTTTTTTTTTTTTTTTTGAAGACTTGCTGTGCCGGAAAGAAGGCTGCTCCCACATCACTTCCAAGAGAGTTACTTTCGTGTTTTCAAATTCTCCGATCTTTGTCCGTATTTGAGTATTACTCACAAGGAGCGCTGAAGCTGCCGTGGTGGCTCAATGGTTAGGGTGCTCGGGTGCTGACCCAAAAGACGAAGGTTCGATAGCATTTCTATGGAGGCAAAATTCTAGAGACCAGCGTACTGTGCGATGTCACTGCACCTTAAATTACCCCAGATGGCCGAAATTATCCGGAGACCTCAAGTCCCTCATAGCATGAGTCGCTTTGGGCTTTGGGACATAAAGCTCAAAAACTAAACCAAACCACAAAGAAGGTTGATATATTGAGACGTGGTAGTGGTGACGGCAGTCCAAGGAGCAATGAAGGCGGACAAAAGTTCTGCTAAAATAAAACTGTTTATTGGGCTGACTTGCGCCCACAATGCACTTAATCTGTCGGCGGCGGCGTAGCAACAAGTGTGCTCGGCGGTCGTCGAACAGAATTCCCGCCGCTGTCGGCCGCGCTCAATTTAAACCTGATAGCGAACTTTCGAGATAAAGCGCGCAAAGTTAAAAGAACATTCTGGAACAACGTAGAATCAGCTCTGCCTGGCTGCGATCAATCGAGATAACTCTAGTCGCGTCTTGCGTCGCAAAAAAGCGATAAAGTGGCGTGGCGGCAGATTTGAAGAAGGAACAAACACTGCAAATATTCGCGGCAATATAATAATAATAATAATAATAATAATAATAATAATAATAATAATAATAATAATAATAATAATAATAATAGTAATAATAATAATAATAATAATAATTGGTTTTTTGGGGGAAGGAAATGGCGCAGTATCTGTCTCATATATCGTTGGACACCTGAACCGCGCCGTAAGGGAAGGGATAAAGGAGGGAGTGAAAGAAGAAAGGAAGAAAGAGGAGCCGTAGTGGAGGGCTCCGGAATAATTTCGACCACCTTGGGGATCTTTAACGTGCACTGACATCGCACAGCACACGGGCGCCTTAGCGTTTTTCCTCCATAAAAACGCAGCCGCCGCGGTCGGGTTCGAACCCGGGTACTCCGGATCGAACCCGACCCGGCAATATAAAGGAAAGGATGTTTGCTTCTGCCCGGGACTATGAAAGAGAAAAACTTGAATCTGAAAAATACCGCTCAGGGATAGATTGCGGAATTATCTTCGCAAAACCTACAAAACTGCAGGACATGCTTGTGTTTTGTCATTTTTGGTACTTATTAGAGCATCACTGCTAGATGACTAGGCACTAGAGAATGAAACAGCTCCCTAGGTGAAGACAGTAAGACAGTAACATCTAGTAACACCGAAAAAGCTTTTTTTTTTTGGCGCAGTTGTATATTAAAAAAAAAACTCTAAAATTCATGCAAACGAAGAAAGTGTTTTTCACTCCAAATCATGGTCACTTTTCACGTACTAAATTTACCTGGCATCAAGGAAGCTTGCGTTTGCAAATAAGTACACTGCTATTTCCGATAAGCTCGGACTTCTTTATTTTAGCTCAAGCTGGAGGATCTCAGCTGCCGCCCGAACATTGCGAAAAATAGACAGAAGTCGCGAATATGAGGTGCACCTACTGCAGGCCTCGAAAATTAAACTGAAACTTTTAATTGATGCACGGAATACCGTGGCTCCAACTCACGTCTAGGAATTTTTTTTTTTAAACTGAGTGAACTTTCACTTGCGTTTTCGCGAAATAGCTACACATAAATTGCTTATGAGAATACATTAGCTAGAAGAGCTTAAGCCTCTTGCTTAACGTATCCCCTAGTAAGGTAACGCCACATAAGATACTCACGCCAAGTGCTTAGTTCAGGCACAGGAGAGGTTAGGCTACAGTAAAGATCAAATATTCAAGTTCCTGCTCTTAAATACGCCCTGCAAACCGCTAAGGTCGGATCCGAACAAGAAGCCGAGAGTAGACAACGGAAAAAAAATGCTTACACAAAGCTACTCCTGAATCCCTCGTACACCTCCAACTAAAAATAAGCCAGTTTGTTAAAGCCAAAAGATATAAAAATACCAGAGTGCATAGATGTGGACTAAAACAAAAAACGAGTGAAAGGTGTCTTCGAGAGTAATCACTCTATCGTAGCAAGGACCCTCTAGAGTGCGAGAACCCAATGTGAGCTGGCAGCACAACGACGCGGAAAGTTGTTCACGTATTAGCTTCCGGTATGCTCTCCGAAGTTCTTCCTTCTGTTAAACCTGCTGCTAACGATTCCCGGCTAAAATGTTCACCCTCATCTTAGCCTCCGTTATACCTTACTCTAGTTGCGCCTCGCGCTGCTTTTACCGATGAGTCTGGGCAAACAGCCCTTCGCTGTAACAAAAAGGGAAAACTTAACTTGATTTTGAGCTTTATGACCCCGCTCCCTGAACTTTTTATTAATGTCAGAATTGAAATCTCTGGAGTCCTCCGGGCTCTGCTTAAGCTTGCGTAGGAGTAAAGCTTCCCATGAAACTGATTGTAAAACCTGGTATGATTACTCGCCATCTTGTAGCGAATATTCAAAGCAGCACTTCTTGTTTGAAAATCCGTTCGACATGTAATTAACTTTCCTTGGGCTAAGTACTATTCCTGTCTTGGTGCGATATTTCAGTTAAATTCATCGCTACAAGGTTATTCTTCAGGAATACCAGTAATACGAAATCTCACGATTCGCGAGAGAGATTCGACCAAAATTTATATTTGACAAAACTTGTTGTTACCGACTGCCACAAAATTTAAAGCCTGCACGCAATTTAAATAGAAACCTAGCAAAAAATGGCCAACCACGTGAGCAATTGAAATCAATGCCAGGCTAATCAGTTTGGTTCTCTTCAAGAAAGGAGAAAAAGTTCAAACTCAGCTTTGGTAAACGAGTGATCTGTTAAGATGAAACAAACTTCTGCGGTGCGGTTTTCTGCTGCTCTGCAGCACAATTGAAAAATCATCCCGGCCTGTTATTTCATGTGCTCATTAACTACAATTAGCGCTTTATTTTCAGGTGTAAAAACGTTTTATCAGTTATGGCTCGTTGGTTGTAAGACAAAGGTAGTCATTTCTTGTTTCCCCGCCGCTCTCTATAATGCTCCGATCGTGCATGATTAAAACGCTGACTGGAAATAGGCGCGAAAAAAGCATTGAGGAACTCGAGAGAGCTTCAAGCTGTGCCGGTGCCGCAAAGTTCTCTACAGATGTCCACAACAGGAAAAAGAAAAAAGGAATAGGAATGACAGGAACCACGCGGAGTTTCTTTGAAATTTAAGCCCCACGCATCATCCTTCACACAATATCCAACTAGAGAGCATGGCTACTTCACTGCTGAAACAAACGCTTTTGGGTATGGCCTACAATCACGACCAAAATTGCATTCTCTTGAACTACATTTCATAGAGACAGTGAGCTAGACTATACCTTGACTTTGGCAAAAGATAGCTTTACATGCTAATGCGCCACTAAACCCAGCACAACACGATGCTATAAAGACAAAGCTTTGACGATAAAACAGAAAAGATGGAGAAGATATCAAAGAAGGAAATTCAAACCAAACACTAAACAAGGCCGCAAGAAAAGGCTCGTTGTACGTCTATGAAATCTAAAGCGTGCAACGGTAAAAAACTGCACCTTTGAAACAGGATACACTGTTTGCCATACAAACAAGCGAACACGTTTACGGTTTATGGGAGTTCAACATCTCAAACCCGATCAGGCTATGAGGGAGGCCGTAGTGAAGGGCTCCGGAAATTTTGACCACCTGGGGTTCTTTAACGTCCTCTGACATCGCACAGTTCACGGGCCTCAAGAATTTCGCCTCCATCGAAATTCGACCGCCGCGGCCGGGATCGAACCCGCGTCCTTCGGATCAGCGGCCGAGCGCCGTAAACACTGAGCCACCGCGGCGGTGAGCAAGCTAACGAAGATCATGCTGATGCCCATGGAGCCAACCCCGTTAGAATTTTATGAAAGAGTTAGTAATTCCTTTCCATGTCGAACATTATCGGATAATAATTTAGAATATTAAAACACTGTGATGTACTGGTATAGAAATATTGAAGATAATGATCTATTTTTCCGACATGTAGCAAAATCTTTTACAAGGTTTCCATCCCCCGCATCGAGCTTTTAAGGCTACCATAGAAAATCGATGTGGAACGCTTTTGACGAGAGCAAAAACGCTGATAGAAAAAAAATCAAGCCTGCCGAAGGGAGATCCGCAGATATATTGATTTTTGCAGCGAAAGGCCGCCGCGGTGGCTGAGTGGTTATGGCACTCGGCTGCCGGCCCGAAAGACGCGGGTTCGAACCCGGCAACGGCGGTCGAATTTCGATGGAGCCGAAATTCCAGAGGCCCATGAACTGTGCTATGTCAGTGCACGTTAAAGAACCCCAGGTGGTCCGAAATTTTCGGAGCCCTTGACTACGGCGTCCCACATAGCCTGAGTCGCTTTGGGACGTTAAACCTCCATAAACCATAAACCTATTATAGCGAAAGATTATAATATATGAGTAAATTGCGCTCATGACCTGTTTCTCGTTGAAAATTACTTTTTCCCAGAATTTTGGGGTATGTTTTGGTGGGCAGCCTCATTTTGCTCAACACTCGGGCTCATTTCCCCGCTCCTTGGGGCAAAATAAGACATTTTGAAATTTTATCGACCATAAAAATAATTTGATTTCGTCTTCGACTAAACCATTCCATAATCACTGAGCGTGATGCAAGGATGTTGTTAAATATCCTGCAATATTCTTTTGTTGACAGTTATGAGAAATAAAAATAAGGTAATGTTCTGCAAATCTGTGTAGTCTTTTTCCACACTCCCCCAATCCACCCCGTTGGGCTGCGCACCGGGGAGAAAGCTGGCCTTGTAAGTTATGGGTCACCTATCCTCTAAGAAGAAATGATGGGATGCGTAGCGGCTACAGCCAGAGACCACATGACGTTGCTCGATTCCGAATACAACAGCTTGTAGCATTGTGTAATGCTGGCGAGAAATCGTATAATGATTTTTTTTTCAGCAAACAAAGGATCTTATTGTCGAGACACCTCATTGTGATGCGTTAGCAAAGGCGGCGCAAAAAGCAAAAGGTCAATAGTGGAACATAGAGACTTGCAACAGAACACGTCGGGCTTTTTCGTGGTGTGATAGTCTTCTCATTGTCATGAGAAAGTATGATCCAAGATTCCAAGGCTTCGGCAGTAGTGATGCAGCTCCAGAAACGACAGCCAGGCAGGAGCACTGGTTGAGTAAGGGCTCTGTCATGCAGCCGGTTTAACTTGCATGCTGACGATGATGAAAATAATGAATATGAAGCCTGCAGTAAGTTTTGAAGAACAAAAATTTATTCAGTTTTGACAGTCTAAAGGCGCTTCTTGGTGGCAGTAAACTCGAAGCGACGAAGCGAAGAAGTAATCTATGGTAGTAAGTTCATGCGCTTCTCGCAAGTTTGAGCTTAGCTGTGCCTCCAACTTAAATGTAGGCTGCAGGCTCTGATTTTGTGGTGGATTTTACAGGACAGTTTGACAGGGAGGAGATGCTCGAGTAGATGATTTCAGAGCTCTGAGTTACAGTTTCTGCCCTACGTATCTTCTATTATCTGATACAAGCGCGAACTTTGTACCAGGCATCGAATTTTCACGTCAACCCAGATGTCTGCCCCGTCAAATTAAACGGGACGTGATTTCTGCACACAGTCGGTGACCACTCTGTTCATCATTACACCTGGAGAACAAAACTGATGATTCCTTACACCTGCTCAGCAGCCCCTACATCCCCCCCGCCCCCCCTCGTAATCATCCACACACTTTCGCGACCCAGGACGTCCACTTCCAAAATGTAAGTATTCGGGTTCGAAAGCATCGCGGTGAACCGAATGACAGATTCAACCGGAGCCCTTAACTACGGCGTCCCTCATAGCCTGAGTCGCTTTGGGACGTTAAACCCTATAAACCAAACCAACCAATGACAGATATCTAGATGTCACTAGTATAGCCGGATGGGATCCCCCTACTGCTAGCGTACACTGTAATGCTCTAAACCACTGATGTTGACTGGTTGCAAGTCGGAGGCAGAAAAAAATTGTCACGCCATTTCCCGGGCACGCACGGGTCACCGGCGACGGGTCTGCAAGCCCGCAAGGACAGTTATGACAGCCAGCTGACAGAGGAAGACTTTATTTGTGGTTTAATAATATATGCCTCGTCAGCATGCAGACGCGTTCGCATTCACGTCAGCAGTCTGTCACGCCACACGAAGCTCCATCTCAAAATGTTCCAACTCAGCGACTTCGCTATGAAGTCGCTCTACAAGACTCGGCCCCGTGGTCATTCTTTAAGGCACACTCCCTGAATGCGCCCTGCTTATACAAAAGCTTAACGCTGACTCAGATACGATGCGACTGCACTCAGACTTTGAGTGGGTTTTGTTATGCTACGGCTCCGTCAATAGAAGGGCGCAGGGCGGTGAATATAATGCTTGGTCAGAGGCGAGGAAACAGCCCGTTTGGCTGTGTTGTTTTACTTTAGCAAGGAATGTTCTAGTGTAATTCTAGTGTAGATAATTAATCGAGGCATTACATCTTTCAGACAAACATATGTGACCAGAAATATAGACTACAACCTACGTGTTACTACTCTTATCTCCACTCGCACTCAGAGAAACTACGGCACCCAACACATAAATAACCAAATTACTTCAGTATGCAATTCCTACCCTGCAATAATTCATGACGCTTGAACAGGTAAAGCTATTTTTCAATTTAAAAAGAAAATGAAGTTGCTCTTTTCACTTGTTCCTGATGTTCCAAATACTTATGATATGCAATGTTTGATTTAGTCCCATTATCTTTTCTTTTGTGTCGTGAATTCTAGCGTTCTTGCTGTACTTTCGGCGTTTATAATGTCATGTGTCTGAATATCTATGTCGAAACATAAATTGAAGCTATATCATTATGTTCTTTTTATGTTGTTATTTTGATTTGTTTGTTTGTTTTTAGGAAATTAGATTTTGCTATCCTTCCCCCTAATGTGTGACCACGTGTGAGGCCTCGTCAGGAAGTATGCGATTAGCTTTTCATTTGCCTAATCTCGTGGGCATGTACTGTGTTTTATGTCCAAATAAACTGATTTGATTTGATTTGATTGAGAAATGATAGGCATGTGCGAAGACTATCGACTCGAATACCAATGGTGTAGCTAACAATACAGTCGAATATGTTTATAGTGATAGAAACGAACCGATTCCTAATCAAATATTTTACGAATGCTCGTGCAAAAAATCCAAGCGCAATGGCCACGCCCAGCTCCAACTTTAATTTTGACAGTTATATGAGAACTATTCGAAAACGTGCGGGCATATTCGGTTCGAATACAAACATAAATAGGAAATTTGAACTTGCACGGTTTGATACATTCAGCCAGTCAAACAGCTGGATGTTCGATTCCCAACTCTAAGAATTTGAATATTCGCGCATCTTTAATAAATATTGTCTCAGTATATTTTTATTCAGAATATCCTCCGCGCAGTAGTATGAAAACATATTGGTACAAAAATAAAACTTGTAGCGCGTATGAAAAAGTACTTTTTTTCATACACAGAGAAATCTTGGTTCTCGCGCAGTAACCTTTAGTGTCGGCGATCATTTCACTAGTGAACACCACGTCAACAAGACGTATCAACCTCTGTGCGCAGACATCTTAGAGCCAAAGTTGAATATTGATTATGAATATTTTAACCAGCAGTATTTCATTGTTTAATAGAGCCCTGTTATCACTGCTCGTTTGTTTGAATCCACCGTGTCTCTTGTTATGAAATCAGCACGGCAGTGACAAGCTAGAAATCGATGAAGCCTTAGTAATTACCCGCTTTTTATGCCGCCGTCCACAGTTATTCATTCTGCAAAGAAAATCGATCCTAGCGCTTTCTTACGACAAGAAACTGGAGTCGCCCCTGTCAACTGTGCCGGCGAAGTGAACCTGATTATAGTGGCGTTTTGTGTTGTGCATCCCAAAATAGCAACCTACTGTGCCTCTCCTTAATGACACAGCTATATATACAATTTCAACATCTACCTAGCAATGCATGCTTCGGGTCACGGTGTAAAAGAAAACAGAAGAGAGAAGTGGATTTTGTATTTGCCATGAGATGACGCGGGGCACCCTAAATAAGAGGGAAAAAACGAAGGTTCAGATGCATCAGAACAGCATTCAACTCTGTACAATAAATTAGGCTACGTGTTATTTTGATTAACCAAGCTGTCATAAAAAAGTCTATTATTAGAGAACATTCCCTTGTGTGCCTATTTCTCATCTTAATCTTTCCAACTTAGTGCTGTGTGCTGCCGCGGTGGCTCAGTGGTTATGGCACTCGGCTGCTGACCCGAAAGACGCGGGTTCTTTCACGGCCGCGGCGGTAAAATTTCGATAGAGGCCACGTCATCATCATCATCATAATCATAATCATCATCATCATCATCATCAGGGTGACTGCATCCACTGCAGGGCAAAGGCCTCACTCACGTCTCCAATGTGCGATGGCAGTGCTCGTTAAAGAACCCCAGGTGGGCGACATTCCCGGAGCCCTTCACTACGGCGTCCATAACAGCCTGAGTCGCTTTGGGACGTTAAACCCTCATAGACCATAGACAAACTCCGTGCTGTAGAACTGCGGGAACAGCTCCGAGCACACTAACCCTAGCTTCATGCAGAGTTGAGATACAGCAGCTAAAACAAGCATGCCTCAAAAAGCTTGCCAGCACCGCACTAACGTGCTACACTCACCGCACTTGACGTTGTTGTCCTGGCTAAGACTCGACCGGGAGCGAAGAACGTACAATGTTGGAGTCTCGGTTCTTGTACCTGTCCCATCTGGGGACAGCAGAGAGGTCATCGTCAGGGTCGGCTCAGCAGCGGGAAAACGGGGTGGCCTTGATGACTGGACGCCGTTGGGTCGCGAGTCCTGGTGCTTTCCAGAAACTTTACTGCCGTCCCTCGACGCCCCAGCATAGCTGGTGGGGGCGCCGTAAACGTGGAATATGGGACTACGCGGAGACAGCTCAGAGGACAGTGTTTTTCCTGGTGGCAAACACATGCACCGGTAGGTCGTAGTGCACGTCGGTTGACCTTGTAGGTCAGGATCAATCAGAGGCTTGCGGCTGCTGTGGCGTGGGTCGCGATCTCGGGTGGGCTGAAGGCGAGGGTGGAGCGTTGTTTCAGGTTGCTTCGTGCTGGCGCTGGTTGAGCCTGGCTTCTGGGAACGCGTTCTGCTGGAACCTCTGCTGTCCGAACTTCTGCGGGAGCCGCCTTTAAGGTCCTTCTTCTCGCCTTTCTGTTGGCTGTCGCCGGCCTTCGTATCGGAGCGGAGAGGGAGTGTGTCTTGGCTGTCGGTGTTTCCGAATGCCCTTTTGTCTTCGTCGGGAAGCTCGGGGGTCGGTGAGTTGGGACGGCTCTGCAGGGGAGGTGTGCACGAGCTGCAATTTCATGGTGTCTGAGCACCTACGTGGGCTCCTGTATGTGAATAACCAACCACTGCGTTTCCTGCTGATTCAGCATATTAACCTTCTTACCAAAATGAAACTCTGTCGCTATTCACTTGAACCAGGAGCACAAAGCGATGTAAGCCAACCACAGGTTCCCGCATCTAGATGTAGGAATTGGTAACATAGTTACAAATGCAGGAGCAATAGTGCAGGTTGGAATGACCAACACGAATTTCCGCTTCAGATGCCGGAAAAACTATAAATTACAAGAACTTCACACTTTCTATCTTTCTTTTGTCTGCCTGAACGACAACAGCGTTAATATTGTTGAAAAGTATAAAGCGGATAAATTGAGGCTCTTTTTTTCAAAGGACAGGCATTTAAATCTATTTCATCACATTTATTGAATTGAATCTAGCCTCTGCAACTCGCTAAACACAGGAAAAGGAAATTTTCGGCTACTAAGCAGCTTAGTTGCGTTCGGGCATCTATGTAGGCGATAAATCTACTTAGAACGCTCGGTGCGCAAAAGAGAAGGAGATGGGAGCTATGAAAGAAAGAAGAGCACTGGAAAAAGTATCTTCCTTAAAAGGCAGACTTTTTATTTACGGCATGGGGCCACAACCATGCTAGTTTTTAGAAGCAGGGATTAACGATAGTGGCGTTCCTTGTATATTCAGCAATAACATTATTATCCTTGTATTGGGAAGATCAGATCAAGGAATCTTAGTGTCGTGAACAACGTTTTGCTGTGCTCTCAAAATCCTCACCTTATACGATAATACGAGGCTGCTTGGATGGTTAAACACTAGTGAGCACCCTTGTTACTTCGACGGCACACCACTAATATCGCTTTATATAGAAGGTTTCGCAACTGAAAGCGTATAGAAATAAAACTCATTTGATGCATTCAAATGCTCCCCTTGATTCGTTCGGCTGCAATAGAATGTTTTAAAAATGCTGCTGCATAATACTAAGTCTAAATACAACTCGAACTTAAATAAAAATCTTTCTCAAGCTCGTTAAATCATTATCAAAATTCAGACGTGAGCAGTTCCCTACGCATGTTTTGAGCGCTAGAAAACTGCTATCAAAAGGAATCACTTGAAACTAGGTTAAGTAGATCTCACTGACTATTTCAATAACTATGGTTTCAAAGGGATTGCCTAAGAATTCCGTGCCATGTGTACCATCTTTAAACTGACTTTTGACCTTGGTGGTTTCATTTGTCTTGCTCAAGCGACATGATTTTGCCAATTCCGCTTTACTAGTTCAGAGAATGAAAAAAAATTAGCATGCGCCGCCTATGTCTTACTGCTCCAAATTGATGTTAGGTTATAAGAAATAACGCATTATAAAAGCCGCACCAATGATCGATGCCTGATAGCGGAAGCGCTGGCGGACCAAACATGCATTGGCCACATATTTATTTTATGACTAGCGCTTTCACAACCTTCTCCCACATTATCATTTCTTCCTTCCGTTGTCGATAACCAAATGGTAGCATCTTTACTATATTGTCTGAGCTCATATAACAGCGCACGTGCTCAAGGCTGCTTTCACAGAAGTTTCGAGCTATTCTTTCAGCTTTTCAAAACTTAACAACCACCATAGTGAAGCAGTCAACTACATTTCCCTCCCTTCTTTATTCCTTCCCTTACGGCGCGGCTCAGGTGTCCGCCGAGATGTGGGGCAGATGCTGCGCCATTTTCTTTCCCCAAAAACCAATTTTCAGTTTTCAACTACTTCGAACCCGACCGCGGCGGCTGCGTTTTTATGGAGGAAAAAGGCTAAGGCGCCTGTGTGCTGTGCGAAGTCAGTGAACGTTAAAGATCCCGAGGTGGTCGAAATTATTCCGGAGCCCTCTACTATGGCACCTCTTTCTTCCTTTCTTCTTTCAATCCCTCCTTTATCCCTTCCCTTACGGCGCGGTTCAGGTGTCCGACGATATATGAGACAAATACTGTGCCATTTCCTTTCCCCCAAAACCAATTATTATTATTATTATTATTATTATTATTATTATTATTATTATTATTATTATTATTATTATTATTATTATTATTATTATTACTATTATTATTATTATTATTATTATTATTATTATTATTATTCAACTACAAGTACAGGTATTCATTATATGTTACCACCCCCCCCCCAAAAAAAAAACCTCTTACGCTTCATACCAAATTACTGCAGTCAACATCGAAGAATGTGCCCTTCTCGCTCGAAACAGCAAAAATATCAGGCGAAAATCTTGCTACACCAGCCACTCAAAAAGAGGCACCTCAATAAATACTCGCTGTCCTGAAAACTTCGTCTTCAAGGATGTTTTCTTTATTTCAAGCGGGAGTTGCCACAGATTAAAATGTGAAACGTTCACTAAAGTAAGAATGGGCTCAGCGCGTGTACTACTGCGTCTTCTTGTTTCATTCACGCGAAGTTTGCTCCCACAAAACATCGTGAACAGCTTCCAACTCGCTTCTATCTCTATTTCGGCACGTTGCTGACATTGATGGGCAGAAAAATTAATTCGCTGGGACTCTGCTTCTGCAACAATTTATGTAAACAAAGCTCTTAATCATTGTCATACAACGGCGAAGCAATCATTGCCAAACTGACACATTTTATGGCCGAAAGCTAAAGTGCCCGTGAAACACATCAAAGCAATAAAGGATACAATCGGTCTATCCAGATAGAGCGCCTTAAAATGCTTCGAAGTCGCAGAGAAATCATCTTTTTTTTTTCCAAGAATGTAGTAGCAACAAGTGTCTTTTCTCAAAGCCAGTAATTACTTTCTCTAAAAAAAACAAGGTTAACAGCGCTCAAAGCTGTTGTGACATGGCTCACTCAATTAAGGGACTGTACTTGCGACAACGAAATGCACTTTCCGCATACTGCGTTTATAATGGTTTCCTAGTTCTTGTCTGCTCGAGAACACTTAAGTATGCAGTATACGCAACTGTAAGTGAAAATTTAATATTATAATAGTTAAGCTTTGTCTCTCAGTGCCGTCAATATTGTAAACGCCTTCCAGATAAGAGCTTCATGTACTCGAAACCACACAATTATTTGACACATTCTCGGCCGTCCACCATGTCACTGCATACACCACGCACACTTTAGCAGCCTACGTTCTTGAAAAGAAAAGAAAAAAAAAATGTGCAATGCTTCATTGCCTTTTGCGAGCTACACTTTTGTATACATTTCTGCATAACGATTTTGACGAGCGTAAGGTACGATAGCACGAACACTCAAAACAATTAAATTTTGATACGTGCGTTATGGATATCTGCCTTTTACATCTCACATGATGCAAGTAAGCGATGACCCTATTTCACGAAATAACAAGGCGTATTTCGTAAAGAATTGCACACACATTCTGGTATTATGGGAGCTGCAAAACACGTGGTTTATTCTGAGGGTAAAAGCTAAGTGTCCACTAAGGACAGAACGTACTTGCTATTTGGCGCAAGTTTCGTGTATGGCTTGCATGAGCGTATGGTGGTGAATAATTAGCATATGCCATTTCTTATTCAATATATCTTATTTCTAATACATTATAGTAGCACAGTGTGAAAAGACGAAGTTACACTTACAGCTCACTATGAATGTCACTTGCCTCCAGAGGTACCATATATCGTTTCTCACCTATTGTTTTCGGGCAATTTTTACTCCAATTTCAAGCTTTTCAAGCCGTAGAGTTCGTGAATACCGCTCACACTGTCTAGGTTCACATTAAGGAAAGACGCCTGGCCGATTTAGCAGACGTGAGCTTGTAGTTCACATTTAAATATCCAGAGGGACGTTTTCCGGGGTAAACTATAGCATCCAATGCGGTATGCCATGATCAAAAACTGGCTCGTTCATCAGCTATCCAGTACAAATATTACCTACATACATACATAGATGTAATGACTAGACCATGGGCTAAGCCTTACAGGGAGCGTTTGTCATGCGTAATGAATGATAGTTCGGCGACATGAGGCGTGTTCCTACTCCAGAAACGTGCAAGAAAGCTTAATTCGTTTTCAGAGGCTTTACATTTATTTCTCTTGTCCTGAAAGAAGTATGGCATACGGTTTCGGCGAAAATCTTGCGCACTGTTTAGCGTTTCCTCATTGTCTTTATTCTTTGGTCTGTGTTTTGTTTTTCGTGCTAGCTCGTGTCTGTGCGCGTGTATGCTCTCTCCTAGTGTCTGTGCACGTGCGTGTACATACGTGCATACGTGTGTGCGTTAGCGAGTTTGTGCGCGCAGTCATGCCTTTGGTGCAGAAGCAGCAGCCTGTACCTAACTACAAAACGAAAAAGAAAACTTACACAGCTCAAGCGTTCCCGGTATTTCGCTACAACACATCTCGCCATGGCTATAAAGATACGCTTGGCCCTATTTTGAAAGATTGCTTCCCAACGCATCAGGGCCCCAGGACAACTCCGAAAAAGCAGGACTCCCGGATTTCATCAAGGACAACGAATACTTTAATGCGAACGCACTACTTCACTTGGTCTGACCAGGTCACCAAGTTTGTGTAAAGCATGATTTTGAGGGTGACCTCGGCCGAACCATAAATAAATAAATGAAATAACTGCTGCCGCGACTGGGACTGTGACCCGTTGCAGCGCGGGTAGATCAGCTTCGTTGGCCACTGCAGGAGAGCACTAGACTATCACCGCAGCCTATCGCTCCTCGTGCTAAACTGGAACGCACTGTCGTGCTATGCATTGCACATCGCCGTCTTCATCAACTAATACTACCATCCAACAAATATGTACACTGTCATGCTGTTCACTGCAAATTGTCGTCCCCAGCAACTAATGCTACTATTAAAATAACATCATCGCCAGACGTGCTATGACCCAGCACAGCAAAACCATCAGCCAGTCATGCTAAACACACGCTTTCGCATGTCTACTCGGTTTAACTACATTGAATCACTACGACTTTTTTTCTTCGCCTGAGAAAATTTTAAAAAGCTCGCTCTTTGCCTTTCAATTGTTGCCGAAAGAAAACAGCGCCCTCTAGAACCAAGGAAATCATAAGAAACTGCGTAGTTACGACCACAACAGATTTTTGTTAACAGTAAAAATTATTGAGCAAGCACTTTAACAACAGATAATGTCAAAAAAAACACCTACTTTTTCATTGTTATCCTTGCCAGGCATCTGCCTCCCCGTAATATAATAACGTAAAAACGTTAAACGCACCGTTAGATAGAAAATCTGGCGTCTGCGTTTTCGTCATTGTGAGAGACAAATCACGAGCATGGCTTCTGGCAGGTGGTGCGCAGAGGGCGACATAGGAAGCGGGTTGACCGTCTAGATCACAAGACCTCGCGGCCACAACCTTCCTAGTGATCTATTAATGTAAAGTAGAAAGTGACGTCCTGCATATATTGGAACTAACCTACTACGCTATCGAGCCATACCCTTAAGGCGCAGCTTAAGTGCACCCTCCAATTTTCCCCCTCTTTAACGAATGGTTTTGGTTTTATGGGGGTTTAACGTCCCAAAGCGACTCAGGCTATGAGAGACGCAGTAGTGAAGGGCTCCAGAAATTTCGACCACCTGGGGTTCTTTAACGTGCACTGACATCGCACAGCACACGGGCCTCTAGAATTTCGCCTCCATCGAAATTCGACCGCCGCGGCCTTTAACGAATGAGTCTATAAAAAATTTTTTCTAAGTTTTTCCTCCATTTAAATACAGCTCACATTCTTCTTATACAGTCAAACTTAGCTATAACGAAACAATATGTTGCAAAATGATGGATATAACAAAGAAATGCACTTTTATTTTCGGCGCCCTGACAAGCTCATGTATTTGATATTTCCTTTTTACTGCGCCAAATTTTCCTGCAAAGGGATATAAAAAACTCAGAATGAGACCCCATTGGCTTTTCGTTCGCAGTATATAGCGATTTGTAAAGGTGCACAAGATTTCTACAGACTTTCGTTTCCAAAAAATTAAGCGCGCATCAGCCGCTCTTTCGCGCAGCGCGCAAATTATGCTACCGCAAGCGGGACCCGCTGGAAGCGTTTCTTCGGACGGTTCTCGCCACCAGCTCTGACCAGACTACGGTTTCCCGCCAGCGCTACCACGTTCGCCGAAACTAGGCCAACTAAGATACGTGCCACACTTAATGACTTCGGGCCGCGTGGTGGACAGGGCCTGCCGGGACTTGACCATTGCAGCGCCCACTCTTCTCGAACCTCCTCGTTGCACACGGCCTGTCGTGAGCGCACTTCGCTTCGAAACTTAGTTTCCCCTTCCGCGACGCGGTCGCGTTGTTTGACCGCTCAGAAGGGTGTTCAGTGTTCTCGACGTTATAAACGTCCCGCAGCTTTGATAAAGCCGAGAACGGTGACAGCAGCACAAAACCAAAGTGCAGGCCGATTTGCGTTGATAAGAAGGCGGCCTCGACCAAAACAGTAGTAATCGAAGTACAGAGTCGATAACACTTGTCTAGAGAGCTCAGGCGGTGTGCTGCTGAACAAATGAAGTGAAATATTTTCGCAACTGCTTTGCTAGCGTTAAGGCGCAGATGCCTGTGCGCTTCACTTGTCTATTCGTCTGCTCTCCAGCGCAAGCATTATCAGTGAAAGTCAGTATCTGTTTTAGAATGTCGCCTTATTTCCCGCGGACGGCATCTCCCGAGCGCTCTAGACAAGTGTGATCGACTCTGTACGTCTGCCGTACCGAATCTCCCCACAATGTATTGCTGTCGCACAGCGATGCCTTTTAATCGTTTTGTTCTAGCACGCTTGTTCTATTTTTATTCGGAGAAACTGGCCAAAGAAGCTCGCTGCTGTCAAAATCATCATCGCGGGCCCGCTTCCACCGAGGACAGTATAAGCTTCAGTGCCATTTAAGCGGGGCTAACCATTCTACCAAGGCCCGATTTCTGAAGGCTACGCAGGCCGCTCACGTACATACTCGATTAGTGTAACTATATTGGGCCGCGACTAGGATATTATTTGTGCATGCTTTAATAATAATTGGTTTTGGGCGAAAGAAAATGGAGCAGTATCTGTCTCACATATCGGTTGACACCTGAACCGCGCCGTAAGGGAAGGGATAAAGGAAGGAGTGAAAGAAGAAAGGAAGAAAGACGTGCGGTAGTGGAGGGCTCCGGAATAATTTCGACCACCTGGGGATCTTTAACGTGCACTGTAATGCGGCGTGCAAGGAATGATGATGTAAAGGCCACGAAGACACGTCTTCCAAATTTACACACTCTTTTCCGGGCCGAGCCGCCGTAATGGCTCATTGGTTATGGCGCTCGGCTCCTAGGCCGAAAGACGCGGGTTCGATCCCGGCCGCGGCAGTCTCATTTCAATGGAGGCGAAATTCTAGGGGCCCGTGTACCGTGCGACGTCGAGTGCGCGTTAAAGAACCCCAGGTGGTCGAAATTTCCGGAGCCCTCCACTACGGCGTCTCTCATAGCCTGAGTCGCTTTGGGACGCTAAATCCCCATAAACCAAACCATCTTTTTCGGGGCGATGGAGCCGACAAGGAGCGCGCTAAAATTAAGTACGCGGGGTGCTGATTCGGTCGCTTGCAGCTGTTTTGAATGGTTTTCCTGCTAGACATACGGGTACCCTGGCCCCAACGGCACCAGAAAAAAAAATCAGGAGAATAAACGCCAGTTTTATGGTGTCTGAAACAGCCAACATATTTGTAGGTAAGCCCATTGGCATGCAACAGTTGAGAGCTAAGCCAAAAATGGCTTCAACAAAGGAGCGGCTGTTAAGATGAGATTGCCTCCTCACTATCTCCCTTCGGCTTGGTTATAACGACGAGCAACTGTATCTTCACACGAGTCCCCTATATCTTCTTTCTTCTGTAACCGAGTGGCTGCGGCGAGGTGGGTGCTGATGTTTACTTAATGCCCTGACAAGTAAATGTGTAAATCTGTAGTGCTATTATTTCTTACAGTGTCGGTTTCGTAAGGAAACATTCCTAAAGATCACGGTCCTGCTTAATTGTACTAAGGCAACACGAAGACGCCTCATAAAACGTGGAGACCATCAGAGCCTCTGCTTGATACATTCATGCAACTCCGGGAACTTAACTCACGACCACATCATCGAAGTGATAAAGCAAGGTAGTGCCGTTCTCTCTTATGAAATAGCCCAGTACATAAAATGCTGGATCCGTACTATACAGCCGTACTAAAAGCTTTCATCCCTTGGGGCGCGTGTGATGTAATCTAGCCATAGCGCTACCTCACTCAGACACAATAAAGATTTACTGCAGCTACACCAAGACCAAAACACGCAAAAAATCAGACCGTCTACATAATCTCATCATCCCGGCAATTGTTAGCTTTTTTTGCTTTTTTTCTCTACTCACAATGAAGAAGCACCACCGCACATCGAGCTGTACAGCCCGACTTAAGCGTTTTTTGTATTTTCATGAGTGGACTTAACCAGCGCTTTCACAACAGATCTGACCGTAAATAAAATGTCGAGACTGTCGAGCATTATATTCCTCCAAAACCGCAAGTGCTTCTTTAACCTTTATTGCCCTAGCTTAGAAGGAATCAAACACAACTACAATTACCTCGATATTACACTGACTAATCTACTCTCATTCAAAAGCCAATGCCAAAATTTTCTCGAAGCTGCTAAACTTTAACAAATCGCTCAGCTGCCAAACAGCACCACTTAGCATTTGGTACATTTTGCACAGCTACTCTGAGTGACCTGAATGATCAAATAGTACGCCTAGAAACCACAGAGTGTAAACAATTTTTTATGCGACAATTATCTTCTATTTTCTTCGCCACGCTGGTATTAAATTGAATGACGACGAAATATCTTACTCAGACGTGCAGTCAAACACTCACGCCCCTCTTTTTCTTAACACAGCTTGGTCATAGTGACGCCAAGCATAGTGACCATGTAACGCTGGCTGCTGACAGCATGGTGACATTAAATTTGGACCTCAGCAATATGCACAAATAATTACATGGCTTGAATTTACTCTGTCGCAAATTCGCGGCACTGGTTGATAAATGGTTCAACAATTGTGGAACTCGATGTATACCCTAAGACAGGAAATGCAACAGCACAGCGCATTAGGCGAATTCGTAAGGAATATTGCAACAACGCTAACTGAGCAAGGAATGACGCACAAGAAGCAGCGCTTGTCTGTCTCACTATCTTCGGCTTCGCTTTCTACCCTATTAACCTTATTTCAGGAGCACTGCGCGGTGGTGCGTTGCCGCGGAATCGCTCGAATAATATTGTAGCGACCCACGCGGCCGGCACTAGCGAAATGCCGAAGAGGCCGAAGTTTTCCCAGCACTCGCTAGAGAGAACACCCAGAACCCCACCGTGGGTATGTGCCATCGTATTTGAGGCAACGACAACAACAACAACTCGAAACCTTGGCCAGGGCCGGACGCTGCCGCCGCAGCTCCGCTGCTGTCTACTCTCCGGCAGCCCACAATGAATGTGGCCGCGGTCGCCTTCTTAAGCGACCTCCACAATATCATTACCTCTGTAGATGTAGTTATATCACCTTAACCCCCGGATATTTTTTTTAATTCCAAGAAATGTTGTGCCGCTGAAGGTTGATGTTAGTACGTCAGAAAGGCCAGAGTTTGCAAGCGTAGAAACGAACGCCCGATAATCTAGAAGTAGTCTGGAAAATTTTCCGCCTCACTGCACGCAGAGGATGCCGATACAAGTACAACCATTAGGCACAAATTCTTCGCCCTAGTCTTCAGTGCTTGGTGTTGGAAAAGTTTTACATGGGTGAAAAGTCACACTAAATAGCCTGCATGGAATCATTGCAAAATGCGTGGCTTCCGCGCAAGATCACGCGATTTTGACAAAGGTGTACAGCTTTTAACTAATGTGGAACGTACTGCCTATCGCAGTTATGAGACTATCGCTGTCAGTTTGGCAGAACCGGAGCTTTAGAGAGTTCCTCGGGGGCGGTCACTACCTCTGCAATAAACGCGCCGCTGCAGCGTACATTAAATAAGCGAATAGCAAAGCACACATATATATCTTTCAGCCTGCTCACAACAATACACAGCGATACAGCACAAGTCCGATTGGATTAAGCCTAAAGTGATCCTTTTCAAACTACCTCAGGATGTACAACAGCAGCGCTGACCCACAAAAGCACATTTTTTGCCGTATAATTGGCAGCGGCTTAACTTTTCTAACCCTGCAGTTCATCGAAAAGCAAGCACCCTTGTTAAGCGTCTGAGGCTCGTCCATGGCAGCTCCGTTACACGATCGCGACAGCCGCTCTATATATGCCCACACGACCACGTGGCTATTACGAGGCACGTGGCTATTACGAGGTATTACATGGGACACCCCCATCGGATGTATTCACGTGGCTTCACATCACCCCATCGGGTGTTCTTAAGGTCAAAGGTCAAACCTAAGGCCACCAAAAGGTTTTCAAAATGTCAAAGGACAGAGTTGAACTAAAGGTCATGGGTCAAGGGTTCTACCCTATAACTGCACCACATATGGTCATACACGGCTATCCTTGCTTGAGCTGAAGTTCGTTCAGTCGTTGTGCTGCCTATCCGAAGACTGCTTTAACTAGAGTAGTGAAGCTTCTCGCTTCGAGAATGCAACCAGCCACTGCTGACCCTTTGCGTAGTTGTGACAACATGTTGCATATTATGTGCTCTATCAATTCACCAAAAAAGGAACCAAATAAACCTACTACACATTTTTAATTGAGCTCGCCCGCAGGACCAGATTGCTAGGTGTGGAATTCCTTTTAAAGCCCCCCCCCCCCCCCCCCACCACTTCAGCCGGCGACTGGGAGCATTTCAAAGCGCCCTTCTAATTTTTCTTATCCAGGCAGCAGAGTAATAAAAAAAGACGTTAGAGAATCGAGGCAGCTAATGTTTCTCCAGCATTAAGTGCAACTCACTCTACCTTCGCGCCGTCTTTTTTTTTTAGGGGGGGGGGGGGTACTCTGCTACAATGAAGAACAGAAAAACGCGGTATTCCTGGTTCAAGGAAAATAGCACGCATGCTTCGCATTGCTGTATTTATACCTACTAATAACCTCCTTAGAAATGTGGTGTCAAAGGTATCACCAGTTTTTTTCTTTAAACGTTTCGGATAGTAACATTTGGCTTCCAAAGCCCAATTGATACCTCTTCAGCTTTGTTTGGAACTTCTAGTTTCGTGCTGGGAAATGTCATATAGACACAAAATAAAAATTCCTGGGCCCACAGAAAAATCACAGCCTTCGTCGCCTAAATATCAGCGTATGTGTACTGTTTGCACTGTTAGGAGCGCCAATATGCTTAATGCACACACATTCTTTACATCCTGTTGGAATGCAGGTGAATGCGTGTGTCTTTATTTGCGCCTCAAAAAGTCGTCACTCCCGTTTAAGAGGAAAACTATGCGAATATGCCGAAACTCACACGATAGCGGCAACAGTTCAAAAAGCAGTAGACATATTTCTAAAGCGCTAAAATGTCTTGTACAGATGCCGCTCCAGCGATTTCGCTGACCAATATGTCGAACGACTTTTTCGTTGGTCGGTCTGAGGATACCTTAGGTCTATTTTGACTGCGGAAGAATTATTTCGACGCCACAGCTTCAGTTGGAATAGATAGTAATGTTTAGAACCGATGTTCAGTCTATGATTTACGCGACAAAAGAACTCCAGCGGCTCCCAGTAATACACGTCAGCGCAATAGCTGAGCTCAGTCGATTGTAATAAATGCGGCTCGATTTCACCCTACTGCGAAGCAGCAGTTTTGTGCCAAGCGTTCAAAATTTGCTTTCATTCCACAAAGATCAATTTAGCCCATATTTTCAATCCAGCGTAGTAAACGAAAAAGATCCTATAAAGTACAATTTGATATTCTAGAAAACTGCACTTTCAGCAAAGCGGCATTTCACAAACGAATTGCTTCCTTGCGGTTTCTTCTGAATAGAACTGCTCTATTAGAGAAAAATGTTTCGTATCAAAACGAGTGTATAATACAAACATTAGCGCTACGATCTCGCACCCTCGCCCCTGTCGGTAAGTTTGCCATATGGTGAGCATGCCGCATCTTCAAGGAATTCTAATTTTCTGAGCTCCGCAATGTCATCCCTCGATTCCTTCCAAGCGCTACTGTATTAACTTAAGAGGCGACCTTGATCCTGAAGACGCCCCTAATTGATATCTACGAAGATACTTTGTTTTCTCCCAGAAATAAGAACCTACTAGACGCCAGCGCGTAGCACTGAGAGCGGAAGTTTTGCGTGCGATAAGTCAGAACTTTCTACTTCACACTACGTTCATATTTTAGCTATGTGATTTAAAAGCTGTGTTCTTAGGCGGTGCTCACATACTAACATTTCGAGAAAGACATGCCAGCGCTCAGAGACGCACTCATCAGGTCAGAAATACTGCTGTCCCCAGGTTTTAAGGCGAAATCCTTTAATGACTCAAACTGGCGAGTCCGGTGCAACGCTGTCTTCCACGAGTAACGCACGAACTAATCCGGATAGCAGACAATGAATGATAGCATCGGATAGAGGGGACAAAATGTAGCCCCCACGCCAAGTTTGATGACTGTAGAGCGGTTAGTTAATTAAATATAGCCAATTACACTGAACAAAAACAAGCAACCGCATTCCCGGCAATGTCGAGGCAAGTTAGCGCCGTCAGTAGTATTTTACAATGTTAGTATTGTCAGCAGAGGCAAGGGAAAAGTTGAGCGCGAAATCCTCGAAGCGTTCCTCATTAGTATTCAAGGAGATGATTGTATCAGCAGTCCTTCTATCTACATCATGTAGAAGGAACTAAGCTTCCTTTCGCAACGGCGTTAGATCACAGCTTATCTTTAGATGTAGATTGTTGTTAACTGAGCTGCGCAAACTTTGCCACTTTTCCTGGGAGACTGTTTTCTATAAAGCACAGTTGCTAGTCCAGTCGTCGTGTGTGTGCCTCGTCTCTTCGCTGTGGTCCTTTTGAGTGGTTGTTGTTCTGAATAGAGTGGTCGTCGATATAGTGACGGTAGAGGGTGACGTCACACCCGAGGTCGTCATGATAACGGCGCGCGCGCGGGTGGCGCCACCTGCACGCCACCACCAGAGAAGCCAGAAGGCAGAGAAGAAGAGAAGAAAAAGAAGGCCAGAGAAGCAGACAGCAAGCGCGAACCACATCGTCTAGATCAGAAGTGTGGCAAGGCAGAAGAAGCCTTTGGGAGTGCCACTGGTAGGGAAACCTGCGAAGCTAGAAAGGCAGTCGGCAAGGCCAAAGGCTTTCGCCTTGACGCGCTTTAGATTGGCAGAGTGCTCGCATAATTTTCAGGCTATTGTGCATAGTAAACATCAACAAGAGTATCAATGAGATGGCACTTGTCAGATAGCTAACGAAAGGTACATGTAGGCTAGGCTTCTTTGCAAGAGGAAGGGATCACAATTTGAGCTTCTAAACTCTGAGGCGAGCGCTTGTCTCCTGTTCGGCGCTTGCTTAGTTTGTGTTCGCGTTGCCGCATGTACAAAGTTGAGCCAAATGCATTAGCAAACAAATGGTTCACTCCATGAACGAAGCTCCATGAACGAAGCTGTGTAGAAGTCGGATAATTCAGCAGCGTTTGCTTGGGAGCTACTTGGCTCATGTCTTCAAGACGGAATGCTTTTAAGCGCAGCACATAAAGGGGAGAAGACAGACTGTAACTGAGAAATCACTACGTAGTTTGCTACGTAGAAGTCCTACGTTGTGAAGAAGGGGGCGCTGCCCCTTAACTGATTTTCCTTGCATTCTATATTTTCACTTAGCTTACAATTGAATTATTATTGCTAGATATTGTTTGTACACGACGAAAACGAAACCATGTACGCGCTTCTTCGAACATTTAATTCCTTGAGACCCGTCAACTCATAAAGGGGGCGCCTTGACATCGCCGATTGGTGGTTTTTGCGTGAAATAGACACATCAGCCGAAATGCACGAATTGGTCGCTGGTGACACCATGGGACATTCTATCAGAGCACTTCAAAATGCGGTGTCGTCCTGTCGGTTGCGGGAACTCGATATGCATCCTTGTTTTGCCTAATCAATGTGAAGTTTAACTATCAGTGCACTGGAGGCAAAGCATCTGTAACTACTGCTTTTGCTTCGCAGCTAGACGTTCTCTGATGTCTTTGACGCGCTGTTGAGCTTTGTCCAGAACCGTAATGTTTTCTAGAGAGACCGTTGGCCGCAGGTAATTGACATCGCTGTCATCGCCCGATGTCTGCTGCTGACCAGTCAACGTCTCCGTCGTGGTCATCGTCGTCTGACTGTAGGTCGACGTCGTGTTCGACCACACGCTGGCGTACTCATAAGTCGACTCCGATGGGAGGTCATAGATGATCTTGTTTCGCTCCTGGTTCAGGTCCAGAGGGGCATCCCACTGCGACTTGGCGCGCCTTATGACAACGGCGCCCTCTGCGGTGCAGTCGTTCCCCGAAGGGGCGCTGATGGGGCGACTGAGCAGGCCCATCTTGTGGAGTGCCGCCGCCGCAGAATTTAGCGTCTCGATGTGGTCTATGCGCATCACGGTCTTCTCGGTCTCGGTGCCGTCCTTGTCTCCGTCCTTCTTACCAGGCGCTGTGGGCAGGTTAGGCCGAGGGATGGCTCCCGTCTCCGCTGGGGTTGGGACCCCGGGAGGTTTTGGCGGCTGACGCGGCTTTTTAGCTTCGCCTTGGGCGTCTTTTTCTTTGTTTGCCTGAGCGGCATCGGGCAACTCGCTCTCTGCAGTTGGCGTCGTAACACTCGCAGTGCCGGCCCCATGCCTGCGCAGGTGCCTGTGGCGCCGTCTAGAGGGCCTGTGCTCGTCATCTTCGTCTTGTTGCTGCGGCTGTCTTCGTTGGAGGAGCAGAGTCGGGAACACGGTGTCTTGATTAGACGAGCTCGTACTCGGCGGTAAGGCGGTAGGTGGCGGGCGCGGGAACATGGTATCCTGGGAGTCCGTGTCGTCGTCAGCGGCTTCTATGATGATGAATGTCGGGAATCTCGCCATTGGCGCGAAGGGCCCTCCCATCGGTCCTCCGAGGGGCCCTCCCAAGGGCGCCCCCAGCCCGCCGATTATGGGTGCTCCCATCCCCATGGGCCCTGGTCCCATCGGACCGCCCATTCCGAATCCGTGAAAACCACGCATCGGATCCGGCTGGTCGTAAAGGCTTAATGGAGGGTGGCTGTGCTGGAACAACGGCGTCCTTTGTCGCGGCGGCATTTGAGCGTTGGCTGCGCGGAACGGTTGCTGCAGCTCGTTAAATCCCGTAGGCTGATTAGGTCTGTTCGGAGGGCTCGACTGAGGCTCGGCAAACACGTCAGGCAGCGAAGGTGCTGATGCCTCCGGCATGGTCATGACGATCGGGTTAACGGCGCGTGGGTAATCGACGTTCGCTAGCTCAGCAGGTGGCTCTGGAAAACGCATCTGGCGGCCGGTGTCCAGGTTTACCGGGATCCCCGCCGCACCGACGAACGCACCCGGCTGCCCCGCAAAAGCGTTCGATTGTGTCAGCTGCGTTCCGTCTTGAGCAGGGCCCATGCCAGGGTACGGCGTCGGGGCGGCGTTGGCGTTGACTGCCCGATAAGTTCCGTCCGGTTGCATGATGCAAGCGGGCTGAAAGGGAAAGTGGAAACTGCCGCTTCAGCAAGATTGAAAAACGATGCAAAAAGAAGTGGCGAGCGCGAAGCTGAGCCTGCAGCTCACGCCAGCGCCACATCTGAAATCAAAGCATGGCGCGCGTGAGTTCGCCTATCGTCCGGCTCAGAAAGGCTTCAGCGTTCTCCTTTCAGCAATGAACATGAATGACATATCATGCGTCTGTTTTCGGTTAATATTTTAGGGATATAAACGTAGCTCTCTGATGAATAAGTGCTCTAAATTTTCGCCAAACGTGCGCAACAAAGCGTAGAGTTATTTTACGACCCTCACACGAAAGCCATAAAAGAACTTTTTTAAATTACCAATCCAATAAATCTTCAAGTTTGCGAAGTCATTTTAATAAACAAAGCTGCTCTCATAGGTTTTTTTGAGTAATGCAAAAGTGTCATGCTTTCCTTACGAATATTTCAACATTAGCCTGGTCAGTTTGCATCGTTTCCTTCGTGAAGCGGCAGTTTCCAGAGGGATCCGCACAGTGCGCTTTGCAACGGTTCCTTCAAAAGTGGCTTTATTAGTAACCGTGAGGTGAAATAAATTTCTGGTACTGTAATGTTGCCCGCAAGTGGAATCCCTCTAGAAAACTGAAACCAGACAGTTCTGGCTGGAGCCTTTCTGGGACAGACGTTGAAGCGGAACAACAGAATACTCGATGAAATTTTTGATTCGACATTTCGAAGGCATTTGACATTTATCATAAAATCGAAACATCTAAATAAATTCAAGAGGTTTCACTCTAAAAAACATTGTGGAGGGCACTATAGAATACTTACGTGCTCGGATGTAAAAGCTAATTTTTTTAAAAAAAGTTTTTATCTTTTTAGTTATTTTTAATATTTTTCATTCCTTTCGAACGACACATCTAATTATTAGCATACAGCCGTAATGCAGCGCGTATAATGGTTTCCCTTTTCTTACCCAAAATGAAGTTTGGCAATCTGGCCTATGGGTTGAGTGCTCGCCTCGCATTCTGAAATCCCTGGGTCCAGTTTCCGCACCTTCCGAAGGAATTTTTTTTAATACCACGGTGACGTCTTCTAGGATATTTGGGACCACAGCTGCAGGTCAACGCTGACACCGGGTTTCGTTGCATTGCCGATATATATATATATATATATATATATATATATATATATATATATATATATATATATAGCAGACAAGGTAAAGGAAATGAGGGGCTCGTTTGACAAACATATTAAGGAATCCAACAGTCACCGAATCCAAGGTGCATAGGAGAATGTTTTTAATTTTTTTTAATTTGTAGTGCCAATCAATCGGTTTAAAAAAATAACTTATAAAGCAGCAGAAAAAAACAACCATGCCGCCGGTGGGATCCGAACCCACGACCTCCGAATATCGCGTCCGGTGCTCTTACCAACTGAGCTACGGCGACGGCTGTCCAATCCGCTGCTTTCGTGGGTATTTATGTTTACTGGGTGTAAGCGAACCTTGGGAGTGTTCACCAGCGCCACCCTCGACCATAGCGGTGAACGTAGCACGTCCTGTAATACCGCGAGTGTGACGTAGAACGTCATCTAACGGCGAGGGCGGAAACTGTGCGAGAGCCCTCTTAGGCTACCTATGGCAACAAGACCGCCAGAACCGAGACCCCCGTTATGCTATTAGCAGACAAGATAAAGGAAATGAGGGGCTCGTTTGACAAACCTATTAAATAATCCAATAGTCACCGAAACCAAGTGGCATAGGAGAATGTTTTTAATCATTTTTTTTATTTGTAGTGCGGATCAATTGGTTTAAAGGAAATTACATATAGGGCAGCACAAAAAACAACCATGCCGTCGGTATATATATATAGAAGCCAACAGTCACCGAAAGCAAGTGGCATAGGGGAATGTTTTGAATTTTTTTTATTTGTAGTGCGGATCAATTGGTTTAAAGGAAATTACTTATAAAGAAGCAGAAAAAACCCTGCCGCCGATGGGATCCAAACCCACGACCTCCGAATATCGCGTCCGGTGCTCTTACCAACTGAGCTACGGCGACGGCTGTCCAATCTGCTGCTTTCGTTGGTATTTATGTTTACTGCGTGTAAGCGAACCGAGAGTGCTCTTACACGCAGTAAACATAAATACCAACGAAAGCAGCAGATTGGACAGCCGTCGCCGTAGGTCAGTTGGTAAGAGCGCCGGACGCGATATTCAGAGGTCGTGGGTTCGGATCCCACCGGCGGCATGGTTGTTTTTTCTGCTGCTTTATAAGTAATTTCATTTAAACCAATTGATTCGCACTACAAATAAAAAAAAAGATTAAAAACATTCCCCTATGCCACTTGGTTTCGGTGACTGTTGGCTTCCTTAATATGTTTGTCAAACGAGCCCCTCATTTCCTTTACATTGTCAGCTAATATATATATATATATATATATATATATATATATATATATATATATATATATATATATATATATATATATATATATATGGATTAAGGAAAATAATAAAGACTGATGACAAAAAAGGCTGTCCAAGGTCATTATGAAGAACTCTGCTTGGAACGCTCGACGGCAATAGTCTGACTTCTTGTGGCAGCACCAGCATGGGGTAGGGTTGCGAAAGAGATTCTCCTGAGTGTATCACATCCTCCTTAACAGTCTTGTCATCAGACTAGCGCACAATCTGATCAAGCGAAATGACCTAATGGACTAGATTTCTATAGAAGGCAAGCGTAGCAGGGGTTGGCGGAAAGCTAGGTGGTGGGCGGATAAGATTAAGAATCATAAGAGGGCAGTGCAAAAACTGCACAGAACACAGCAGAAACATAGAACACAGGATGGTCTTATGATTCAAGTACGAAGCAACCAGCCCAAACACAAATCTTAGTCCAGAACATTAAGGAGTCTTCGGGGGCAAGGTGGCCGCAGCTGGTACAGGAGAGGCTTAATAGGAGAGATATAGGAAAGGCCTTTGTCCTGCAGTAGGCATAGTCAGGCTGATGATGATAATCTTTTAAGTCGTATTAGATGGAGCCGGCGTTTTCAACGCCATAGCATCATTCTACTGTGCGACACCCCTGCACGACAAGACGTGGTTCTAGTGAAATTTGTTATCGAAGTTTACAATATATGCTTTATTCTCATAAAGAAATGGAGTCAACTCCCGAAACACTACGGAATCGGAAACTAACGGGCTATCTCTTCCATTCGCCTCTGTGTTTCTCTGGTTAATGTGCTTCATTGCTTTCTCGATCTGTGAACCATCTAACATGTTGGCAAGTATTTTTAGCGCTACATGCATCTCGCACACGGTTTATGCGTAAAATAGGAAGCCTGCTTCAATGTGATTTTAACAAAAAGCTTGCCGTTTCTTACAGCAGCTAATAGTAAAGCCTAGTCAGGAAGGACAGCATTGTTTCGTCGCTACAAGCTTAATAAATTGTGACACGATATATTTGCCTTGCTATAATTCATCACCCATATCACCAAGTGCTTCCTTCTGGATTGTATACATTCGCTCAGAACATCGACCTCGTCCATCGGGTTCTCTCTCTTTTCTTTTCTTTGTCTTAAAAGAGACACAATCCAGGTCTGCTGCTTTTAGCTTCGGGCTTGACAACAAGCAGATGTGGAAGACAAACACCCCACTATTTTCTTAACGGTTTGAGCATCCACGTCGTAATCGCGATGTGCGGAGCTTCATCCCCAGTTCCTGCACACCGAGTACCCAGGGATTTAACAGTTCGTTGCTTCGCACCTTAAAGCCGGCTTCTCTGGATTGAAATGCTTGGTCCAACTGGGATTTTCACTCCACCTCTTGGGAACCAAAACCGTGTTAGCCACAGCGCTCTTTTTCGCCGAGCTACCGCTGAAGCATTGGATTATCATGTGTAGGTAAACATGCTGCAAAATCCTTCTATATAGAGCGTGTTCTTTCCGGAAGCACACCTTGTGCAAGAGCGGCGGTCCTCACGCGCGAAATGGCGCAAGGGGTAAACACTTACGGGTTGCTGTTGTTGCGAGTCTGGGGCTCCGTAGCAGGCCCGGGCGATCAGCGGCACCACCATACAGAGTCCCATGACCATGATCACCATGAGCATCAGTGGCATCGCTCCGAAGGAGCGCCAAAAACTTGAGCCGAATTCTGCACGGATGGCAAGAAAGCTCATTAGTGGGGAAACTCCGCTTCAACAAATGGCTAGCCCTATGGGGCCTCCTTTCGTTTTAATCTCCTTGATATGATCTACACATGCCGAATTATAAAGCACCTGATTGCTCCAAATTGTATTATACAGTTCTCACCTGGGACTCGAAACAGGTCACTTTCTAGCGTCCCTGACACTAATTCAGGATGGTTGGTTTGTGTTTTACGGGATTTAACATTCCAAAGCTACTCAGGTTGCGAGAAACGCCGCATGGAGGGCTCAGGATGATTTCAACCACGCGGTGTTCTTTAACGTGCACTGACACTGCACAGTACACGGGCCTATAAAACTTCGCCTCCAGCAAAATGCGACCGCCACGGCCGAGGTCGAACCTGCGTCTTCCGGGTCTCAGCAGCCAAGCCCCATAAACACTGAGACATCACGGTGGCTTCACCGTTCCAATAAATACGAATTCCAAATTTTAAATGATTTTCATAAAACGTTGCAATAAGGAACAATGATCTCTGTACCAGTCTCCCTCGCAGTTTCTATATCATCTCTTGGTAAAACCGAACCGCGAGCGGCACAGCAATGAAACCTAACCTATCGATAACTTGTTAGCACTGATTAGATAACAAGTTTTGTCAGTGCCTCTAACTTAAAGTGTATCACCACAATTCACTGCGCAGGCATTTCAACACGCACTTACCTTTAACGAAAGAAAAAAAGCGCAGAAACGTAGGACGAAGAAAAAGCACGACTGCACAACGCGCTATCAAGTCGTTTTATTTTGCCCGTATTTCCATCTCTCTCGCCCGCTTGCTGTTTTGTTTTTTTATAGATGTACTAACTTGTCCAAGTATCTGACTTAACCCACTTGCTACTTTTCGTTTCTAGCCCTCCTATACCGAATTAATGAAGAACTAGCTAAAACAGTGCTACAGAAGACTAGACAAGAGAAGGGCAAACACCAGCGCTGACTAACAACCGAATAATGTATCGCGACAGGTGAGGCAGCATTAATTGAGGCAATTAATGAAACCGCCTTCTCGCATCGGAAGGTTGCACACGTGATTACGCGCCGACCTCCAGTCTTTCATGAGGTCCGTTTCTTGCGATGGCACGAGTTAGCTAAATTGATACTTCATTTTGTTCTTGTTATAGTTTTCCTATGTCTAAGGTTATATACATTTGTCCCTTTTTCTTGCAGTTCTGCGTGGTGTTTTCAATTGCTGTATTTTTTTCTATACATTTGCTTACTGAGAGTCTATTCAGTTAAGGGAGCCTTTTATTATTTGATTTTTTGCTTGCGTTTTTCTTTTCGCTTACTTTCTTGGCTCATTTTCAGTTTACATGCCTTCCGACACGTGTTTAAATTTCCTCAGACGCCATGCCTTTTGCTATGCCGTTTTCCCGCGTTTTTACGCTTTTTCACTTTAACATTGAATTCCCCAGGGCTCGAGGGCAAGGCAGATTAATCCGCAAATATCCGCGTGCTCATTTGATGCAGCTCGCAGCGTAGCTTATTATAACACGAAGCTTTATAGTTTGACAATTGTTCGGCTAAGTGAGGTTCGATTATTTGCTCATTGCTGTCGTGGTTGCTAGAAGTTGTAGGTAATATTCGCGTCAAGATTTAGTTCATAGGCTTCATACGTTTTACAAAACAAGAGGTCCGCTCCCAACATCTGTGCTCTGGCGCTATTCATAGTCAAAGCTCTCTTGACGTTGAAAGAAAACGCACTTTCAACTGTACTGATATAGTAAGATAAAGGCTATCTCACTTAACCAAGAAAAAAAACTTATAGAACAATTCAGTTTAAAAAAAAAACAGTGCGCTGCACCCCTTTCGAGACGGACACATAGAAGGTGAGTTGGACTGCACATGCTTTGAATTCATTACATTCACTACCATAACGCTAGGCCGCATATAATTTCATACTGCGTGCTACCCTGCACACAATCAAGGCGGTATTTCAAACCCAAAACAAATTGAACAGAGCCTTCCATTCTTCGCCTTTGTGGAACGGGCCGTGCTTTGATTTATTGGATTACAGCTCATTTTTTTCTGAACACGGTGCGCCAAAGGGGATATTATGCATAAAGCAGATTTAATTCAGTGGTGCTGCTAGCGACGATACGTGTTTTTGCAGTACTTGACAAAGAAGGGATGACGTCAAAAGACGAACGCGTTTCTGAAATAAAATAATTCAGTTCATAACTTGCGGTTTAATCACAGCAGCAAAGAAATGCTTTTATATTTTTATTGTATATCAAATATAAATCATGGTTTTTGTACAGAATGATCGTGCTTTGTTTTATTAGTAATTGGCAGACACTATATAAGCAGAGTTTCCTTTAATTCGGTGCACGGATTCCTAAACTAAGTCCTAACCACAGGCGGAACACATCTTTTGTATAAGCAATGTTTGTTTTGGGGCAGTGCACGGCTTCCTAAACTAAGTCCTAACGGCAGGCCGGAGACAACACTGAAATGACATTTCGCGCTGCACCGGGAAGATGACGAAGGTACGCGGATAATCTAGGAAAAGTGTCAGACCCAGACTTTATGCAGACCAAGGTGAACTGCGGCTATCAGATGTGACCCGGCATATGCGATCAGCAGTCGCTTTCAGGTAAGCCAGACATTCTTCGTTTACTGCACGACAAAATAGAAAGCTAGCCCTATCTGTCGGCCCTCAGTATTGAACCCTGCATAATTCATTGCTAATATTTTCATTTGGAGTTCAGAGAAACTTTGAGAGCACGTTGAGTTCGTGGGCGAAGAACTTCATACTGGTGGCCTTCCTACGTGCTGGAGAGCGCGAATCAAAGTGCTTCCTATGCTGGTATACTGAATAATCTAAATATCAGCGGTAATGTTTAATGATCCGCGCCATGCACCAGGGGGCGGCAGCTGCGCGAACTGGAAGCGTTTTCCAAGCTTTTCTCGATCGGCTTCTTTAACAGGGAGCTCTAAGTAAGATTCACGTAACCTTTCCTGGTCATGTAGAATGTTCTTAGAGCAAATACATACATCCCATCTATTTTGTGAAACCTCTGTCCTAAATCTGCTCACCTATCAAAAAACTGCACACCACACATGAAAATGTTTGAACAGAAGAAAACATTTTTCATAATTTCAATCAAAAAGTGAAAAGGGAGAGTGGAGAAAAAGTTTTATGAACACAGGTTGACAACGCTCCATCCCCTTAAAGGCTACAGGAACAGGTAGAATATTTCACGTAACAAAAACTAAAGAAAAGTCTATAGGTTTCAAAAGTCACAAATACTGCGTACAAGACTAAAACTTTCTAAGTTTCAAAGTTAAAAAAGTACAAGGCAAACAGTAGTGTACAGGAAAAAAAAATGTGGTTTAGAAAAAGTCCTCTCGGTTCCCGTTCACACGGGGCCGTATTTTGTACCGAATCTTCTCTCGACTCGCTCATTTTCATTTATGTAATTATTTATTCACAAATACCTGCACCGTCCGATGACATTATTGTAGGGGGGACGTAGAACGAAATGAAGCATTACGAGTGCTATAATCAGGTGATGAGACATTCAAACAATACACGGAAAAGCTATAAAATACAGAAATCAGAGACACACGCACACACGCGTGCATTAATGATACAAAGGTAAAATGCAGGGATTCTATGAATACAAGCCCGAATAACAGCACTAAACGCTTCCACAGGTGTGGAGTCAGCGACATTTTTGGGAAGTTTGTTCCAAACAGATATGACATGCGGATATGACATCGCTCTTCGTTAGCCTAGTTTTCGATAGCGTAGTCTGCGAGTACTGCAACTTATTTGGCTGTCAGTCATGATGTCACAACTCATCGCAGCTAATGAAAAAAGGAGAAACGAAATAAATTTTCGCTAAATATAAGGCTCCTACATAGCAGTCTCGGCGTCTCCTTCATCTTTTTTTGTACACGTTTATCCTTATGCTTTGTTTTTTCCAACTGCTACATATTTCATAACTCTCACGCTCTGGTCTAAGTGTTCTCTAGGGATAGGCGCTTAAAGCGAAATTGAAATGGCTTTTGGAGAAGTCCAAGTAATTCAGAATACGAATCTATAAAGCGTCTAGATAAAGCACGCAAAGTATTTTTGCACTAGCTTTCATAATGGGGACGTAATCATCGATTAAAACCGCGACGATATTGTTCAGGCTGCTCCTCACTACGTTGGAGTGGGAAAATTCGTAATGACGTCATTGTTGCCGAAATTTTTAGATGACCGCTGCCTTGGCCCGCATGATGGTGTGCGTCGTCCGGTGCCAACAAATATTTTTTGTGAGCTTCACCTTCAATCCTGTTGGTTTTCTTCAATGTAACAACCGTTTTTTTCACTGGAAACGTAGCGCTCTCGAACGTGACGTCATTATCAGGGTTTCTGCCCGTCGCTGTGTACTGCTGACAAACCGGAACGCCGCCGCCGCCGCTCTATTCCACTTTTACACCATTTGAACTATTAGCGCAAAACGATTTCGCAGGCTTTACCTACATGTTTCACACATTTGGTTCTTTTAAACTTCTAGAATTCTAAAACCTCTTCAGTTGTCCAATAAGCCTTTGTATGGATTTAGTACGCCGGCATAAGTTCTGAGTTGTACTTTTAAGGCGAAAACCTTTAATAGATCATACTCCCAGTCGGGATCCTGTCCGTCCGTTACATTGCCAACCGGAAGTCACGACAACAGAAGTGACGTCATGCAGTCCAACCGTCCGTCCGTCCGTCCGTTACACTCAACTCGATAAGAAAAAAATCGTTGTGCACGATTGGATTCGAACCACCATCAAACCGTTCCGTAGCCGAGCGTGCTAACCATTACGCAACTTCCTGCCAACGCATATGTAGTTATCCTTGTCTAAGACGCTGGAGAGTGCTTGCAGAATGGCGTCGAATTAGATGAATGCCTCTCAAACGCCCTCCAGTGCCTCCAGCATTTTAGATTCACAAACAATTGTGTACTTAATGATCATCTTAACCACACGTCAGTGACACAAGCAGCAACACTTACCTAAAGGTTTTCGCCTCACAGAACTAACTCAACAAGGTGCCCTCTAGAATTTTTTCCGGGAATAAAGTTCAAATCAAACCAAATATGCGAGCACGTCAAAGCCGGAGCCTCCGCCTAATACCTGTGACGTCAACGATGGCGTTATTGGTGCCCTGGAGAACCTCAGTTACACAGCTGCCAGTGGAAACAGTCACCTGGGATTCTATTGTGTAAGGGCTCATTTCGTTTTCATTTGATTTCTTTTTCTTCCATTGGTCGCAGCTCCAGGTGACGCAAACCGTGGAGGTAGACGTCAAGTTCTTCATGGCAGGAAAACACCCATGAAGTTCATTACTTGCATAACGCGCCTCACGTTCTTGCCACACCGAAAATCTGGCGCTCACTGCCGAGGAATCATTGACCACGACGGCACGTTTGACACGCTTGACGAGATTTACTGGCGCTAATATCGTCTAGTCGAATCGAAACTGCGTGGCGGTGGTTGTTATTCGAATCAGCGAAGCGTGATCCCTGTGGAAAGATCGAACAGGAACCAGGTGGATTAGGGTGGCAGAGTGGCAGAGTGGATGTGCCTGTTATTGTCGTTTGCTTCTCCATATAATGTTGCTTACGTCACGATTGACGTCACAAGCAGAGTAAATGAATACAAAAAAGATGCGTTGCTTACTGTGAACCCCTGCTCACATCAGTACGAATGAGCAAGAAGTTATCGCACGCTTCTCAGTGGTGTTGACGAAGGAGAGGTTCGCACACTCACCGCATTTTTCGTCGCTGTTGTCGCCGCAGTTGTTATGTCCGTCGCAAGCGAAGTTGTCCGCGATGCAGCGATGGTTGGCGCACTTGAACTCGCTGAAGGTACAAAAGGAACTTCCAGCTGCATAGAACAAATCGAGGCCGTTTGAGAGAGCCATAAAAGCCTAAATGTTGTAATACTGCGTCCTTTACTCTCGTCACATATCGCGCACATTTTATGCTTGTTGGAATTTCAGAAAATATTAAATTTAAATGACCCATTCCTTCTGCAGCCTCAGTGCCAATGAAAATAAAAGTGTTGAAACTGCGCTATCGTTTAGTCCCCCTTTCAAGCATTCTGTAGCAATAGCGGCGCTCTGAGCAGCCTTGCAAGTTGGTATAGTGGCGCTCCGAGGAGCCTTGCATGTCGGTATAGTGGCGCTCCGAGAAGCCTTGCATGTTGGTTCCTGCGTCTACAATCCTGGTCCTGCCAGGAGCCAAATGGCGTCAAGGTTTCCTGTGTTTCAATAAGAATTATTTGTGCTTCTTATTTCGTTAGGCATTTCGTTTAGCAGTTATCGACAAAAGTGGGCGGGGTGCAGATTCCCGCTAAAAAATTTATTGCTTATTTGCTGCGATAGCCAGTTAGGTCGTATTCATTTCAGCTTATGGAGCACGCATGTCTCCTTGCGCTCGTACTCTTTTCGTTGACACGTGTTACCTGACGATTTTGCGCCGAGAATTCGCATCCCGCAAATATTTTCCTATGGGTGTACATGTATTTAAGTAAATAGTGGTCCTAAGAGGTTTTTGCATGTTTATGAAGGAACAAAGGCTACTAGAAGAGATAAAAGATAAAAGTCACAACTGAAGCAGTCTTCAACCTACCAGTGTATACATTTTGGGCGTATTCATGGAAACACCACACTTGAGAAATGCTTTTGGAATTACACTGAGAAACCGAACATTTGTTCGTGTCTGAAGGTAATATTTGCAGAGCTGATTGCTGGTCTAGTCAGTCAAAGGTAACTAGAAAAACATATGCGCGTTGAGAACGAAGACAAATAACACAAACCCTTTGCTTCATTGTCGCACGACTATTTCAATCTCTCCTTCTCTGCCTTCCTTCGAACCACTGAATGTTTTCTAGTTTTTATCCATGTAGTATAGCATTTCTTTTTTCTTCATAATCTTTGTCGCGAACTGGTTAATTTATCTTAGAATATGATAGAGCGTTCACATTCATCGTATTATAATCACCTATGATAATGACGTCAAATTTTTTAGTTCAGCGCACTATATTTTGCCATTATAACTTACTTTCGAAATTTGTTTTCTCTGTTTTATTATAATGCGCTCATAAAGTAGAGATGGTGTAAAGCGCTTAGGAACGCCGTTTATTGAGAAGCACCGGCTTCTTCCTACTAGGTTTAGAATGTGTTTGCATTAAAGTCAGCGATAACCAGATGAGCAAATAAAACTAACAAGTTTTCTGCCATAAACAGTAAAATAAAACAAATGACAGTAAAGTGACCTAGAACGCCTGGCATAAGAGAGTGTCATGTGATGAGTGAGCTTACGCATATTGGCCACCAAACCTGACAAATTTTGAATTCCTCTTTGACATTGACGGATGTTTGTCACATGTAGCAGTATCTGCGCCACGCTATCGAAAATGGACCATCGCCAGCCCTGCACGTACAAACGCTATCATAATAACCGCTCTAGATAATAGCGATTCACTCGCCTGCCTACGGGACTATCCGATACTCCTAAGTTGCAAAGAAATCAACAAGGCAGACCTGTGGGCCGATTATTTATTCGCGGCTGTTGTCTATACTCTGGTTTAGCAATAAGGACGAAACAGATAATAATACCTGCCATACTTACCACTTCTGTATCTTAGAAATATCATTTAAAACAAAACTTGCAAGTAGCGCGTGTGTTATCCCCTCGCTTATCCCTATGACACTGTATGTTACAGCAGTGACGTGCAAAGATCGAAGTACCAAAGGCTCAGGTCCCAGTGTCATACATTTTACCAATAATGAATGATGTTTACAGTCACAAAAGACGCGCAGAAGAAGAAAAAAATAAAAATTACTATGACAGATAAACATGCACAGGGATGCGCCGTTCAACCACACAGCTTGCGATAGATGGGGTCAGAACAAGAAGGTCGGCTTCAAACATATTGCAATCGATACCAGATGCTCCGCACGTGAACGAGCCATGACACCCCCGAATGAGGACGTGCTCTCCGTACTAAACTTCACACTTGTCTTCATGAATCATGTCCTCTTGGGCAGCCCTCGAAGCACACCGTCGCATTAGGATGGGACGCCAACATGACCCGGCTGCAAAAGCAACAGTCCTTATCTTTATCCTTATCTTTAAAACAACGCATAGTGGTGGACGCGCTAGGAGAGGTCTCAACGAACCACTAACTTTGTATAGCGATTCGCAAGCAAACGACTGTTCTTGATTCATCGGCAGAAGCAGCCCTAGACTGTCAAGAAAGCCATAGACAACAATATGACTAAGACGTCTCTTGAATAGAGCAACCATTTCTTTTCGCGAACAACGCGATTTCTGCGCCCGATTCGGTGACAACCAGATTTTTATTCTGCAAAAAGGTGCGTCGCATTTTTTTTAACGAATTTTTCAGGCGCTTGTCAAGGATGGTAGTAAAAGTTTCGTCTCTCTGCTCTTAGGGATCCAGATGTTTTTTTTTTTCAACACTTCCAAGACTCTATGAACTCACATATTTCTCGGGAAGTTCTGTAACGGAAGCCTGCCTTGCTTTACCTACTTCAAGCTGCCGCAGTTGCACCGTGGCCTCCAGGGAAGCCTCCAGCAGTATAGTTGTTCTTCATCTCCGAAAAAGCTCCCTGAGTCGGTCTCCTCAGGCACTTGCTCGTGATGAGTGGGCTTTCTCCAGAATTAATTGTGCCGCTGGCGCCCTCACAAGCCGCTTCCATTCACAGATCATGGCAAGAACTCACCGTGGGCCTTCAGCTCGCTGCCAGAAGCCCCCAAGGACCAACCACGTCCTCTCTGGAATGGCCTCGTAAAAAGGCAGCGCCGCAACCCTCGCCGATAATGAGTGCGCTAAATTACGCCTCTCCTTTCCAGCCTAACCTCCTCTCCGGCCCTCACTCTGAGAGAGATTAAGAAAGTTTGTTTTTGTTTTTGTTTTTTAGTCGGTTCCGCGCGAGCAGAAGTGGGCGTTCGAAATGCGCAGGTTGCTGAGAAAGTACGCAAAAAAGGCGAACCCCAAGAACTGACGCTTGTGGACCAAGACAATGCACCTTTGTCTACGTGAAAAGTGAACGAGTAAAGGGGGCGCTGAGCGCGATGAACTTTGAGCCTAGTAAGAGCGCCGTACTATTTCACACCACGGGCTGAAAGACGTTCGCATGTTCGCATATTAAAACCCCGGTGAATAGCCTGCCATCTGGTGTAGTAATGGAACGAGCAGAACTCGGGACGAGAGTTTTGCATTTCGCTAGTTCACGGCACAAAGGCGTAGGTCTTCTGAGTTTGAGAATACAACGCACTTCCTAGAGAGAGCGAGGCAAGGTGCGTTTTATGAATTCCGTTTCGAATGCCAGCGGTTACAACACGTGGTTTTTAAGAGGCCTGGTAGAAAAGAGCATCTGGTGAAACAAAAAAGCAAATATTTATCTCCTACCTTCTCCTTTTCTTTTGTCCACGCCCAAGCAGAGCTCGAAGAGAGGGCCAGGTTCATTTGGGCTGACTTCGTTCTGCTACAAGTTCTGGCAAACTTTACGCAAAGATATGTTTTCGAACTTAACTCTGTAGTCTGCTTTTTTTTGGTGCACACCCTCTGACATCCAGCAGCGCAATCAAAAGCAGTTGCCGTGTCTATCGTCCCGTTCTGTCTTGTATAAACTTGTATGGTTTTTCTAAATTAAATAAAAACCTATAAGCCAAATATGTATGGTGTCTTGAACTATTGCTAAACTACCTCCCTCAATGACTAGAAGTCACGTCTGTACACCACAGTATACTAACCTGCAATGTCATCAGAGCGCACTCTAGCAAGAATTTCGGCATTCGAAGGAGGTTTTATTAGTTTGGGTCACATGAATTCGAAGACACGAAATTCATTAGCACACCCAAACAGCCAATACCTTAGAGGTTCTGTAAACTTCCTTGTCCTCTCAGCAGTCTATCGGTACAAATACTATAATAGCGAATTGAGGAACAGAGCAAAGAGTCCCAATCCGTAACAATGAGCATAACTGGGCAGTCACTAGGTTGCGAGGTAGGAGTTTTATGGTGTTGTCCGCGCTCTCGATGGTTTAGAGAGTCACAGAGACTATCATTCACTGGTGCTTTGTGCTTTTGGGGAATAGAACGGGCTGAAAATGATCCACAGGGGAAGAGACCATTTCTTCACGTGCGCAATAAAATTAATAGGCAATATAAAAAGGAACAGTTTATGCGCATACTGTCAGCCATAAAATTCCAATTACCTTAAAGTTGCACTTAGACCTGAAATATGAATATGGAAGCATACTTTAGTTGTATTTTACAGTTCTCTTTAACATGCACCACCTGTCAATTTCTCTTAGGATTATAGTATTAAGGGCAAACAGAGTTTTTCTTTAGGGTCGCCGTTCTTGTTCGCTACGTGCCCTGTAAACATTGGACAGTTACTGTCTCCAACCTTTTTCAGTTCGCACACTAAAGGTTAAGCTAAAAGACGAGCGTGTGTGCCTTTCAGTATAATTTGCAAGCCGATAACGTCGTTTCAATGCATGCTCTTGAAGAGGTGTGCCTCTGAACCGCACTGTTGTAGCCAGCTGTTCCGATCCGTATAGGTTGCTGCAATTCTCAAGTAGCTACTCAAGACGACAAACACCTTAGCTGCTCAGCCACGGCTGCGTTTTCTTTTTTGAGTTGTGTGCGTGAGGTAACTTTTGCTGATAACGTTTTAAGAGGGGAGCGTTTGTTAAATTGTCAACTTCCTTTAGACGAAATAAGAGCCGCAGTGCTTACAACATGGATACTCTCGCGCTATATACTTTTATTGCCGATGTAAGCATCGTCGCCACAACTTTACAGTGTAACTGTGAAATTCATGATACAAACCTCTATGCTAGAGGTGGGAGAGTGTTCAGGAGTAGAAATTAGGGCTTCTGCCGGCAAGAACACCGTCGCGTCAGCGGATACTACACTTTGTGAGCAATTTTCTGCTACACAACGCCATCATGGTTAACCAGGGATGGCGTAGAAACGAGGTGCGTTTCTTCATCCGCCACTTTGCAACGTTCCTTTCGGGCGAATCAATAACATTCAACGCCTGCGAACAACACATCATTGAGGCGCTCTCTCTCCCTGGCTCCTCGCCCTCTTTCTGTAATTTCCCCGCCCGAGATGCACCTTCCAGGGCGGGGAGGGGGGGGGGGCACCACGTGACGCGCCAATTATGAGGGATAATTGTACCTTTCGGCAGACCACGTTATGAATGATGAAACGTTGCGCTTTATTCGTGCAACATCTGGTCGTTTCTAGGGGACCATTTTGAGTTCGCATGCCTGGCAGAAAACGCGCAACAGCAACGGAATCAGGATGTGTTTGAGTCAGCTGTAATCATTTGATATCGAAAATACAGGCATAAATAAGCCAATCAAATTTTAGGACATCGGTTTTTGTTAGAAACGTAATGCGGAAGGCAGAGAACCAAAGGCAAGTTTCGGTAAATGAGTGGACTCCTGGGGAAGGCAGGGCAGCACGGCATGGCAGAGTCACTCAGGGGACGACCTTAGGGAGTTTTTAAGGACAGACAGCTTGCACCTAGCGAATGCCGAGCTAATCGAGGGCTATTGTAAGAAGGCGGAGGTTCTCATCTTGAAGAAGGCATAGCCAGGTCGATGGCGGTTATGATGATGGTGTATGGTTTATCGGGGTTTAACGCCCCAAAGCGACTCGGGCTATGAGGGACGGTGTAGTGAAGGGCTCCGGAAATTTTGACCACCTGGGGCTCTTTAACGTGAACTAACACCGCACAGTACACGGCCTCTAGCATTCCACCTCCGTCGAAATTCGACCGCCGCCGCCGCGATCGAATCTGTGTCTTTCGGGTCAGCAGCCGAGCGCCATAACCACTGAGCCCCCGCGGCGTCTATATGATGATGACGATAGTATAGTGGGGTATTGTATGCTACGGCGTGGTATGGCATGGTATGATATAGTATGGTATGGTATGGTATGGTATGTAAGGTATGCGGCGCTATGCTAAGACATGGTATGGTACACTACGGTGTGGTATGGTATGGTATGTAAGGTATGCGGCGCTATGCTAAGACATGGTATGGTACACTACGGTGTGGTATGGTATGGTATGTTATGGTATGGTATGGTATGGTATGGTATGGTATGCTATGCTATGGTAAGGTACAGTATAGTATGGCGCGGTAAGATATGGTATGGTGTGGTATGGTACGGTAAGAAGTGGTATAGTGTGAGTGTTTGAACCTTCCACACCTTCACATGGGTCCTGTATTGCAGAACTGCGGATAAATTTCGAACCTAATCAGTGCTCTCCCCTATCCCATTAGCGCAGCTGTTGCCAAAATAATACCGCGGCGTCAGTGCAGAACCGCCTGCACAATTTGTTATTCCTTCGTTTTTGTTAGAATGGATACTAAGATTTCTTTTACGATGCTATTGGGAGAGCAAGGCCTCACAATTGCTATTATTGATTCGTAACTTTTTGTATTTCCGATTCCCGAGTTTATTTTCGGACCACTCTAGTTTAGAGGCACTTGGATAAAATGAATGCACGGCGTCATTGAAGTGCGCCAGCTTATTATTTCTTCATTGCTACGTGCCGCATACAGTACAGAAGAAACGCGTGCCGCAAACAGTACAGAATAAGCGCGTGTCGAAGCCGTAATAAGCGTAATTACGGCATTTAAAAAATTGATGTCAACTGGAACACGATTCCTCCCACCAGAGCACTTTCTGTGCGATAGATGATCATTTTGTCATTTCAGAAGAAATGCCGTTGCGAGGCTGAGCTTAACGGCAAGAGCCTCCTCCGCAAGTTGCTCCGGAAATGACAAACATTTCCTTCACTCGGTAAATATCAGAACATCTTTAATTCTATGCTTCGCATATACTGCGCCCGCAGAAATGCCGAAAGATTTCGAACGTTTTAAAGGAAAGTTCAAGGATTCTTGGGAATTTTCCGGATAGGTAGGTTGTTTCTTCGGATCTAAAAGGATGTCGACCGATAATCAAGGAACAAAGCTCTTGCTTCAACACCGAAAACGCCATTCGGAAAAGTAAAGAAGCAGGGAATAAGCTTTTCATCAATGTTATTTCATCCCCTTTTCTCTTTCTACTGATTTATGTCTGCAGCATTGTGTCTACGCCTGTGACCCTTTATTTCGAGGATAAAAGGGCTGTCACGCTTGGTAGTTTCCTCTTTGTAAACGATTGCCCGGGACCGTCGTTCATTCTATCAAGCGTATTTCTCGTGTGCGCCAATCTCCTTCAAGCATTCGCTGTTGTATTTATTTTAAAACAACCATAAGGGTAATTTTCGAACATTTCCAGCACCGGCTTCGCGAATGATGCATGTCCATGCACCCACGAAACTCCCGCAGCGTCTTGAATCGGAATGAAGCTAGAAATAATAAAAGATGAAGTGATAAAAGAAAGTGACAAAGTAAAAACTTTGAAATATATTGTGGTGCCATAGGCAGATGTATTGCAGCCAGGCGAATTTTGATGTGTCAAGCGGTTTTCGTGAACTAAATCTGGCGCTGCTTCTGCAAGTGTATGAAATATTTAAAAAAAATCAGCGCATTAAGAGGAAAAACCGGTGCTGTGTTCGGAGAAAAAGTTTTCTGATCTTGTTTTCATCATCCTTGAGAAGAAAACATTGCTAACACCCAAGCAAACCACGACGAGGGGAGGGGGGGGGGGGGGGGAGGGCAGTGTGTAGGAGTGACACTGTGGCCTCAGCGTTGTGAATTCAACCGAAGAACAGTTACTGACTTAGAGCGAATGCGTTACGTCTAGCGAAATAAAATCTTAACGGTAGGCAAATGGGAAAGCACAGCCAGTGCATGGACAGAAAAAAATTGATAATTATGAAACCTTTTCTCGTGCATTTGCACGTATTCGTACGTGTATTGATCATTCATTGAGGAATTAACTACGGAATGGTTTTCATCCCCGGATCACAAACTTTTACGGATATGACGTAGTAATGCACAGTAACCATCATTCAGCAGATGCTTTATATAGTCCTGCATTCTTTCCGTTTCCTGCTGCGTTTGGTTGATGCGGTTTGCGCGGCTTATTGTGCAGCACGAAGCTTCCATACGCAAAAATTGAAAAAATTCATTGATGGCTAATGCGCATTCTTCTTGCCTTTTCCTGGGGTGCTTTCCTAAAAGGATCAATTGCAATAGGAAAACAGCCCCTTCTTACATGCATGGAGCGAGAAGAAACATTTGAAACTAAAATTTTGGCGAATACTATCCCAAGAATACGCAGAAAAAATCCCGCTTGCTAAATGGTTTGGTTTGGTTTATGGAGGTTTAACGTCCCAAAGCGACTCAGGCTATGAGGGACGTCGTAGTGAAGGGCTCCGCAAATTTCGACCGTCTGGGGTTTTTTAACGTGCACTGACATCGCACAGTACACGGGCCTCTAGAATTTCGCCTAGAGGCCCGTGTACTGTGTGATGTCAGTCAATGATCAATTACGCAATTAGTGCAGCGAGCTCAGTGCCCGTCAGAGATCTCCGAGTGGTCGAAATTATTGCTCAGCCCTCCACTACGCCACCTCATCCTCCGTTTCTTATTTCATTCTCTTAATTACCCCTTTCCTTGCTCCTCTCTTCTTTCACTCCCTCCTTTATCCCTTCCCTTACGGCGCGGTTCAGGTGTCCAACGATATATGAGACAGATACTGCGCCATTTCCTTTCCACCAAAAACCGTTTATTATTATTATTATCCCATTTCCTTACGACGCGAATGAGATGTTCGCCGAGATGTGAGACAGTTACAGCGTGATTTCGTTTCCACGAAGCCACCACTAATCCTACATATGGAGACAATGCGAGCAAAAGAAATAGTTAGGATAACTAGAATGCGGCCGAAGCTGGACTGTCCCCTTACGTTTGTAGGCGGTAACGATGGCTTCGAATCCGTCGTTTACCGAAGCCGCGTCACCTCCACCGGTCGTCCAGGTCAGGTTGAGGACGTTGTCCGTGCTAATCACCTCCTTCACGGCGGAGGTGCAGATCGGCCCGGAAACCTGCTCCACGTTTGCCAGCTGTGACGTGACAAAAAAATAATAATAAACAATTTTTTTGTGAAGAGATGCACATGCTTGTCTAACGAGCTTTAAAGGAGAGTTGTGAAGCATATGAAGTGAAATCTCGACGCACTTGTTCTGTAAGGGGCAGGGTGTGCGTGCCTGCATGGTTTGTATACGTTCGGTATACATCTCACTGCGTTAGAGGTTGTGAACCTCCGAAGAATTTGAAAATTGTGGATGGTGCTTAAGACTGCTTATGTGCTTTGAGTGCGAAAGCATAGTTTTTATTTTTATTTCTTTTTGTTTATTTCGAACTTTTTCTCTTCCTTTCTAATGACACACCTAGTCATTAGCATACAATAGTAATGCAAAGCATATACCGTCGAACCTCATTATAGCGAAACGGATTATAGCGAAATAACGGATATAACGACGGAGTGACAATTCCCCTTGGAAGCTCTGTCAACGCGGGGTATAACGAAGGAATCGCCGGGCCCTTTCAACTTCCTTTCAACTTCCTGCTGTCTTCGGCTTCTGGAAAGCGGCATTATACAAGGAGTCTACGTGGAATCGGGAACATTTTTCAAGCAGGCGATTGATGTGGTTGCTACTTGTATACCAGCCTACGGCACGGTTTCACAGTTGTGTGCGACTTTGGATGATTTCAACAGGAGACAGGACTCTCTTAGTCAGTGTATGAATGAAAAGTTTGACTTTAATTTAGCTTAGGGCCCTCACGTCCGGACTACACAATGGGGAACTACTATAGAGCTTGTATACTTAACAGGCTCTACGAAATCGAAATACTGTATCGATAAAATCGAGACCGCTGCATGATACTTCACAGATCATCTTGTAGTCTTCGTCTCTGTCAAGCAAAATGAATAAAAGATGTGTATACCCAATGTCTCTCACTGCTGAACATACGGTGACCACAACAAGCTCCGCCAGGGAAACGTACCCCGCGCTACGTATATCCTGGCATAGCCGAGCTAAGCCTTTGCAATTTTTTTTAGGGAAGGAAATGGCGCACTATCGGCCTTACATATCAGCGTACACATGAACCGCGCCGTAAGGGAAGGGATAAAGGAGGGACTAAGAGAAGAAAGGAAGGAAGAGGTGCCGTAGTGGAGGGCTCCGGAATAATGGCGACCACCAGCTGATTTTTAACGTGCACTGACAACTTCGAAACGCGTTCGTCGAATCCTGGTTCGAACCCGGGAACTCTGGCTCAGTAGCCGAGCGCACCAACGAGTGAGCCACCGCGGCGGGTAGTGAACGACCAATTCCGCATGTATGGGTATTAACCCATCAATGTTATCGTGTCATATACTCTTAAGGTGGAGCTTAAGCGTCCTCTAAAATTTTAACCTCCTTCCCCCCCCCCCCCTCCCATACACACAATTTATACATGCTCACAGTAAATTTTTTAAACGCTAACACAGGTGAAATTATAAGGAGCATCTTCTTAGCCTATAAACATGTTGCGGCTACGACTACTACTGCTTTTCTTCAGCGTCGTGACGAAACCCTACGCCCGGCATTGCTTGGCTAAGCTGGATTGTCAGGGCCCTTGATTGAAAATCCCGTTCCTCGGTCTCAAGTTACAGGCTGTAATCTCTTCGCCACGTTAACGACGTTATTTCCCGGCAAGTTGCGAAATTCTGGGAAAGCTCGCAGATTCATGAACGGATGAGTGCTGACTTTCGTGTACGGCCATAAGCAAAGCTTAAAAAAAAACAAAATTACGCACAGCAGCAAGCAACGTTGCGCAGGCTATGCGAAAGCAAGCTCATACTCGAAGAGCGTATACTGTTAGGCAATAACTGACGAGATTTTGCCGAATGTCACCGCGCCTATCTCAAAGCCCTGGTAAAGAAAGAGCAATTAAACGGAAGGGAGTGTCACTGGTAAGGTGCCTGAAATATCTTCAATCAGAATTTTTTTTTACCGACTGCGACAGAAAAGCCAGTATCATGTAACCAGGGGTTTTGTGATGAAACGCTGTTGGGGGTAATAAGGAAGGCTGTCGCTCACGTAAGGCGGATCATTCCTAATACTTCGCGAAGTTTGAATGCGCAGCCGATGGCGTAACATATTGATTTTGGAGCTTGAGGCTTCATGGTTTTTCAGTATCGATTCCGCTTTTGTCTTCGCGAGAACACATTCAGCATGAAGATTTGTATGAATTAAACAGTAGCAGACCAGAAACGTCTCTTCTTGTCTTCGAAATTCGTCTCATGCATCAATTACATCAAAGAAATCACACTTCTGTCCACTACGCCTGCTGACGGCACCAGTCGCCGTACACTTGATTTAAACGACATTATTGACTAGTACTTGCTGTTGGGCTTGTTGGTTCATCATAAATTTGAATGGCCCAAAGGAACAAACACAGGAAGACACGGAGAAAGAAAGAGAGGCGCTTAGGCGCTCTTTTTGTCTCCGTGCCTTACTGTGTTTGTTCCTTTGCGCCATTCAAATCTGTGATTGACTACGAACCTACACTTAATGATTAGTAGCGAAAAAAAAGTGTGTTTCTCAAGTCAGAAAAAGAAAAGAACGAGTTGCCATGCGCAAAACTAATCGTATGTTTCGGAATAATCTGGAGAAGAAAACGCTGCTTTGTTCGTGAAGTCCTGCTGCAGGAAAGCCGTTCACGAATGCTTCCTTACCGGGAATGCTGTTCATTAGCTCAGACCTACTCTCAGCTCAATCACTCAGTTCTGCTTGAGTGGAGTATTGCTTTTCTATAAACGCTCAATTATTCATTGGCATATGCCTCAGCGCAGCCATACATCTAGAAGAAAAAAGGTTTGCAGCTTTCTCAGATGCTTAAGTTCTTGCTGGTCCGGAGTTCAAACAATGTGCAACAGCCTTGAAGCTGGGCGAGGCGTTGTTACGGTCGTAGCCATATGGCTGCCATGCGTATTGATACAAATGGGAAATTGCTGCCTAAATGATGTTTACTCCGGGTTTAGGGTTGCTCATGAATAGCTCAGACTAACAGTGCTGCTTTCCAAGACGTTAAAAGACCCAGCGTTTATCTCAGGCCCCGAAGTGCCCTGAACATGAAACCCATCATTTGACCGCGTTTACCCATCTCCCTCATTTTCCTTCTACCACCATTAAAAAAAAATAACGTAAATGGTGGGGGGGGGGGGGGGGGGAGATCAAGAGTATGGTTAGGCCTCAGCTCATTTCGCCTAGTTAATGTTTTCTCAATCTCTGATTTCTCTGTTACGGTGCGTCTGTTTGAATGCTAAAGTTTGAGGTTGGTTTTAAGCTTATACACAGGATCTACCTCAAAGAATCGACAAACCTACAACAGAAGCATGTCATTTCATTAGTGTCGCATAAAGCTTCGTACACTGAGAAGTAGCGATTTTTAGCGTAGACTCCTTACCGTGGGGTACATGCCGCCACTACGCACATGCTGATTGGTCCCGACGCGGCAGGCCCGCATGTGGCGACATCTGTCGCCATCAAGGCAAACCACACATGTTCACTGCCGGTACACGCTATGTGCTAAGCTGTAGCGAAACGCGCTATTATCTTTGGACTTTCTCGCCGTATTAGCCTGTTTTACGAGCCCAGAAACTCGTTTCCGAAGGCAAGAATACATTAGGATTTTTTTTATTTTTTTTGCGCAGCGATTCCATCCTTGACATACGGTGTGACGTCAAGAACGCGCGTGCCCCGGCGACACCATTTGCCTCGACTTCTAACGTGTCCTATCGGGCGCGTGACACAAAGACCAGGCATTTCATTTTCGAGCACGTACGGTAATTTCCTGTATGCAGTCCGCACCCTGTACGTATGCTCTTGTTAAACGTTTTATGCTATACTTGCGACATCTGAAAAAAAAAACGCCTTATATTACGCACGACCTAAAAGCCTCAAAATTGAAAATTTTAATTTTGAAACAAGTATGACCCTCCGGTCGTAGACCGCAATTAGCGGCACTTCCGCTCAGGAAAGACGTGGGTTAAAAAGTTAAGAATCGTAGCAAAAGCTGCCCTTTGTTGCTGCAACGTCAAGGCTAAAATTGCGCGTTTTGCACTTATATTTATAAGCGGTTGCCATATATTCCAGGTTAGTTTTAGCAGTACCTATATACTTATTTTAATGTCATGACACGTGCCCTAGCAATTAAGGGCTCCATTACTGTCCTCTGCAATATCTCAATAGGAAATCCACCAATATAGATAAAAGCCATGTTAGAAAAAGATGAAAGATTCAAAAATAGGTTTTGAATCATTCAAATTTAAATTTGTTAAAAAATACCTAGAGAACCTTATATCCGCCAATTATAAACATCTCTCTACCTCCTCCTGCTGGCTCCTAGAGGCAGCTCCTGCCTGAACCTCTCTACGCAGGAGCCCGTCTTTTGTAATGAGTTCCACTAGCACAGATAAAATAACTTCGCTTGAGACATTTCTTTGTTCGACGTAAGTGTATATGTAAACTCACACTCAAGAATTCTGAAGAAAATAATTTTTGAGCGGAAAAATGTTTATGATCACAATTTCTTCATATATTGTGAGATTTAACTACAACAGTCAATATATCAGCATACCTCCTATCGGCAGGCTTGTATTTTTTGCGAGTAACGTTTTCGCAATACTCAAAAGCGTTCCCAATGGTTTTCTATTGCAGTCTTTGCTGCTCGATGCGAGCGACGGAACCACTATAAAAGGGTGATTTTTCTACATATCGGAAGAATCCACAATTACCTTCAATATTTCTGTACCAGTACCTTACAGTTTTCAAATTTTGAGAATTTTTGTCCAAGAATGTTGGACATGCAAATGTAAAAACGGTCTAACGTTGCGCGTTATCAGAGCGCATTAAACAACCCCAGATGGTAGAAAATTAACCCGGAAACCTCCTGTAAAGCTTCCTCATATCACGTAAGTAGCTTCGAGATAATGAACCCCACGTTAAGGCGCAAGTCCATGGTTACCGAAACCAAGCCGGTACACAAAAATTTCTGGGAAAGAAGCAATTATTTACTCTTTCGCTAGCAACCCCCCCCCCCTTTTTTTTTCCTGGGCAGCTCAAAGCGCACTACGAACATTGCCCTCACTTTGGATTGCTCCAGTTGGTTCCGCACACGCACCTAAAACCACCATAATGGCAAGACCTGCATGCGAAAGAATTGGGCTTTACTCTCCGTCTACAGGCTACTGCCCGGAAAGCAATGTGGGGCTGCGTTTCTTTTTCGCAACATCTAATGTTAGGACCCTGTCTACAGTTTGCGTGGCGTTAAATATCGGAACAGGTTATTCAAGCTTTTTTTTTAATAGACCTGAGAAGAACCGAAACATGAATAAGAGGGAGAGCACGCCCCGTTGGCTTCGGAAGGTGGTGAGTTCGCCTCACGGCACCGGCTGGCTACCGGCCGGTTTTCTTAAAATGGGTACAAGCTATGCCCCAGCCTGGTTCTCGGCTTCCTAGGGTTATATGTCTTGGGAAAGGAGCCTACGCCTTCAAATACCGTCGCTGTGCGCTTGAAGAGCCACTCTAAAAAATGGCCACAATGAACTTAACCGCACATGGCGGATTTTGGTTCCTCGAAGATAGATTTTCCATCCAGAGAGGATGAGGTCGACAATGGTCCTTTTCCGAGCTTTCACAGAAGATAAGCCGAGCACCAGACTGGGGAGAACTTGTACCCATTGGAAAACCGGTGGGTACCCGGCGGCACCTGGGATCGTACCCAGCCCCTTCCGAATGCGAAGCGGGCTATCTACCACCAGGAAGAAAATAGTTATGCTAGAAAGTAGGTGCTCCTGTGGCAAATTGTTGGAAGTTCACATATAAAGCAGTGGCTCCAAACAATTCGCGCAGCCTGTACAATTTTTGGAGGGCTACTGCGTTCCTTAGTTTTTTCTTGTTTTTTTTTTTGGGGGGGGGGGAGTTTCAAACCGTGAGCAAAATTTCTATCAGAGTAGTTCTCTTCATTCACTTGTCGAAACGTTGCCTAGCAGCCTGGGGCTCTCCCTAACTGAATCCTTCTTTACCTTATTATGAGGTATTAAGAAGCAGGTCCTGTCCCTCCTTTAGTTAGGGTTAATGGTTCGCTTCCTGATATATTTCCTTTCTATAACTAAAAGCTGTACAGCAAATAGGAAGTTGTAAGTTACCAGTAGAGAGTCCGAGCAGTTCCCGCTGTTCCCGGGAAACTGGAGTGTCTCAAAGACGACCACAATGCGGTACGCGCTCGCCGTCTTGACCCGGAAATGACATGTGAGTCCCGACTTGTAGTGCGCCCCCTGGTGGGAGCGCACGATGATGGCGGATCCGGGGCCCGTGGCCGGAAGCTGGACCGTGCGTGGAAGTCCATCGCAGGTATCTTCCATCACATCTGTCGGAGATGTAAAGCCGGAAGTGCGTAAATAGTCATCCAAATTCACTTGCAGTTCCAGAGATAATTTTTTATTTGCATGCAGTGCCATGAGAGCAATGAAAGATTTTAGCATAGGGCATTACGTAATCCTCTCGCGTGTTACCTGTGTATGTGCAGTGGCCCTCAGCAGTGTACACCTTCCACTGCCAAGGCGCAGCTTCGCCTCTGCTTAAGCGAATCGCACTACCAGATCAGGGAGAGCGATATGCCAAAACCGTCTCGTATTGAAGGCGCGTAAATAAGCACATACATGTCGTAAAAGCAAGAAAGGAATCTATAAAAAGTGAACTTCAAAATAAGAAGACCGTCTGGGAAAGGATACACGCTTTGGAGCAATTATGCCAGAACCCCTAAAATACACAAAAATCCCAGAAGAAAACTCCGATTATTTATATCTTCAGTAAAATCTGATCGTTTTCCGCATCCGCACTAATTCAGCTGCAGTCATCATGTCAGTGACCTTCGACGGCTGACCGCCCTAATTTTGCGCCTGTCCGCGTAGAAACAATTGTCAGTGTAGGCTCAATGTACTTTGTAACGACACGGTTTTGACTGTCGGTGTTGCTTCCACAGCATTCTATTTCGCTAGTTTTGAAACGTTGTTCTTTCAGAAATAAAGGCAATAAATCTCAGATGCATTCATTTGCAGCATTGAAATTGGAGGACAAGTCCGTACACTCAGTTCGTTTAGTTGATATTGAAAATTTCGCAGAGAATACCTTCACATGTACAAATTAACCATCGTTGATCGTCCGACCAACAACCTCTTTCAAATTTACCTTTCAACCACAGTTGCCATTTGGCGTTTTCAAAAAAACATGTATCCCCATCATCCTCGAACTGTGCTTGGGGCTGCAGAAAATAGCCACGAACATAAACAGTGCCAACTCACAAGGCACATAAATCACCGATGACGCCCCGGGTAGACACCCGGTGACCAGGGCTGCCACCAGCAGAAAGCCCAGTGCCATGTGTGTTGCATCGGTCCTGGGAGCAGAAAAGGGCTGTCATCCGCTAGCCTTTCCGACTAAATGCCAGCGTACATTGTAGTAGTAGTAGTAGTAGTAGTAGTAGTAGTAGTAGTAGTAGTAGTAGTAGTAGTAGTAGTAGTAGTATGTTTATTTGGCCATATTATATACAATATGCCCTCGAGGTGAGGCTAAAGGAGGTAGACCAAGCATACCTCCTGACAAGGCCTACACCCCGATCACACATCATGGAAAACGGGGGCCGAATGGACAAAAGATAAAAAACAATGAGCAAACATGATCACAATAGAAAATAGTTAATGATAGACAATAATAAATATCAATTAACAATAAACGAAACATTTCATAATATGCACATTCAAAAAAATAATAAAGGAAACAGAACACAAACACACACTCAAACTAAGTATACAGAATTAGCTGAAATTTAGCCGGGGGGGAAAAGAATCGTCAGTTTTTTCTTGAATACAGACACACTATAACTTTCTAAAGCAATCTGAGTAAGAGACTGGTAGGCATTACACAATGTTATAATTTGATAATCGGTTGTTTGTTTACCATAATTTGTTCTGGGTCTTGCAGTAGATAGGGCAACGGAACGTAGACCATACGCAACGTTTCTTGAATTATAAGTATTAGAAAAAGAGCTAAAGTCATGCTTGACTTTATAAAAAATGTGAAGAGCCAAACTAAAATTGTATGATTAAAAAAATTGCGAACATGAAATGTTTCAAAAAGATTTGCTTCAACAGATGAACTTGAACTTAATAAACGTAGAGCTCTTTTCTGGAGAGAAAGCAATTTGTATGAATCAGTTTTGTTGCATGCACCCCAGACTAGGTTGCAATACACCAGGTGAGAATGAACAAGGGCAAAATATAACTGTTTTTTAACTTGTAATGGGAGGAGATGTCTAACACGATAAATAACATAAATAGATCTGGCCATTTTTAGTCTAATGTAGTTTATATGATCACTCCAACCCAAGTCGCTACGAAAAAACACACCAAGGAACCGGCAACTATGAACTTGCTCGATGTTAAAGTCATTAAAAAATAGTTTGATGTGATGATATAATGGTTTGTTTTTTGGATGGAAGAGCATAAACTTTGTTTTGTTTACGTTTAATTGAAGTTGATTAACATAGAGCCAAACCGCTAACTCCTCAAGCCAGGCATTACATTGGTGTTCAATTACTTGGAGACTGGAGCCGGAAAAAAAGACGTTAGTATCGTCGGCATACATCATGATATTAGGAGTTAATGGAATGTTTACAATGTCATTATTATAGAGAATAAATAAAAGTGGTCCCAAAATTGAACCCTGAGGGACACCGAAATTTATCATACAAAAACTGGATTTTACATCATGAATCTTAGTGTACTGTATCCGTGCAGTTAGATAACTTTCCAAAAGTGAATTTGCCACTCCACGGATCCCGTAAGTCTTTAATTTATGGAGCAGTATTGTATGTTGCACAGAATCGAAAGCTTTGCGTAGGTCAAGAAAAATTCCAACAGAAAAAAGCTTAGTTTCAAAATTGTTAATTATAGAGTTTTTAATATCTAACAGAGCAGATTCTGTTGATTTTCCGGCCTGAAAGCAATACTGTTGGGGGCAGATAAGATGTTTAGCTTGTAAGAAATTGTTTAGTCGCCTATAGAGTACACGCTCAGCTAACTTCGAAAACAGTGGCAATACCGAAATAGGACGGTAATTATTTGGGTCATTTTTGTTGCCTCCTTTGAATAAAACAGTAACGCGCGCGACTTTTAATTTGCTAGGGAATACACCAGAAAGTAGCACTCTGTTACAAATATGCGTAAGAGGGCCAGCAATATTATTTACAGCACATTTGATAGGAAAAGCAGCAACTTCGTCATCTCCAGGTGAGCAGGTGTTCCTAAATGAATTAATGATAGAAATAACTTGTCGCTCACACTTACTGGTGTATGTTAGCGTGTCAGGGCATAGGTGACCCAGATGAAGTGATCAGCTAGTAGGGGTCATGAAGTTAAGATGGGGGCCAGAATAGCCTTACAGTAATTACGAGAAAAAATCGCTGCACTTTTCCTTGCATGAAAAATTTAAAAAATTAATCTTCCTACCACAGCTACCCCAGAAGGTCAGTTTTCTCTATAGGTTGAGCTACTTGCACGTTGCAGTTACATATCACTCCGGAAACAACTCTGAACACGTTCTGGAAGAAAAACCCCGACGCTCAAAATGACTGCGCAAGCTACTTTATGCCTCTGTCGCTGCACACTTCACGGCGGTAAAGGCTAGCCTCAAGCACGCTCTGCAGTCCTAGACGCGTTTCCCTAACGTTTGTATCCCTTCCGTAAGCCCTTTATCACAGCCCTTCCCCCAGGCGCAAACTAGATGTCCGACAGCGAACATTCACGGCGGCCTTCTCTCTTGCACGTTCCTAAGTGTGCCTAAGAGACAAGGATCACCATCTCAACGAGTGTTACCGCTACACAGAGAGGTCGGTTAGCTGCCGCACTGAACGATATGCTTCCCCTGCAACGCCTACGTCAGCTCCACTTACTATCTAAACGAGACGTACCTAGCATTCAGTTGAGCACGGCCTCGGCGACCTGCGCATTGGCCTCGCCCCCGAAGGCCCTGCGACGCCGACGGACAAGCTCGCCTGCGCTCTTTGTTCTCGTCTTCTATTCCCCGCAGCCCGCTACTAGAGACCGATGATTGAACGAAAAGCTCAAGGCAGAGAAAGAAGAGCACAACTGAGTAAAAATTAAACACATATCGAGCAATGCAAGGTGCCAAATTAATACGAATATTAAAAGAAATGTGGTTTCAAAAGATAAAAACTATTCGGTGAGAAGCTGGCAAAGAAATGCGCTGGGGACAGTGATTAGTTCATGTGCAATGGTTGTCCATTCATCTTTCGCGGTCGGGGACAGTGTCCCTCAAAGACATTGCTTGGCGTGAAAAAAAAGACGAAGTAATGTGATGCTCGAACGGACAAATGTCGGTTCGCTTCTCTCCGTAGAACATACTTGGATATTCCCCTCCCTCGAATGGGGCTACCTCTATCTATTCCCATCCTCCTCTCCTTTGGGGCCAGCGCCAAGATATATGCCTTGAAGCCAGTGTGCGATTTTATTCACGGATATATAATTGCATCAGGTAGATTCTTATGCTAGAATGTGAATTCACAGCTTTTTCATTTCCGCTTTTTTATCGCCTTTTTAATCCAAATACGGGCCTTCGTCACGAAATTATCCAATTACTCCACTCCTTACCCATGTGTGCGTTTGTATCAGCAGTGTACCCTGGCCAATCCCCCGCCCTGGGTACGTGCCATTCAGCCTGAGGACATCATCATCATCATCATAATCAAATTTCTTCGACAATTCTGGTTTATCGTCTCTGAAACAGAATTGACGCTAAACGGATGATCCATCAGCAGAGGAAAAAAAAGGCATTTAAAAGACATTCAGAAGATATGAAAAAGTAAAAATAAAATAAATTAAACTCACATTTCAATAACTACACTTTTTATTTCTGGAAAATATTCTAAAAAGCTGGTGGAGAGAGAGAAAAACGTCTAATGCGTAGAATCGTTGGTGGGCCCTCATTCCAGGAGTCCATTGGCTTTTGCCGCCCTTCTTGGCTGGTTCACCAGCAAAATCTGGTCTTCCGAATTTGAGCGGGACAGCGCCGGCTCTCAGTCCTCACTGGTTGTTTTATTCATTCTTGGTATAGCTGAGGTTTTCTGGCATGCCCATACTCTATTTAAATCATGAAGGTTTGCTTTCTTAACCACTTCATCCCAGAAGGTGCACTGCGGATCGTACAAGCTTGGAAACGTACACCTCAGTTTGACGAAATTTACATACCTATTGGACTGCAATTTTCTTAGAAATAACCTTACTCCTTTCTTAGATCTTTGCGTGGTTCGGTGTATACTTTTCTCTTTAGTCCCAAATATTGAAGCAAATCCCTATAGCTTAACTGCGGTTCTGAATACTTAAGTTTCTGCGAATGTTGCTGGAGCCAGGGTACGTGGCATAGCATGATGGGTAACAAAATTGGCTGCAATGTTGAAGCATCAGTTTTTAACTCCAGGACACTCTGCGGATGTTAAAAACTGGTGTTAACACATTGTTAACAAATTTTGCTGCCCACCCGTTTAAACACATACCAAGTATGGTTCAGTTCATGTAATATTGAGCGGCGACTTCAATGAGCGGTTGTTACTGTTGAAACATTGAGATGAGTAGTTAAGACGATGAAAGAAAAATACAATAACTGTGGGAATTTTTAGACTAAATGCATGGAACACTTTAATACACTCTTGTGAATCTATACAACTGATGGCGCAAAAGCGCAGATAGATGAGAAATGTTAGGATAAACGATAACGCAAGTGCAGTACCTTTTACATCCTTGTTTGGACCAGCCTCAGTAATACTATCACTCCTTAACTGTAGTTGTTTTTCGCAGCGTCTGCTAGTGTGGAGAAATGATGCACTTCTTAGTTCGGGCACTATACCTTTTGTTCTCTGTCGCTCGAGATGAACGATAGATGGCGCTATTTTAACTCCCTCGCGATGAACAGATCGCTTAGTATTATTATACCCTTCAACATCCCCTTCCTTCTCCTGAAGAGTGAAAATCGGAATGACGATTTTATTGCTGGTATTCATAGTGGTGGCAGAAAGTGTTATACCAAAAGATGTCACATAAAGACTCCTTCTAAAGAAGTGAAGCATTGAACCATTTACGAGAGTGTTACTTTCCACATTTTTGCGCCCTGCTTACTTTTGCTTCTCATCTTATAACTTTTCACTTACACAGGTTATTACTATATGCACCATGACTTTTTACCCGCTTTCGACGACGCCCACATATTCTGAACAATGCACTAGAGTAAAATTAACTTAAAATGGGGATACACGAACAAATATTTCTCTATGTAGATACACCTACGGGCCTACTACGCTTCCCGTCCTTGCAGATCGGGTGCATGATAAGATTTTGCAACAAGGGAAGACAAAACACAGTTTCTTAACTCTGCAAAAAGGCACGAAATATCCAGACAAAAAAAAAACTTTCATTGCCTCTTCTAGCAGTAATCATCATCATCATAGCCATCTACAGCATTTCTCTGAACCACTCGTCCCGCTTATGGCGTCAATCATGCTGCTACTCGGTGAAGCTGTTGTTGCCTCAAAAGCGATGGAACGTACCCAGGGTGAGGGATTGGCCGTGGTTTCCTGCAGATCCAAGCAGAAAAAAATTCATCCAGGTTTATATCAAGCGGCTGATAGATATAAATAGAGGAATCTGTGAAAACAAAAAGCTGTCCATGGACAACAATACCTTCATTGTCTTCTCTAGCAGTAATCACCATCATCATAGCCATCTACAGCATTTCACTGAATCATTCACCGGGCTCATGGCGCCGATAAGGCTTCTACTCGGTGAAGGTGCATCTATCCCTGCATTACAATTTCTTTTCCCCAACTCATGCCTTAACTTTCCTACTCATACCGATTAAAACCTTTGAAATGGCTCTATATACTTACGCCCCTCTTCTTTCCTTCTGTAAATAGTGCATCTCACAGCAACCGATTCGCTACATATTTTACAAATAAGTTCTGCTTTCGGTTTCACTTTCATATTTACCACACCTTTTTTGGGCATCACAATGTCCCCGCCAGAGACTTGAGCTGTTCCACCGAATGGATATGTGCCCCTTTCCAGCGAAGGCGGGAACAGCAACAACGACGCAAAAAACAAGCTGCAATCCTCGAAGAAAGAGGAGGAAGTCCTAGATTTGTTGTTGTGGTGGTGCTCCCGCCGGAGTCCCTGAATCCCGCAGCGGAGCCGGCGCCTGCAGACGCGCAGCGAGGAGCAGCCCACGCCCGCCATGCGCGGGCCTCGGCGAGTCATGGTAGCGCGCCTCCTATGTCCCGAGGCTGCCCGACCCGGCTCCTGAGCGGGCTACTCCTCCTGGCTGCGGCGGTCGCTCTGCTCACCCTGGGGCCCAGATCCGCAATCGCCTCTCCATCGATCGGCGTCTCAAGTGAGATTCGAATGATTCGAAAAAATCTTAGCGGCAAAAATCTGGTCACAAAGCACAAACCACTACGTCGTTGACAAAAACAGTGCTTGAAATAAGCGGTACGGTACCCGGCGAAAGGAAAGAAGACAGAACTGGCAAAGACTAAGCTTCGTTCTCCTTCAATAAGCCTTTTTGATGTTTATTTTACAGTCTAATCTTATTATTCTGGACGGTCAAATGCAGCCTCTGCTTTATTTGAACTAAGCCTTTCATCCTGTTAGCAGGGTATGCATAGAGGAAAATTGACGAAACTACTCTGCCGGCAGCAGGCAAATAGCAAGCAGGGAACTTTGCCAGCAGTTTGACCCCATTGGCTGACGCCGGTCACATCACGGCACACAGCCAATGAAACGGCACTACCAGAATCTGAGAATGCTTCCTAAAGGCGACAGACTCCCGGTGGAAAGAAATATTTTTTATCCTCTTTTCTATTTCCATTTATAAAAACAAATTTTCGAAGTGGAGAGTGTACGTCACGTGACTACAGTGAGCCAATCAACCAATATTGCCTGAAAACTAGCCCGGCACATGCTCTGCCGACTGCCGGCACAGTAGCTACTACCTAGGCAAATAGGTGCAACGACTGAAACTTCACGTAAGTAGAGCAAAGTTTTCTCCCATTCGGAAATAAGCGAGGTTTGGCTTTGTCTTGTACCTATTCTTTGTCTGCGTATATTCGCCCGTGCGCAAGGCTTCCCTTCACAGCCCGTTACACTGAGGAGTGTGAGGAATATGTATAAAAATGGCTTTATGAAGTGAAAGAGTGGTTTCTTGCCCATGTCGGCAGTGCCGAATGACAGAAAGCAACTGGCATGCGTTAACTAACACGCAGGTTAACTAAAACGTGAAACCTAACTTTTTAACGTACATGTTATATACACATGCCAGTATTCAGGACATGCAGCTCGCCGTTATTAAACACGGATTATTTTTTTCTTCCAAAACATTTTCATCATCGCCGCCGTGGTGGCTGACAGGTTTTGACGCTCGGCTGCTGAACCGAAAGACGTGGGTTCCATCCCGGCTGCCGCGGCTGCATATCGATGGAGTCAAAAAGCTAGAGGCCCGTGTGCTGTGCGACGTCAGTGCAGATTAAAGAACCCCAGGTTGTCGAAACTTCCGGAGCCCTTCACTACGGCGTCCATCGTAGCCGGAGTCACTTTGTTAAACCCCCATAAATCATAACATATATCATCGCCGCCGTGGTGGCTCAATGGTTATGGCACTCGGCTGCTGACCTGAAAGACGCGGGCTTGATCCCGGCCGCGGTAGTTGCATTTCGAGGGATGAAAAATGCTAGAAGCCCCTGTACTGTGTGATATCAGTACACGTTAAAGAACCCCAGGTGGTCTAAATTTTTGGAACCCTTCACTACGGCGTTCCTCATACCCTCAGTCGCTTTGGGACGTTAAACCCTCCTAAATCATAAAACATATTTATCCTCCGTGCTTCAGCGCTTGCAATTCTGCAGCCATGAACGCGGAAATCCAAAATTAGGCTGGTCAGAGAGCGTACACTGCCACACGCACTCACTAGATGGCGTCACTCGGCGGCCACATGTCGTGTGCTGCTTACCCTAGTGTTGGGCAACAGCGGCTTGGTGGTCAGCGGTCTGCTGGTCTCCCGCACAATCAGCAGGTAATAATCGTCGCCTGAACCGGGACCACCCCTTTACGACGCTGCATATCACCTTTCTGGGCAGGCATAGTGTAAAAATTCTTTTCATAAGAGATTAATTCACAGACAAAGGATGCACTGTGAGAAGAAAGGAAAAACAGATGCCGTAGTGGAGGGCTGCGGAATAATTTCGACCATCTGGGGACCTTTAACATGCACTGGCATGATGGAGGCGAAACGCAAAGGCGCCGGTGTGCTGTGCGATGTCAGTGCACGTTAAAGATCAGGTGGTCGAAATTAATCAAGGCTGAAGCTGGGCTAGTTGGTGCGTCATTTTCAATTAAAAGACTAGCGCAAGTAACTAGGACAGAGACATAGAAGAAGACAGGATGAGCGCTCGTCCTGTCTTCTTCTATGTCTCGGTCCTAGTTAATTGGGCTAGTCTTTTAATTAGGAAATAATAAATAATGGTCGAAGTTATTCGACAGCCGTCCACTACGGCATTTCTTTCTTCATTTCTTCCCTCAGTCAATAATTTAACTCTTCCCTTACGGCACGGTTCAGGTGTCCTCCGATATGTGAGACAAATACTGCGCCATTTCCTTTCACCAAAAACCAATTTCAATTTTTCAGTTCACACGCATCCCCGGCAGGGTAGCGCGACCGATCCCAGTGATAACAGTGATGTGGCGCTGCGCTTCAGCCAACAAGGAAATGTAGAACCGGGTTTGTTCGGCATAACGCCTTTATAGAATCCTGCCATGGTAACTTTGCTGGAGGCAGAAGTCACCGGGCTCAAGATTTCCACCGCGCCTGGGTGCAATGGAAAAAAAAACACGTGGCATGTATGCTTCCAAACCTCATGCGGTTGTGGTTTGTTGCTTCGCGCCCTTTTGTGTAAGCTGGTTTCGTGCATATGCGCTTGGAGCGCCAGAATTTCAGGGCCAATAAAAGTCGTGTTTCTTAATATAAAAACATACTTAGTGACTGCTAACGATGAGCTACAAATCAAATTTCATTAGTGCATGTCGCAACAATATGGTCTAGCCCGAAGATATCTAACCTAGTGAATTGAAATTATTGGCAAAATCACATTATTCCCTTGAAAATCCTTTGTAAATGTATACGAAAGTTGCGCAGCGTATCGTACTCAATTTTCCCTGGGCATTCGATATATCGAACGGCACGCCGCGCTCCTGCGAATGGCGGTTCTCCTAAAGGCCTCTTCGATCGCTTTTCGCGTGCGGGAGCAGGTCGGCTGCGGGGCCTTGGGCACCCAGTGGCAGCGCTGGCCCTTTGAAGTCCTGTAACAAGGTTAACGTGGGGTTTGCTGTAGGGTGGCTTTCTTTCTCTCGTTCTTATTGTCCACGCCACATTTCTCTCATCAGGTGAAGCCACCCCACCTAAAGCCTAGAGACAACCCTCCCTCAACACGTGTGCTTCTCTCGCTTCATTGCTGAAGGCGTTGATAAAGCCAACTACTATACCTTTATTTTAATAAGCGAATATTCTATTCATTGTGTACGGTTAGTTGTATTCGATGTAGGATTAGGCGCCTTATGTCAAACAGGGCCCGGTTACGAAGCACCGTACGCTGCGGCTCCTATGCACAGCGCTTTAGGGTTAACACTTCCTTGTGTGTGCTGCTGTGCAGCACGCAGGCGGGCGACATGTTCCTATGGGGAACTTGCGCTGAAGTTTGTGGTGCCGATTGCAGCGCCATAACACACTGCCTAGCGAGAAGAGCAAGCCGCTTTGGGTAGTACTCTTAGTACTTTTCCGCGCCACCTTCAGGTGCTTATTGGCGTGAGCCTCCGCGCTCTGTCGAAGGCGTACATGCCGTGCGTCAGCTATCTGGGCTACGCCGAGAGAAACTAGGCAATGAATGCTGTCAGCCAAACGCGGGTATGTAATCGCGCAGAATGTGTTCTCACGTTTGCAGCGGCCCAAGTGGCTGCCAAAAGCAGTTTTGAGTCACCAAATGGAACAATTGCAGTGCCACCTTGGCAGCGCAGGTTCCCCATATACCAGGTGTCCCAGCTAAAAGTACCCAAGCTTTTAAAAAATACGGAATGTCCTAGCCGCGTGAGACCAACTGAGGGTTGTTTAGAGTCGCGTGACCTAGTCTGCAGTACTTCTGGTCCTTCAAACTTAACTAATTAGTCAAGCTTAATTAGCTAACTTTTAATTGTTGCCCTGGGGAACTAAGTGCCAATGGAAAAATTGCAGATCACCTTGAAAAACAGTTCACTGCAACGTTTGCACCAAGATACCGTTAACGTAAAGTAGCTTTTTTTTCGGCCTCAAACCCTAGCTCGCATAATAAAGAGCGTCTACATGACAGTGGTGCCAATTAAACTTCCCAAGACGCGTCTTAGAGAAAAAAATTCATTTGTACTGAAGTGCTCTCCCCAATGAGCCTTTGCGTGCACACTGGCGCCGAGATGTGACCCAGCAGCTGGTCACGTGATAGCTTTCTTTTAATGCCTACAAGTATACCTATGTAAATCGTACCTTGATGGAAACAAGCGCTGCTAGCGGTTTTTTGAGACGATCTAAAACTTTTGCACTGACACTTTTTTTCTCAATTCAATATTTAAAAAGGTAGCTAATTAGATATAACTAATTAATTAACATTGAGGAACGAAAAAATATTGCAGACTAGGTCACGGGATTCTAAAACAACCCTCAGTTGGTCTCACGCGGCAAGGACCTTCCGTGTTTTTTAAAAGCTTGGTTACTTTTAGCTCGGGCACCTTGTATAAGTGCTGGTTACATTCTGCGCATTTCTCTGTCACGTGATTTAGAGTGTGGACTTGATCTATTGTCGAGTATCCTTTATGATCAACCTGCCTGGTCAATAGTTTGATTGATATGTAAGGTTGTCCTGATTCTATTAGTGATTACCTTAGTAAATACCTTGTAGATAATAATAGCAAGCAGATCGGTAGGCAATTTTTCAAGTCCTTTACGCTTCCTTTCTTAAGAATCAAGATAACTTTAGCGTTCTTCCAACCTACTGTTACGCTCTAGGTCATGAGGCATTGCGTATAAAGGATTGCTAGTATTTCTAGCATAATCTCCTCTCCGTCCTTTAACTGATCTGTTTGTTGCTACAAGAAAGAGCCCTTTGTTCTGTTCTTTACGCCAACCTACATACTAAACGGGCGCAGCTTTTTGGCATCTCTTAGACAGCACTTGTCAGGCTCGCTTCCCATGCGGTAATTGGACTGCCACATTCGGATGGATCGGTCTGCACGTAGTCTACATTTTCTCCACTTCCTAGCTTCCATTATATCCAAATAGGTCAAGTGTCATTCGCTTTCAAAGTCAGTTCCAGCGTGACCAGGGCATTTTGCTGTTCGTTACAAACACACACACGCATGCTTATACTGGGTATCTTTTCAGTAGGGCCTCCCATTCTATCGGACGCGTGTCTTTCTTCTGATAAGGGTTTGACGTTGCCCACGCATCCTGCTGGAGAGGTGGATTGTTTATTTTGGCTGTTTCCTACCCATAACCGTCTTCCTGAATCTTCCAGGCTTGACAGCACACAGGAGGCTTGTCACAAGGCTTTGCAGTAGCAGCCACCGAATGTGTGGTGGCGTTAGTAGCTTTCGCACAGTGCTTTTATAAATCTTTTGCGTCAGACCTGGCCTTGGAAAGAAAGTGCTGCCTACTTATAAGATGAAAAGCGCTCGCTTTGGCGAATAACTCAAGGCCATCTCGAGTCAACGAGCGCTGAAATAGGGTTTTCAGAGATAAATTCTTAGAGTGAAGGGACGGTCACTCTAAAGGCTTCGAAATTGTGGTGTGCTGCCAATCCACTTATAAGCCTTGCTTTCGCTAGTCTGACACGGACGGAAACCCCCGGAGATGGTTCTTGTGACGTAGCCTGTCAGTCTCCGACAACTGGTCAGCCTGGGCAGTAAAAAACTTTTCTCGAGCAATCTCAATACGGTTTTAAAGACACAAAACATCCTTATAAGGGACAGAAATAGAGAGAAAGATGAGGCTGAGAGGAAGTTTTCATGATGCAGTGATGGCGTTGTTTCCTGGTAGGTTCTTAGGAAGCTTTCTGCGTTGTACCACCATTACCGAGCTCTGCTGAGACCCCAGTTTAAAAACGTTTGGCGCAGTACATCACTAGAGTGAATGCGGCGACCTTACACTAGAGGCTGATGCTTGCAGTCTAAGTAAAAGACGTTGTCCTTAGATGTCAGTCTATGTGGGAAGATCGAGATAAAAACTAAGCTCTAAGAACAATACTTTATAAAGAGAAACGCCGAAAAGAGTGTCGTAGAGCAGAGAGCTGTCGATGGCAATAAAAGCACTGTATTTCAACATATATTCTTGAAATTCGGGAATAGAGTACCTTTGTTCAAACATTATTTTAGATCACTCCCCCACCTGCATCTTCAAAAGACTCCGCTCAAATCTCACTTAGTGGCGTGTCTGAAATCGGAATGATGACGTTTTTTTCTGGCATGGTATCCCTTCCACGTTGTAGTTCGCGTTGCAATCGTAGTTATGATTTTTGTAGATGGTCGCCTTGTCAGAACGGAAATAGCGCACACTCTTTCATTATCTTCCAATTTTATTTCTGTGGCTGACACGAGATTTAAGGCAACTTAAGTTTTCCTCTTGACTACAGAACTCTAACATTTATCGCTAAAACTTCTTAATAGCTTCTTCCCAGTTCATAACTATTATAATAACAAATGTTAGAAACTTATCCAGCCGCTGCAGCTGTAAACCCCAATCCTCGAGTTGAAAGCATTGGAAGCATTGAGAGACCGCGGGAAAAAAAAAATCAAGCTATTCATATCGTGCTCACTCTTATGTGTGAAGCAACGACATTATATTTCAGATATTTTCGCTTCCTGCCTTTCCCGTTACGAGGCACGTACCTAGTTTTCAGCCTACATTTCTTAAATCGAAACTCTAAAATAAGGCGCTGTTAAGAAACAACCAAAACATAAGCCAAAACTCAACTCATCACAGAACACCGCGCTTCTTTCCCGGAAGCTCACTGCACTGTGAAAGTTCTGCGCTGTTCATGCTCAGAAAGAACCGGGGCGGACCATGGAGGTTGATGCAGACGCCATTTCTCATTTCCTACGAAAGCATTGTTTTAATTAATAATGAATACTTCTTCACTATATCAAAACATGTCCACTGAACAAACTTAACGGTAAATAACCCACACTATTTTAAGGTGCCTGATCGGCGCTGCGTTCCTTGCAAGAGTGCCTATCGCTAGGCCACACGCGTTTTCGTCAATCTACGTTTTTATGATGTTGACTCAAACTTCATGGCCACCGTGTTCTTTATCTCTAGGAAGATGTCACTTCTCGGGTGAACCAGATACCCCGTTTTTTTTTTCCGATAGCTTCGCTTCATATCTTGACTCGGACGCAGTTAGTCAAGACAAACAAGAACGGTTAAGCGCTCGACCATTCCTGTCTGTCTTCACTTATTAGTGTCCGAATCATTCGAAGCAGTGCACCTCTCTTAAAATTGAAGTTCCAACCTACCAAATTCCTAGCACTTTTCAATTTCTCTTAATAACAGTGGAAGCCCTAGCGCCGTAAGATGCAAACTTTCACGCGTCACCTTTTTCCGGGAAATTATTCATATCGCGACCTCGTAGTCGCTCCCTCTTGTGCATACCAGACAACTCGTAACGTCTCACTCCTGTGTCCTCATGGAAAAAAAAAATTATTGATAACACGCTGTCAAACATCAGATGGTGACTCGTTAATCTTCACAAAATGTTATATTTTAGCGCCATTTTTCCTAACGATTACCTCCTAGAATATAATTTCTTGGCTTTTCACCGTAGGTCCCTCTTTTTTTATACAAAACCTGGAAATCTGCACAAGCGCTTCTCGTTTACACGGCTAACACCGCGTACCGCTTGGCGCTGAAGACTCAAAATCAGCGCGGGAATTTAAAAAATGCTCGGTACATCCCATTTCTTTTTCTCTCTGGTCGTCGAAAGTGGCTTTCGTGACTGCACGAAGTATCTTTAGGTCACATTTTGCAGAAAAAAAAGAGTCACTGTTGATAATCACCATGTTCGTGTAGAACTCCTCGATACATTATTTTTTCTCAAAATCACGTTAAAAATATCCTCATTGGTTTAGGCGGCGATCACACTAGTGGCGGCCGACAGACGACGCTATTACCTGATGAGTGATCGTTCCTTTGCGCGGTGTCATCCCTGATTTCAAAGGCGGAGTAAACGGAAGAACCTTGTAAATAGTCGCCAGAGGATGCAGCCTTTGGATACACGCCTTCTATGTTTCCGCTTATGTATTTGCGCAACAACTGCTGTGTGTTTCTTCCGGGGAGGGCCGCGTGGCGGCATTGAAGGGCAGCAATCTGAGTCTTGCAGGCCCCTCCTTCAACTCCGCAACGCACGACGGAACGCAAGCATGCCGAGTAAGAAAGATGCATTACTGCATGTAGCTAGGGTAGTCGCTGCATGATTTTCGGCGAAACACCGCGCAGGGTACCAGGACACATACCTGAAGACACAGACACAGCTCTTAGTAACAACTGAGGAACTGATTACTTTGCTCGCAATAAATACAAGAACCATCATATGAGGAGCAAGGAAGGAAAATCTTGTATTTCATTATTTCTGTCTTTTCTGTCGTCATTGCTTATCCATATAGTCCATTTCATTTTTTGTTAACGTCAGTGATGCTGTGCTTGCGGAGGCCGAACGTTTATGTGTGATATACGTTAAAAACAAAAAGATGAACAAGACACGAAAGCAGGCCGTGCGCAAAAGCCGGATGCCCTCCACGCCACGTGGCGAGAAACGGAAAGAAGGCACGCGGCACTGAACAAGAAGCAAATACCAATGTTTCTGAGCGAGCTCCGCAAGCAACATCACGGTCGTCTGCAATTATCCAAACAGCGCCTAGATCTGGTTTTGATCTCCAGTAAATAGGCGCAGCCGAAAAGGGAGCCTATCTTGTTTTTTCCCCTCGCTCTGGGAAAACCTAGGCACGCACGCCCAAACCCGATTTATGTTTTTCAAGCACGCAACTAGAGCGCAGAGCGGTTCCAACATTCAGAGCTGATGCCTGCACTCAATAGCGGTGCTCGACGAGATCAACACGCCCGGAAGAAAAACACTCTGATAGACACTCTCTGCGTGTTTTCAGCGAAACAAGGTTTATACATTACGACAGCTTGTTCGCCTACCATCGAGCACTGTCGTTATCGCACATCTATCTCCCTCTTCCGGCATGCCTTTTCGGTGGGGAGGGGGGTCTTCTTCGTTGTCCACCAGACCACGCTTAGTCAGGTTAATTAGATATGCAGCAACCACATGGGAGTAATGTAAGGCTCTGGCGCATTAAAGACCATTTCCTTAAAAAGGTCTCCCAAAACTACGAATGTATATTGGGGCACGTGGCTTTTGCAGCATTTTTTTTTTGCATAAGCTGTCGGATCTTACGGTTAGAGATGGATTACTGCGTTTTTGTGGAGGAATACATATACCGGATATATATTTTCCTTTATTTTTTGTCCGCAGATTTTGTAGCGTGAGCTACACTGGCCGAGGTTCAGCAGTTTCACGTGGCTCCTGGAGAGCAGTGCTGCGCATGCGCGAGGAGCAGTGACGTCACACGGCGCACAGCTGGCGCGCCAGAGCCGCCGCAGCCGCGCGCGCCTCGCCGGTCATAACCGCGTCATAGCCGCGGCAGACGCACTGGCGCCGGCTCGTGCCCAGCTGTGCGCATTCGTTGCGCAGTAGCCAAGTCTGACGCTGCGCCGGAGCTGCTTGATAGCGCCTCTCATTTTGTGCGCATGCGCAGAGGTGTCAGTGGGAGTGTACATATAGCGGGGAGTTTGCCAGTGTGGTATAGCCATGAAGAAGCAGAGCGAAATTACTGCTCGCGGCTCAGCGTAGCTCACGCTACGTATATCCTGGCACAGCCGAGCTAAGCCACGGCTATTTGTTCGTACGTCCGGTCCTTACCCATGAAGATAAAAGTGACGTATGTCTAACTGGGCCACTATCACTGCTGAATGCAGACAATAAGGTGTGCAACGAAATGGATGCGCAAAAGCAGAGTGAAAAAAAAGGCTTGTCATCGAAACCACTTCGCCTAAGCGATTGGTGCAGCAGTGGAAACTCCCAATGCCCCGTCATCTGACAACATATAATAGAAGCGTATGCAAAGGGTCCTTGTTGGTGTAATATTGAGCTTGCAATAATTGTGAAAATACCAACAGCGTTCTTACAAATACGCTCTTGAGTTTGCACAGAGCGAAGCAGAATGATGCAATCAAATATTTAAGTAAAGGACCCCGTAGGACAGGTAAATGCTGTCTGCTTTGAAGGTTCAACAGCCTCACGAGATTAGCAACCGGAGGCTCATTGAAAACGTTCAGCTTTTTAAGTTTTATGAAAGCCCACGGTGCTTTTTTTTTCATGCGCTTTCTGTTGCATTCGAGCAAAGTTCGTTGGCTTCGTCGCAATTGCTTGTAGTGACCATGTTTTTCTCTACGAGTGTGACAGCGTTGGTGTGCGTGGTTGGCTCATCCGGAGCATAAGATATCTGTACATATGCTTACACATTAAAGAGCACACACACATTCTTGCAGTGGGGTAATCTAGACGTAGCACTGATTAGACCGGTAATTTTTTAATGCATTTCGATGAGCACACAAGTACACAAGGGGCACTGTTTTCCCCAACAGTCTAAGCAGTTCTCGAATCGCTTCGCATCGAGCGCGGCAATAGCGCATGCTTGAATTCGCTGAACAAAGCAAAGCAGAGCTCACCAAGGTGAGCGAGCGAACGCTCCACCACGGAGCGTCCGAGAAAGATAACTCGGAGAGAGGATTGACGCGGAAGAAACATCCTTACGAAAGACGTCGACAGCGGGCGTAGCAGAACATTAGTTTTGAGGGAAGAAAATGCAGCAACCGTCTCACATATCTCGGTGGATAAGTGAGCCGCTCCGTAAGGGAAGTGATAAAGGAGGGATGAAGGAAGTGATAAAGGAAGGAAGAACGAGGTGCCCTTGTGGAGATCCTTGAGATAATTTCAACCACCTGGCGATCTTTAATACGCACTGACATCGCACAGCACACGGGCGCCTTTCCGTTTCGCCTCCATCGAAACGCGGCCGCCACAACCGGGTTCGAACCCGGGAACTCCGGCTCAGTAGCGAGTGCCCTAACCACTTAGCGAACACGGCGAGAAAACCACGATATTACTGAAGCCAATCTAGAAGAGTGCGGTGAGGGGCTAATTGGTACGACATTATGGAAACAATGAATACTGCGCTTGTCTCGTGTGATTCTTCTCTCTTGTCCCGTCCTTTTTGCGCAGTTATTCATTGTTTCCATAATACTGAAGGCATACTGGGGGGGAGGGGGGGGGGCGTAAGCCGGTGCATAAAGTCGGATAAAACTCAATTCCTCCATTGAGTAGTTCCACCCTCTCTCTTGGCAGATCCACTTGGACCTTTATAGTGGGATAAAACTCAATGACTCAGCGGCTTTTCTCCGTCAAAGCACCTCCTTCCAGCCAATGGCGTCGGTCGATTCTCATGACCCTGCTAGCGTGACACTGCAGGGAGCGGCGCACAATGCAGAGAAGCGTCTATCGCTAACCATAGAGGGAAAAGATTATCCCTTTTCATCTACCATTCCCTGTTTCGTCACACTACTAGTTAGGTCATGAGGATCGGCCGACGCCGTTGGCTGGAAAGGGGTCCTGTGAGGGGAAAAACCGCTCCTCCTTATAAATTTCATCATCATCTTCATCAGCCTGACTACATCCACCGCCGGGCAAAGTCCTCTAAAATGTGTCTGCAATTAACCCTGTCCGTTGCCAGCTGCACCCACCTTAAGCCTTCAAGCTTTTTGATCTCATCCGCTCACCTATCCTACTGCCACCCCCTACTACGCTTGCCTTCTCTTGGAATCCACTCCGTTACCCTTAAGGACCAGCGGTTATCTTTCCTTCGCATTACATACCCTGCCCAAGTGCATTTCTTCATCTTGACTTCGATAATGTCATTAACCCGCACTTGTTCACTCACCCATTCTGTCTTCTTACGTCTCTTAACATTACACCTATCATTTTTCTTTCCATGGCTTGCTGCGTTGTCCTTAAGTTAGGCTGAACCCTTTTCGTTACCATCCATGTTTTTGTCCCGCAGGTGAGTGTCCGGTAAAATACAGCTGTTGTACACTTCTCTCTTGAGGGATATCGGCCATTCGTGACCTGAGAGAACCTGCCGTCTGCGCTCCACCCCATTCTTATCCTTCTAGTTATTTTCCTCTCATGATCCGGATCAGCTGTCACTAAGTGCCCTAAGTAGACGTAATTCTTTACCACTTCGAGCGCCTCACTGCCATTTGTGAACTGCTGTTTCCTTGCTAGACTGTTGAACATTGCTTTGGCTTTCTGCATGCTAATTTCTAGACCCACCGTTCTGCGCCGCCTGTCTAACTCATTGATCTTGATTTGCAGTTCACCGCCTGAGTGACTCGGCAATTTAATGTCATCAGCGAAGCCAGAATATTTAGTTTGGTTTTATGGGGGTTTAACGTCTCAAAGCGACTCAGGCTATGAGGGACGCCGTAGTGAAGGTCTCCGGAAATTTCGACCACCTGGGGTTCTTTAACGTGCACTGACATTGCACAGTACACGGGGCTCTAGAATTTCGTCTCGATCGAAATTCGACCGCCGCGGCCGGGATCGAATCCGTGTCTTTCGGGCCAGCAGCCGAGCGCCGTAACCGCTCAGCCACCGAGCGGCGGCGCACAGATTATTTAGGTATTCTGCACTAATTCTTATCCAACCCCAACTGCTCCCAGTTCAGTCCTCGGAATACCTTCTGTAAACAGAGGGTGAATAGCATTGGCAAGATCGTGTCTCCTTGCCTGACGCGCTTCCTCGTTGGAATTTTATTCCTCACTTTATGGAGGAATATGGTAGCTTTGCAATTGCTATATATGTCTTCCAGTTTTTTCGCATAAGGCTCCTCTACACCCTGCTTCCGGAATGATTGTTTGACTGGCGAGATTCCCACTGAATCAAAGGCTTTCTCGTAATCAATGAAGACTATAGGTAGGAGTTGTTATATTCTGCTCATTTCTCTATCACCTGATTGATAGTGTGGATATGATTTATTGAGGATTTTTCTTTACGAAAGCTTACCTGATTATTTGGTTGATTAAAGTCTGAGGTTGCCCTTTTCTCCATTAGGGATTTCCTTAGTAAATATTTTATAGGCAACGGGCAGGAAGATGCTCGGTCTGCAATTTTTCAAGTCCTTGGCGTCTCCTTTTATGAATTATGATAATTTTTGCTTTCTTCCAAGCTCCTTCTACGGTCGAGGTCATAAGGCATCGCGTATGCAACAGCTCATGTATGTAAAAGTCAATAAAGAACCCCAGGTGGTCGAAATTCTCGGACCCCTTCACTACGGCGTCCCTCATAGCCTGAGTCGCTTTAGGTCGTTAAACCACCATAAACGATAAACCGTGTATGTAAAAGCTGCGTCGGACCTGCCAGGCAGCGGCAATTTTCATAAAAGCAGAAAAAAGAGCGCACCGACCGACTTCTCTAGACAACTGTGTGGACGACTGTTACTGCGCACGTGCACAGAGTTCTACATTTAGCAGTGAGGAGAAAAAAACAGGCCTTAAATTGGCGACGCATATCTCTCCTAAGCCTTTCCATCCTCTTCACTTGCAGACATCGGCAGCCGTCTGTGCCAGGCCAACCCGTTCACCGTGTGGGCCAACGAGACGGGCCAGGGCTCGGCAGGCGCGCTGATGGTCTGGCTGTTGGCCACAAGGGACCTGCTCCCCTATTGTGACCTCCATATCATTGCTCCAGAGGGGGCAGGTGTAGTGATGCACTTCTTGTCCGCCAGCCTTCGTAGGGTCCACCCTCGGCGCATCCGGCAGCGCCCTTCTGGCACTGTCCACTCAGCTGCAACGGCGGGATGCGTCGACACTGTCAGCGTAGTGCACGCCCTGAGGTGCCTGTTCACGTTGTTCTGTTGAGCGTTTGAATCAGGATGTCGAGAAACAACTTTTATTCCTGTAATGGGCTTCAAAGCTGCGCTTGGATCGTGGTGCACGCCATTGACTGGATGCAGTCCGCCGGATGGCTCTGACGGCCATGGTCACTAAGATTTAATACTCCAGCGCGTGGATTCGGCTCTTGATCTTTTTCTTAAAGTGGTCGAAATACCGAAAACTTCTCAACTCAAGAAGCTGTTATTAGATGCAAAAAGCTTCAAGTCTGAGCCCCTGAGCCATCGTGACAAGTTTGAAGGTGTGTACTCTGTGGTGATGTGTAGTGAAAAAATACAGTGCCGTTTTTTAAAACAGAGCATATGAGGGTGTCGCATAGTAGCCTCTGTATTTTAGAGTAGCGTGCAAATAAGTGCAACAGGTGGGAGGGTGGCACAGTGAAGATTCTCGCCTTCCTTTCTTCTTAAGCACAACCAATTTTTTCTCTGCGAAGTACGGATATCTAATTGGTATTATGAGTGTGGACACATAATACCGCAATGTCGATTTTATTATGCGGCCTGTTGCCGAACAAACTAGAGGTTAGTACCACAAAACATAGAGGATGGTATTTTCTGAACAGACTCTCTGTATTGGTAAGGAGCAGTGTTTTAATATATCAGAGAGAAGAACGTCGAAGTGGACAAATGCCAAATAAAGTGCAGCCGCATTGTTTAGGATAGAGCAGAGCTAAGCGTAGCTTAGCGGAGCGGCCCAGAGAGTAAATGAGCCAAAAGACTAGGCCCGTGCAGTGTGTGGGCACAGTTTGTATGGGAAGAGGTGCGCGATAGTCGATATGCCGTGGCAAATTATTGCGGCAGCACGAAGCCGGTAGATAAACTCGTAGACAGTCTATGGCCTTCACGCGTACACTTTCCACCTGATGGGCCTCTTATCAGCGACGAGGTGGCACCGGAGTCGAACGAGACGGCGGAGGAGATTGGAGGCAAAACAATGGTGGAGCCAACATGCATCGCGGCTACGCTCACCAATCGTCACCACGTGAGCGCGCACGAGCCCACCCAGGCGCTGACCAGGATCCGGCTGACGGTTGGCGATCGGGACGACAGGAGCATCGTAGGCTACACCCTCAAGTTCAACGTCTACGTCCACGGTAAGGCGTGAGGCTCGAAAGCACGCTCGAGTGATGTATGTAGCCATGATCATCTTCTTGCGCAATATTTCCTCTACAGGAAGGAAGGTTCTTCCACTGGCCACTAATTTGAAATCCCCGAGTCAACCGCGTTCAGTCAAGCACCACCCTTGTGTAGATCGCTCAGGCAGTGCCCTTCCCTGCAAACAAATTCAGATCTTGTGGCAGCTTCTAGGGTCCAGAGGCAGCACTTACGCAGAAGTAGTGCCACATAGACCGCACACAATTCAGACACCAGCACCTTGCCGAGCAATCAGGGGCTGCTCTCTAATTTCAGTTTTTGCTACCAGGTATACACGCTGCTCGAGCGCTCTACAAAAGGGGGACGCGGACAATACACTACATAGGCAAATTTCCTGATCTCATGAAACCCCCTCTCAGGAATCGACTCTAGTACCCTGAGGGACCATCGGTGAAATGCGTGTCACACTGCCCTGGGATAAGGTGGTTGCTCGCTGCTGTCACGTGACTCTACGCCATGGCTTGGCCGGGTTTGGTTGGGAGCTAGCCGAGTGGCTGCCTCAGCAGAGGACGAGTGTCGACTGCTTCCAAGCTGCGCGTTGCTCCGCAGCCTCTCTGTTTTAGTGCAGACTGCGCACAAGTTCAGCTCTTCTTTGCGCTGCCGTATATTCGGAACAATGACGACTCCACTCTGGATTAATATTTTTTCCGTGCACTCCTGATGGACCACAAGGACGTCTCCATATGTTTCATTACATGAAGATTGTGCCGAGCCGAATGCAGCCGTGGCGTTTAAACTGCTCCAGCCTTACTGCTTGATGGCATAGGAGGTAGTTATGGCATGGGACGAGCTCCGAAATGATATCTTTGTTGTCATTAATATTTCTTTAGCTTCAAGAGTTGAAAAAAAAATGTCAGGTGCTATTAGAAAAATGAACTTTGAAAATTTCACAATACAGCCACTAGGCTGACAGCACTTTAAGCACGAATCTTGCAGAAGTCCAGTTTTCGAGATTTCTGCCAGCTTAGTTGGATCCTCACTGAAATGGACGAAAATATACCTTGCTGACATCCTGATTCATTGACATGCAATCTATATTTTATCGATCTAATCGATCTAATCAACGGCGCTTGGAAGGGTGTGAAGAGCAGGCATAAAAATTAGTTTCAAAAACAGGAGTAACACCGAGAGAAATTGGTTGGTTTTGAAAGTAGCTTCCCTGCTGTGCTGTAGAAATTATTTTCTGTTCAATTGTAGACGCGCATATATATATTAATCAGTGCAAGAATATGAGGGTCCTGCACTGGTGCTGAACAACTTCAGGGTCGAAAACTTTGGGCAGAAATGTTGATAATTGCGCTTGTATTACATCTTTTCCGAAAGTCTGCTGCCAGCCAGGTGCCCTTTTCATGTAATTTTTAAACAAAGCGCACTTGTACAATATCATCTTGAGTGGCTTTGGACCAGGCATTGCTAATCAGGTTATCTTAAACTCAAACACGGCTAGGCCCCAAGCCATAGCTGTTGTCAAAGCTCGCTATAACGAAGTGATTTATTTCGAAATAACGTGGATAAGAAAGGAAAAACCATTTAATTCCCAAGCTGCTAAAGAAGCCTATGTATCTGATATCTCATTTTTACCAAAATAATTTTACTGCAATACCAAATAACGAACTTTCAATGACCCCCATTGCCCATATCGCCCTGAGTATTTCAATTCAACATAGCCCAACACTTCCGCAGCGCATAATATTTCCACTCTAGAACCTCACAAAACACGCGGAAAACTTAACACATCTCAAGCGGAAGCTTCATGGAGCGCTTTTCTGGACAATTCGTATGCGTCGGCGTTTTGTTTGACGCTGGCGCGCCCTTATTTGCCGAAATCGGACACGCGACCACATGGATAATGCCAAGCCACATAGCGCTCACGGCCCGCTGTGTCCTGCTGCACTCTGACTTCGACAGATTTCCCAAAGTCATTGCGTTTCCCACTTTTCCTATCCTTCTCACAGCACATGGCACACTGTGAGCAGGATCTCCTTCACTGATACCACGGGCAATTTAAGTTCCGTTTTCATGCCATACAATAATGGCGAAAACCGTTTCGCAGTGCGTTTGTAGAGTGCGTTCCAGCACCGTGGTCCTGCTGGTTTCGAAGTGCCAAGTAGGGAAAAACGAACACGTGTAACAATTCCGGTTCACCACAGTGCGTCTATCGACAAAACTTCCGGTCTAGTGTGTGCATTCTGCGTAAGACATTATTGTCTTGCGGAAAAATTTTGTGGCCTGCGTACTCGAGATCTTTGCGCCAAAGCCGACCCGAACACTGCTTTTGAGGAAACTGCCATCACGCGTCTTCTTTTACAAAGGCGCTTATCAGCCACAGCACCAAGAAGACGCAGCTAATTATTCTTAATAGGTCTCTTCCAGTTCTCTACGGCATTATTCCTCAGAGAACCTCTTTATGCGCGGAAAAAGCCAGCGCGTACGCAAGATTTCCAGTTGAAAAATAAGGCAGAGCCACTCCCAAAATACCACAAATTGTGGTCGTCTTGTTCAGAGATTTTTGTGTAGTACTGCGCAGCTGTCTGTGGTCGAGACAGAAATGACTCTGTCGTTACTAGAGCAGACAGCAAAATACTGCACAAAATCCAGTTGTCACTACAAGCATTTTTGTTGTCAGGTTCTAAAATACTGCAGGAAAATCTATTACAACAGAAAATTTTCTGTTGTGTTCTTGTATAGGTTTAACGCATTCAGTTGGTGTGCTTCTGAAGGGCTCCCGCAAACACATTTACTGCGTACTAACATGTTCTCGGTATATGCAGTGGCAGGTAAGCACAATGGCATGCGACAGTTGCAACCAAGGTTGCATACAGATATAACGAAGAAAGTGCTGTAGAAACCGTCAGACCCTTAGATTTCCTTATAACCAGGTTCAAGTTTGCGTTCAGTGCCGCTCTCCAATAAGGTTGGGGCAATTTAAACTCCGCAACTATATTCACCTTATTACACTCCAGATGCCACTTAACTCCAGACGCCCTTGTACTCCGTCAAGAGTGCACGCAAAAAATATCAAAACAGACTGGAGTCGTCCTTGATTACAATATCCGCCGGCGCAAGGCAAGTGTGCGCTTGTCGTTAGAGAACAGTTAAACTTAACCGCAACCTCCGCTAAAACAAAAAGAGTTCTTTGTAGTGCGCGGCGTGGAAGCAGACGACGCCCAGAGTCGTCTGCTGGGACCGCCGTCGCCGCCGCTCGCCCGGCCATGCCCGGTCAAGCGATGACGTATGTCACGTGAGAGTACAGAGGAACCACCCCATCACAGGACTCTGCGAGATATATTTCACCCAATAACCAACGCTATATCTTCTCCGGAATGCATGTCGCCCTAAGTCTATTTCCTTTAGACTTCTTTGATCTGACCAGTGAGAAACTCTGCTATATTAGATTGGAAAAGAATTGTTACCGGCTTTAGTTACAAGTACGTTAGATCATCTTGTTAGCTGGCCGTCAGAGGAGACTGGCGGCGACCTTTTCAGCTCTTGTCACGACTTATACTACGGCTTCCAGGTCAGAGCTGAGCAGTAAGATCTCTCACGCGCCCGCCTGGGGGAGCCTCTGAAGCAATATTTGTCGGGGATCTGTCGAAACAATCCCAGAGGATGTTGTCTGTGGTGGCTTCGCCACCGCATTTCCTGCAATACTGCGGTTTAAATTTATCCTGGTACAGACGGCTTAAGACCGCGGGGTTTGGGGGAGTTTTAGTTCGGAGTTGTCTCCACTGTATCATACCATGGATGAAAAAAAAAATTTATTAGCGACAAATTTAAAGTTCTTGACCTTTACGGGTCACTGGGCGCCATGGTTGATCCTTGGTTCAGGATGCCGAACTTGACAGCTGCAATCGTGTCTCGGCGTACGAGAGATCGTTACGCTTCCTCGTCCTGGCTGGCCAGCAAGTGCTCCCACTGCGTCACACTTGGGTGGTCTATTCGGGTCTCTAAGTCTGCCTTAGGGCAGGTCCATGTGACATGCTCTAGTGTAGGTTTACACTGGCACCACGGACATTCGTTTACGTGTTGTGTAGGAAAAATCTTTTGAAGTTTGTGGAAGTGCAGGTAGGTACCTGTTTGTAGTCTGCGCCAGTCTACCACCTCCTGTTTGGTTAGCCTTTTGTGTGGCGCTGGGTAGCGTTTTCCCTGACCCTTGTAATGATCGAGTAAGTCTGAGTACATGGAAGTAACAGGGTCAAAGGTGCCCGTGGTGCAAAGTGCTGAGTCTGCTCGGTTGACGTACCCTCCAGCTAACACGTCGGCTGCCACGTTGCCCCTCATCCCTTCATGTCCCGGAACCCATACTATATTATGTTTAGTGTTTATGTGTCTTATCATCGTGTGTAGAATATGATTGGCCATGCTGTCTAGCCTGCCTCTTGTGTACTTTCTGCGTGCTTGTTTGGAGTCCGTCACAATAGTGAGGTTCTGTCCTGTTGTGCTGCCGTGCGATATCGCCAGAGCAATGGCGACCTCTTCAGCTGTCTCTATGTTTGGGTTGTTTATCGTTGCGATGGTTATTTCTTTCCCTCCTTCGCCTGTTAAATGTCGATCGTTTTGCATTGGTATCGGTACTTCCACAGTATAATAGGACCCGTGCATTGAAATAAGGCGATTTTATTGATTCTAGCCTAGGAGGTTAGCTGATTGTGGCGCCACTCGTGGACCTTAAAATAAACTGCATACAAAATGTAAACTTTGATATTGTTGATAACTGCGATGGTGAATGGCACAAAAATACGTGGCACAGACACGGTACCAAAGACACATAGATATAATAGCCCCAGAGATAAATTCAAAGCCAGCAAAAAGGCCTAACATCTGAAAGGGAAAATATTTGCCGTAACTTGCAAAAAGGCTTGTCTTTGAGCATTTTCTGACGTTAAAAATGACGAATAGTGGAAGTTTTCCTCTAACGCTCCTATCTGGTGCCTCCATTTTATAGCCACCGCGCAGCAGCCAAATGGAAGAAGCCTGTTTCCACGTGAATTTCGAAAACTGTATAATCAAAGACCTCTGCATTACCTCAACTACTTGCTTCTTGCTTCATGATTACCCTTCAGGGAACAGCTTTGTCGCCGTCGCAAGCAAAACCTTTTCGGTTCAAAGGCAGGCCTAGAAGTCTCATCTAGACAGGCGGCGGTTGTAACGGCTGTGTGAATACTGAAGTGGACTGGGGAATAGTAGTTCCTGAGAGTGCGGCATTAGTGATCAAGCGGTTGAAATGGGTCCATCAGTGTTCGCTTCGTCCCGTGGTGAAAATGCAGTATGTCGCCTCTGATCAGGGAAAGATGTCTAGGTGTTACAAAGATATTTTTATATAGGGGACTCTCTCGGAAATAGGTCTCAATAACTCCCGCGTCATTATATGCCTTAAGCAACAAATATATCTTTATCCTCCTGTAGGTACAAAAAGCGTTATATATGTGTTCTAGACTGCAGGTACTCTTGGTGGAGTTATTGCAGCCGTCTGGTTCAGATGAGAACTTAAGTGGACATGGGACGGGGCGCTCTCATGAAATCATACTGCAATAACACAGTAGCACAAATATTGTATCCTAAATTCATTCTATTTTTGCGAATCCCGCTATTAGTTATTCGATATTAGCTATTACCGCAATCCAAGCTACAACAATGGCATGGCGACCCTTCATCTAATGACGAACTGCGGGAAAAAAAGAATGCGAAGTAGAGTGAACTATAATCGTCGTAGTGAGTGATCCTTAAAATATGAGCTCGCTTAAATCGAACTACCAGTTACTGCGAACTAGAACCTCGGTACCATATATATTATATATATTAATAAGACTCCGCTTATTGAGAACTGCGCATATTTCGAAATGATGTTTGCTTTCCTCCAGATGAAGGACAATCGGCTTTATCATACAGCTCCAGACGCTGCAGCCACTTTTTTTCTTTTGGAGGACAAAAGAAGGTAAACGGTATCTTGGGGAAAGGGTAAATTTCTATTATTTCCTTCAGGGAACTGGACGAAGTGCCCCTACGCAAACCAGTTCCAGTGCAAGGATGACAACTGCATCTGGAACAAGCTCATATGTGACGGGCTGCTGAACTGCCTGGACAAGTCAGACGAGTACGAGGCTACTTACGCCGTCTGCAGTGAGTAGCAAGAAAGCGCCTTGCGTTCTGCGAACGGTAGCCAGAAAAAACTTAACACAGAACAAAGAAAAACATGCACAGCGACCTAGAGTGAGAACCACAATAACGATACCAAATGATTCCATGTAGACCGATGTAGTATGTACCATCGGGGGAAAAAGGAACAGAATCCCGCTTCAAGTTCCGGCCCGTGCCACTCTGCGTAGTGGCGCCACCTGACAAAGCATATTTGGTGTCGAAACGGGCCCACTGCGCCGGTCTTGACACAAGAATTGTTTTGTCGGGTGGCACCCCCACGAGCAGTGCCACTGGTCGGAACTTGGAAAGGGGAGTCTGTTATTTTTGCCCCGATGGTACCTACCACACTTTTCGCCGCATTCATTGAGGAAGTGAAAACAATAGTGTTACCCTTCCCGTGGTGATTAGTGCAAGAACACGAACTCCAAAGCTCTTCTTGGTCGCGGCAACTTGCACGGCAAGTTCTCCAGAGCATCCACACATGGTCCTCAATTTTTTTTTCATGCACAGACTTCTGCTTTTTAAGTGAAAATTCATTTTTTTCGACTAAATGGGTACATGGAGACCGAGCAAATACTATGCAATAAGAAAAAAAGTTCTTCAGTACTAATTCGGGGGACCTCCATCGTGCTAGAATGGTCCCAAATCATCCGCCGTTAAGTCAGCAAATCGGTTGTTACCTTCCTGCATGCAAAAGGGAAGCAAGCAGTGCAGTCGTCGCCCTTCATTGTTCGTAACGGGCAATCTTTTGTACCAACAGTCGCGCCTGGAAACACTTTTTCTAACACTTGACTAACACTTCACTTTTTCAAACTCTTGAGGTCGTACCAATTTTTTTTTGCATTAAAGATTTTCAAAATGCGTTGCCAAAACCACTTCGCTTTGACGCCATCGTAAAGCCAGGAGAAAAATACTCACAGGTACACCTAATAACACAACGTGTTGAAAATGCGATCGCATTAGAAGCCATTGATGCTTTAACCGGAAGTCACGTCAGGTCCGGCATGGTAACGTCACTTTCCTCTAACCACTCTGGTGACGTCACTTCACTCCAGCTTAATATAATCATGCGTTCCGATAACTTCAGTTTCCTCCAAGCAATGGCGAACTTTGTGACGAACACATTTTTCCCCAAAGAAACTTTTAACACGTTGGTACCATTTTTAACACGTACGTACCGATGTTTACCGGTATTCTTTTTTTTACGGATGTGATTGAAATATGGAATAAATTGCCAAGTGGGGATGTTGAGAAGACTGATTCAGCAATATTTTGTGTTAGGTGTGGAGACGTTCCCGAGGGAATGGTGTGGACATTTGCAATTCTGTTTTTGTGAATGTATTTTTTTAGTGAGTGTTGTATATTTCATTTGTTTTTATGTTTTCCCTCCCTTTAATGACGCTCATTACATGGGTAATAGTATAAATAAATAAAATAATCACAGTAGAAAAAAATCAGAAAAGGCGGTTAGCCTTGCTAACCAATATCGTTGAATGATATTGCCCCTAGGACTCAAAGATATCATTCTGATCAACGCGGGAACGCCAAGTTACTTCGTACTGCCGTGACGCCTACATGGGCACATCCTGCGTCAGGGAATGTCACTGTGACATCACTGTACCTAAAATAGTGGCGGCGGCCCTAACTGTGCCGAACTAATTCGCCTGCATAGGCGGAAGGAGCCGCCATCGCACTGGCGCTGGCCCACTGCACCATAGAAAAACAACAACCGAAATTTGCAAATTTCCAGGCCGCATATTACCACCACCTAAAGCGCGTGGCGACGGCGGCCACACACCATATTCTTTCCACAGTCACCTCTCTCGACCGAAGGTTACTCTGTTGTGGATCCCTGGGCATGCCTCGATCCTCGGTAATGAGCGCGTTCATGCGCTGGCTCGATAACTGTCCTCCCGGACCCCGGGAGATCAGGCACCCAACCCCGCGCAAGAGGCCACATTGATGCTTTCTACATATCATCAAATCACAACATTCTACAAACTCAGCCGCATGACATTGCAACCACCCCACAGTACCTTGTCGCCCCTATCCACCGCTACATGGCGACAATTACAGACAGGCTGCTTTATTTCCCCCTACCTTCTCTCATGCCTTCACCTCACCTTTCCTCCTCATTGTAACACCTGTGGGTTGCCCAAATCTACACTTTTCCACTACCTATTGGAATGTCCTTTCTCACGGGCAGCAAGCCCATCTCCAATCCCACTCATTCTTCCTGGGAGGATGTTTTACGGACCGCTCAGCCCTCCGGCCAGAAATGGCTGGTGGATGGGGCTTTCTGTGAAACTCAGGCCCGTGGACTCCTGGACCTGTAGTGTAACACTCTGGAAGATTTTTTTTTCGTCTAATAAAGTTGTCTCCATGCATTCATTCACTGTACCTAAGACACGTAGCTCTTACGCATCAACATCCTTGGCCGGAGTTCCAGATTTGAGAGTAAAGCACGGGAGAGCGTACTAAATTTATGCGATGATAGCAGTAGTAGTAGTAAAACACCTTATTTCAGAGCAGAAATCAACTGCTCAAAATGAGCTTCGCCTGCCACACAAGGCCAAGTTTATCCTCTTCGCGAGAAGAAGCCAGCCAGGTAGGCCAAGAGAGGACTGGAGAAGAGGGAGGGGAGTGGAGAGGAGATTGAACAGCGACAGGACAGTAGAAGAGGCAGTGTTCAAGATCTGCATAGAGTTCAGGGCAGCTAAGGCACGACGGATCTAGGCTCAAACGGCATAAATATAGTCTTGCTGGTGTAATGATTGTTTAGGTCTGGATTTTACGAAGGTTATTGAGCGGGGCAGGGAGAACGGCTAGCTCCTGCCTGTATTCTAGGTAGGCCTGCAATATGGTTCTCCGATCAGAAGGCCCTCGTTACGCAACGACGGGGTGGACCAGCGGATCGCTGGAGCCTGAAATCCTAACGTCGAACCCTTTTTCTGACCGTACTGAACAAAGTTGTGTGAGGTAATAACCTCATACGCTTTTTCAAACAAATTTCCTTCAATAATAATACAAATGTCATTCATTTTTCCAAAGTCATACATTTCTCACATAAATGGTATACAATAAGAAACAAATTGCATGACATTTGTTTCACGGAGCCTGTATGAGGTTATTGCATCATACAACTTTTTGCAGTGGGGCAGTACAGTCCGATCGATGAAACATTGACACAAAGCTAGTGAGTTCGTGTGGGCTTGGGAGAAAACAAATTCCGAAATGGAACAGGATACGTAACAAAAGTTTCAGTGACGCAAGGAAGCTGCGCCAGTAATATTAAATCCAGGACGACGCGTATGAAAGAGGCGGAGTTTTATTTGATTTGATTTATTTCCATCAAAGTGGCAGGGCTAGAACAAAAGTGAAAAATAGTTCACTTGACGAAGTTAAGCGCCTGTGTACAAGGCAGTTCGCGAACGTCGCTGCCCACTCAGCGACGGCAATCTTTTTTTATCCAGCCCCCCACCTTACATGTCACCAGCGAATGGAGCAACGAGCGGCTTTTCAAGCGTGCTAAAGGGCTCAGCGCACGAAACACGTCCACAGCCGGCGTGTCACTTCATTAACGACTCATTAAAAACACTTCCGTAAACTCCCGGGATGCGTACGACAGCTTATGGCTTCCGTGAGACGTGGCCTCTATTCAGCCCAGCTGATGATGCGTGCTCATTAGGAGCTTCCGGATATTCTTTGGAGCGAATTTCGTTTTGTATAGAGGATGCAGCGTAAAACATCGTGACACCGCTGAACACTCTCGTTAAACAAAAGAAGCAACTAAACAAAACTGTCAACAAAAAGATATCGCAGGACGAAGAGTTCGTCCCGGAGTTCATGATGCTTGCTAACTAGGAATCTATACGATCACCGGAAACATGCAATTCTTCAGTATCATAAAGGTAGCAAGAAGCAGGCAGGAGGCCAGGCAGTGGGTGAATGGGGCTTAGGTTCAAGTAATCGCAGACGGTAGTTTGTCGTACAGTTCGGAGAACGAAATAATTTACGAATCAAGAATACCTCTTCCCCAAACGAGAGAACATTAACTGTACGTGGAAGAGCCCGAATGGCATGACTAAAAATGAAATAGGCTTCAAATAGTGCGCGCATCCTGGCATCGTGCGGGTTGTGAACGTGCTGGGCACGGTGAGATGTTGGACCCTAGCACGGTGAGGTATCGAATTAGCTTAGAATATAAGAGATAATGCACGAAACCGTTAACGAAGAAGCCGAACAACGAGTTAAGGACAAGAGAGTAAGGATCTCTCTGCAGAACAGATATTCCGCTTTAACTGAAGCCGACGGCCATGAATTTTCAAGCAATGAATGATAAGCAGGAACCGTGAAACTTTTTGAGCTGCGGCAGAGACGTCCAGGCGTCTTTTTAACACAATCACATATATATCGCTTCTTACTGCAGATAATGAGCCGGTGATTTTTTTTAAGTGTATCACTAGTGAAAAGTTTTACATAAATATTTCAGGCTAAAAACTGTGCGCTATCCAGTATTCCCATTCACGTTTTCTTTCTTGTTTCGACATCGTCTCTGACGCCTTGAAAGAGGCAGTTCCAAAAGTGCACGTCAGTTCAGAAGACAAACACATTTCATAAGAAGAAGCAGTGATGTCCTTACATCTAAGCAATTGTTGTCACTCCGGGGTAAATCAGAGAATTGTCTGCATAGAAGTATGTACTTCTGGCAGAAAGCGTTTTAGGTAACGGGCAGAATTACCGGAAACGGACACTGAAGTTTGTCGGACATATTAAGGTTACCGCATTATGAGGGCGATTAATGCCTTTCTTTCTTAAACGTGTTTTTGTGTCCCCTACTCCGTCCCTCGTTCGTTTTTTGAGCTTCCTAGTAAACAACATGCATCACCAACTAGCCCGGCAGCGTGCTCTCCTGTCCCTTTCTCCGCGATTAATGCCTTTACTCCCAGTTCTCAATTCCTCTTAAGGAAAACAGCTATTCAGGTTTGAAATGCAAAACAACGGTTATACTTCCTGCGTCTGCAAAATTTTGTACAAAGTGTGACATTGATTTCAAACTGTAACATCCAATTGCCGAGATTTTTCGGGTGAGTAGAGGAGCTGTTAAAAATCGCGTAATAGTTTCGTAATATAAAGATGGGATTGGATATTGAGGACAATTCGATTCTTATAGTAATTAAAACGTGTATATGCTACAATGCTGAAGATCGTGCGACAAAATTCGTTGTTTTGTAAGCATTATTTTGTCGACTCCATTTGCTAAGGAGCAATAAAAACAGCCCTATTTGCGGTATGAAGTTTGCTAAATTGATCCGAAACAAAACCACTGCTGTCTTAAGCTCACCCCAGTATAAGTTACAATTTTCTCGCAATCAACAGAACTGTGTACATAACTCTTTGAAAGGCAAGGCGGTTACTGAGACCAGAAGTATGCTTTTATCAATGGGTACCATGCTCTAACCACAAAGATCCCATCCTCAACGAAAACTAATTGTTTGTAAGCAAAAAAAAAAAAAAAGACCAGAGAACTAACTGCAGTTTTCGCTACCCCTAGCAAAAGACGGCTGCTCTGAAAACATATTTCTAATATAATATCTTGAGTTTATTTTAATTTTGTGTTTTGTTCCTTGACTTAAATAGTATAATGAATGCCAAGTGTGCTAAGAACAAAACTATGGACATATTACACTTATCTCAATAATGATAACTTTTGCCCCCATACTATATTTCTGAGATTAAAAACATACTAAATTCAGTTCGGCTTATTTGGCTTAAAAGGGACTACAAGAGAGCTATACCAAACATTGCGGCTCTGAGTTGTTCGACGGCGCAACGGATTACCAACCCGACCATGCAGCACTTTGTCCAGGACATTTTACCCAAGCGTTTCACCCCTGAAAAGCCGAGCACCATGCGGGGTGGTTTAGTATCGATTAGAAAACTGGTGGGTACTACGCGGCACTGGCGATCGAGCCCACCATCTACCAAATGCGAGGCGAATGTTCTACCAGAAGACTTAGAGCAGCATCCCGGGTACTTCGGTGCATCTAGAATTCTTATTACGAATGTTGCCCTCTTCCTACAATGAAGTCATGAGGCCTCGGGGAGGCTGTCGTACCGAGGTCGTTGTCTGCCTGCTAAAATTTGTGATAAACGAAAGGATGAAACAAAGGTGTCTTGACCCAGGCCCGAAACACGATTTCGAGCGCTAGATTCTTCTATGGTGGCATTAAGTGTGGTACAAATATGTCTTTGAGGGCGCTCCACATGTTCGAACTCAAGTATACTTTGTGCGAATTAATTTCATATTAGGAAAGTATTTTTTTTTAATTTTTCTGCGAAAGTTATCAAACTGCAAGTTCATTTTTCATCTATTTGAGTCGTGCTCGAAGCGCGCTTTGGGGTGCGGTATTTTCGAGAAATTTCAAGAATATATTTCGAATAGCGAGCAGAAAATATGAGGGACCTATGTCTCACATTTTTTTTAGTACCTTCAACCAAACACAGAAACACAGATCGCAAAACACAATATAAATAGCTCTCCGTGTGCATCAAACATATTATTTTCGCTGATAGCATGACCTGCCGATTTCGCAAGATAAATGCCGGCGTTGTCACCGATATTCGTGGGTGGATAAAAAAGGTTACGCTGCATCGTCATTCACTTAAAAACATCTAAATCCAATTTTCTTTGCTGATAACTGCGCCTTTTGCTGGCGCACAAACTTCATCATACCCACAAAGAGTCAGAGAATCGCTTTTTCCTGAGAACAGTAGTTGGATGAAGTTTCCCGCCGTATGCCTTGTACAGGGGGGGGGGGGGGGGGGGTGCAGTTAGCGATAGGTGCTTGCATGGCGTGCCAAATAAAGTTCTGTTTTCGGGTTAGGGAGCTGGTTTTCCGAGAGACAGACTCCAACTGAGTTTTAATCCACGAAGTTTTGTATCTGCCACATACACCTCTCGCTGTCCAGAAACTGCTATAGCGTAGGAGATATGATCGCTTTTGACACTAAGCCCTGCGTTAACAAGGGACAATACACAGCTAACTTTTTGCCCTCATTGAAAGGCATTACGGTGGAAAGAAGAGCAGGCATCCACGATGGAGCGGCGTGCCTGCAGGCTGTTTGGGTGCATGTCACGAGGAACTGACGTATTTGGAAAGCGTCACCTAATTAGGCGAGCGTGCAGGCAGGTGTCACCATGCATGGGTTACGACACAGGCAGACTCTACCGCCTTTATGCTGTGTAAGTAGTTTCTAATAGTGCCCGTCCGTTTCCAGGCGAGATACTTTGCGCAAACTAAATCGATGCTTGTTTGAGGCCACAACCGGGCTACGCCAGCGCGAACTGTTCGCACAAGTCTTTGTACGCTCGACAAATTAGCTAAATTCTAATGAATTGAAACAATCTGAATAGAATTCTTTTTTACAATCTAGTCATAATACTTGAATTGAGTTATTCAAAACGGAATATTTCTATATTAATGAATTCGATAGCGCACCCGTAGCAATATATCTTAACAGTACTCACGTAGAAGCAGTCGCACGCATCAAACAGCATAGCTTGTTCTTTGTGGAAGAAGCTGCTGGGAAATTTCTTATTCGCTCAAGTGCACAACTGCTGAGGCTTACAAATGCGCACTGTCTTATTTCTTTCGTGTCTCGCTTCTTTGTTCTCATTATGAACGCCCGATGACGAAGCGCAGTTTTTCGGCGATGCGCCCTAAACCTCCATTATTCACATTTTCCCGGAACATTTATTGCGGGTCGAGCAGCATGGCAGCTGTAGACTTGCTTGCTGCCTTTGCTGCTTAGATCGAGGACTGACGGCCCACATTGAAGCAATTCGGAGTGATAATGGGGTACGTTGGCGGGACACGTTGAGCAGTAAGCAGCCGAGAGTAAGCGTCGAGCAGTGCCGTTCAGCGATAATACTCAATGCCGAGACATTTTTAAGCGCACTTGCATTCACTACTTTCTTTTGTCTGGCCTATTAGTTTTTCTTTCGGCGTTTGCCTCTGTCGCTTCTTGTCGATTTCATTCTGGTTCACAGGGCACTTCGAGAAATCAGGTGGATGTGCACCTCATGCTTTTTTTTCTTAATCCCGATTGTTTTTTTATATTTTATTTGTTATTTTACCTTTTTACGTTGAGCCCAGAAGCCTGTCAAGCTAATGGGAGATTTTTCTTCTGTGTCCTCTGCCTTTGTACACGCGAAACAAAGATTGATTGATTGGTTGGTTGATTGATTGACTAATTGATTGAATGAATGAATGGTTGATTGATTGATTGATTGATTGATTGATTGATTGATTGATTGATTGATTGATTGATTGATTGATTGATTGATTGATTGAATAGATGGATGAATGAATGAATCATCATTAGGGAAGTTAACGTCATTGTCGTAGCTAAAGATTGCTTCTACTCCAGAGAAAAAAAACTCGATAGCTAGGCTGTAGGTGTCGATCCTCCAACTTAAAGATCGTTAAGGAATGGAAGATGTCAAACGATGCCTAGGCGGGGCTTGAATAGGGTTTCCTCGGCCGCTCTTTCTTTCCTCGTATAATTATCATAGGCGCGCTGTAACCACCCGGTAGCAAGAAACAGATTAACTAAATCTGTTTTCATGTTCAAACCCTATAAGTCGCGTTTTCTTCAGTGTTCCTGTACCAACCTCCTGTACTGTCCCCTACGTCGGTTCGCCGCCACATAGAATTTTCAGTTGAGTCAGTTTGATGAAGATATCTCTTTCTCTAATGCCACGGGAACCACAAAACTTAAATACACGCTTTGTTACTACGGCGATACAATAACTTATTCCCGTCGCATACACGAAGCCTGAATGCCAAATATAATGAAGTTATTCTATTAAAACATGGAAGTTGCATGCACTTGCAGAACGGCTCTTTAGTTTTACCTTTGTGAGTGTCAATTGACAGTTTTGGTGTAGCATATTTGCTCTCAAACCAGAAGACAGCAAGAGAGTAGAGCTCCGGGCAGTCAGTCACTCGTTCTGACTAAAGGGAAGCACGACTTTGGATAGGACGTAAGACAGGCTGCTTGCGATACGAGTGCTACCAGCATCCTGTAAAGTTAATCAGAAATCGCAGGCGGCGGCGGAATTATAAAATTTGAAAAAAAAAGGACATGACTCGTGCGTAAGCTGGCCCTCAGTGATGCTTTTAGATAAAGAGGCCTTTTTTTGCGACTACGTGATGATCGCTTGTTCTTTATATTTGTTGTTGATTTAAATTGCTGTCTTTTTATGTTTCACCCATGTGCCATGTTTCATTAATATTCCTGTGCAACTTTATTACGGTGATAATTCTGCTAATCACGCACCACGCGCAGGGGGGCAAGCTTTAGCTGTTTCGCGTACTTTCTAATGAACTACAGCTTTCTTCAAACTTCAAACTTCAAAGACTTTATTTCTTTCTTGCGAAGAAAAAGGAAACTGAGGCAAAAGGCCTGAAGCGCCTGACGAGGCCTCACCTTCCTTGTACAGTTTGCGGTACTCTCTCAAATTGTGTCCAAAGAAACGCTTCCCTTCCTGCAACACAATAACAGCAATCTATTACGCTACTTGCACAATGGGTGTGCACTTTTCGCAGTAAACAAGCGCAGGATACGATGTGTTACATGCGGAATGTATTTCATAGTGCAGTCATAAAATAGATAATGAAGCTTTACTGAAGCACTCTTGTATCAGTAAATTTATAGTTGGCCCTTTCGCACTGAGTATTTCATTTAAACGAGTAGAAGAAAACGGCGCTGCTTACTCGCTTTCCCAGGAGCTTCATGCTGGCTGCTACAGTGTCGTATATACTAATGTGTTTAATCACGCACCGTGTAAGCTTTGGCATATTTTCAGGTCGAGCTCTAGAGCTTTCCAAGTGCGTGGGATTTTTTCGGGTTATACTGACACAGTTTTCCTTTGATTCTACCACCTTTTGACCGGGCACCTTTATTCAAATGGGGCGCCAACTCGTTGCCCCCGCTTAAAGGAGCCAGCCATCCCGCGGAGCGGTCTTTATCACGGTCTATATCAGAGAATCTTATGTGTGGACAATCGCTGCCCCCTCCTGCAACTCCTCTTGGGTCCCTGGGGGACAGGGTTTCAATGGTCAGCACGCCCCCGGCAGAAACAGCATAAACAAAAAGCAACGGCAACAACTCATCTCATTAGCACCGAACTGAGCCAGCCAGTGCCAAGATAACTGGAAACCAGCAAGGAACCTAAACGTGCCAGTCTGCGCCGAATTCTTCGCTTAAAGGGGCTCTGAAACGCCTTCCGAGGAGAGCACATTAACTCACTTAATCACTGCACTGTGTTTCCATGAAAACCAGAGCCAAATAATACTCTTCTACACGCAGCAGACGACCCACAATCACGCGTCAAAGTTGGCGAGCCCTTCCCGGCGACATTTTCATGCTCGCGCCCTCTTCCGTCCCCCGCATCTGCGTAGACAAGGAGAGAGGTGGCCATTGGTTAGATTCTTTCAGACGTCAGGCAGCTACCGTGGCCACGGCTAATAAGCCGCTTAGCTCCGACGGGTCGTGAAGCTGCTCTCCCAGAGGAGGGGGGGGGGGGGGGGGGAGTCGGCGAAGGAGCGCCTACCTTCCAGCGTGCTAAAAGTGACGAGAGGAGAGAGGAAGGCGCGAGGACGCTGAAATTCAAATTTTAAGTACAGATAACTCAGCTTCTACAAAGCGGATTTAAAAAATCCTTGCTGGACACTATTCGTGAAGCGGCGTGCTCGAATATCCCAGGCATGGCGCAACTTTATTAGAGCCCCGTTCGCAGCCCCTTTAAGTATTTACCAGCGTTTAGGGGATGGTAGAGTGCTTGTCCCGGGTATTCGTGTTCCCGTGTCTCCGTCGTTGTATTTTTTTTCCTGGGTCACATCTGATTATGTCCCTCCAGACGCGTTTGCTTCACGGGACGGGGAATAAGAGACGTTTAATGTTGTTCAGGAGGAGACAAACGCTTGACCCCTTATACAGACACGTTGCACTGAGCATCTCAGCGGTAGAACTTTTCGGTAAAGAGAAGCCCATGAATGTGCTTCTGCTGAACTTCTCGTGTGATAGTAACGTCATTAAAATGCGCGTGCGATAGTGAAAGCAAACGAGTTGTTGAATAAAGGAAACGATCGGCACTTAGGCTTGAAGACGTATGTCACGCCGAGAGGTATACGCTAAGGAGGCACATCGCTAGCCGAGCTTTGCGAATGTATGGTGTCTCTCACGTGTCTACGAGCCGTTCGCTTAGAATCAAACAACGTACGGTATGGTAGGTGAGACTTAACGTTCTGGAGCGACACAAGCGCTATGAAGGACGCTCCATATTAATTGCTACCACCTGAGGATCTTTAGAATCCACTGACAGCGCAAATTACACGGTTCTTTCGCATTTGGCCTGCATCAAAATGAGGCCACCGCGGCCAGGGTTCGAGCTCGCGACCTTGGAGAAGCCGAATGACAAAGCCAGTGAGCCATTGTGGCGCGTGAGGCAAACCAGAGGACACTTGGACAAAAAAGGTCATAGGTGACGATAACAGCGCAAAAACGCGCATCTTGTATTCTGAATAAAATATGGTGTCTAATTTATTTGCTAGTAATGGTAAGCGTGATAATTCCTCTTTTTTAAGATGTCGGTACAGTGGTCACACTGCAGTCCGAATTGGAGCGTCCATTTGAGAATACCTCTTGATGTTAACATGTTAACAGAATACCTCTTGATGTTAACCTGCTGAATGAATCCGCTTAAAAGGCGCTACAAGAAAACAAACCCTACCTTTTATTCATATATTTCTCTGCAATCCCGTATTTTATGTGATGCAGCTGCTGCCTTAAGTAGTGGCTTACTTTTGTCGCACGCTGTTAACGTTCGCTAAATGCTCAGGTGCCAAGGTGGTTGTGTACAGTTGTCGAAATAAATCATGCGCGGAGCTTGAGAATGCTGCTATTTGATTGCAATGAACATTTTAACTTGTTTCTCTCAGCGTTAGTTTTCTGCTACTTTCATTTTTTGCTAAAAAAAGAGGCCCCAACTGGATTACACAACCTTGAGACCTATTTCTGCTTAGAGCGAGTTACCAGGGAGACTAAGTGACTTTCAGAAATAAGCTTCTTGAGGTAAAAATATGCCTTTTGCGGCGTAGCGGTACCAGTGTTAGTGGACACTAGGAAATCAAAGAATCGTCGTAATTAGCAAGCTGGTAAACCAGTTTCTAATAATTAGCTTTTTAACTATTAGAATTTCGCGTCCAGTTGCGTGTAGAGAATGCTAGCTTGCAGTTTATAATAGCTAGCCATAAAAAAATTCAGAATATTGAAAACGCGTTCACAGTCAGTGCTGTGGCTCAGCGAACCTTCGCCAGTTTTCGCGCAATTCGAAAATCGCGCGCCCGTGGGGAGTGCTGAGCGGTGTCTGTAAAGTGGCGTCACTCCGTAGAGCACGTGTCACTTGACACTGTCCGCCATGCCTGCTGCGCCTCGGAGCACCGATGCGCGGTAGGGCAGGAAACATCACTTAGCACTCGAAGTACGGAGTGACCCCATTTCATAGGAATAGTTCAGCGCTCACCGCAGGCGCTCTATTTTCTAACTGAGTGATAGATGACCCAAAATTTGCAAAGCCACTGCACCGACTACAATCGCGTATTTCTAAATTTTGAAAACAGACATTGTCATTACTAACAGCCAGCTATCATTCTCTACTTTCAATCTGACATCAAATTCCATTAGTTAAAATTTAATTATTAGGAACGAGTTAACCAACTTAATAGTCGACCAGATTCTTCGGTTTCCTAGTGTCTGCTAACGCTGGCAACACTATGCTTCAAAAGCCGTATTTTTACCATAAAAAAGCCTATTTTTGAAATTTGCTGAAACTCTTCTCGGAAACGTCCTGTATAACGAGCAGTTTTATTAGCAATTTGCAAGAACCTAAGCATGTTGAAATATCCCTGAATAGCGCTCATAGAACTCTCCAGTCGAACACGCTGTTGGAAATAACAAAAGCATGTTTGCGACGCAGAGAAGGCAAAAGAAAGTGCAGCGTCTATCAGATGTCGGCTGGCAATTTCAGCCATGTCTGGTCTTCTGTGACTTCCATTTCCAGCTCGCATTTCCCTTGGGACGCCATGGCAAAATCGATCTCGCGAGGGGGGGGGGGGGGGGAGGAAGTAGGGAACGAGGTATATGCTTCGATCAATGCTTCACACCGGCCATGCAGTGACTGCTACTCTGTCCCGAATAGGCCGCATGCCAATTGGGGCCGCATCGCTGTGTGTCTGCGGGCCAAAAACACCGAGCAGCTTTTTTTGCTAAGGCCTTTCTCGCTATTTACCAGATGCTGATAGGAATGCTCGATGCTCGAGGTTCCTCATGCTACTTATATTCGCACTCTACTCTCTATATTGGCATGCTACGAATGCGGCTGGAAACGTTGCACAAGTCAGTCTTTGGGTTGCCGCAGTACCGGCATAGTCGGGAAAAGCACGCCTGGTCCCAGCGACACCGTGATTCGCAGTGGTCAAGAATTCGCATAATTTTGTTTTCGCAACCTTTCTCGTGGAATGTACAGAGTCGATCACACCTGTCTAGAGCGCTCGGGTGGTGTGCTGTTGAGCAAATGAAGTCAAATCTTTTCGCATCTGCTTTGCTAGCGTAAAGTCGCTGATGCTTGTTTTTATTAGGCTGCTCTCCAGCGCAAGCATTATCAATGAAAGTGAATACCTGCTTTACAATGTCGTTTATTCCCCCAGAAGGGCACCTCTCGAGCGCTCTAGACAAGTGTAATCGACTCTGTACAGGGGAAAATCTGTTTTTTCGTATATTCTAGCTCTTTTAAAATGTGTAAATGTATTCAAGCTGCCTCTACATTTCCATAAAAATAGAGTGGACTGGGCAAACCCGTCCTTTGAGCGCTGGTATGTGGTGATTTGAAGTAACTAAGTTTCTGGATCGCCTTTCAGATCAACACCGCAAGGTCAACTCAAGCCAATTTAATCCGTAAGCTCCTGAGCGACTGAACGTTGGGCGAGTTGGCTGACACTTGACATAGTTATAGTAGCATATAACGAACGGAAAAGGCAGGACATCAAGACACTGACTATCAAATGAGTTTTTTCTTCACGAGCCACGATAATATAGGATAGTTCATGTCACTATTTTAATAGATCTGTCACGAGAAGCCAGAGCAGAGGTTGCAATGGCGCAATCACCCTCCTGCACAGATTTACTGACGGTTTTGTAATACACGTTTCTTCCTTTTTATCCACCACATCATGTGACACGTCAATCTTGGCTCTGCAAAGAATCTTGATGCTCCTAAAGACTTTACTCTCTCGGCAGTGCGACGCTGGGTTTGAGCTTAGATCCTTTTCCTCAGAATCCTGGTGCTCTTTCAGGCGTGTCTTCACACCCCATCTCGTTTGGCCGATCTACTACACTGTTTCCACGGGAAAGTAGAAATTTATAAACTAACTACCCCCCTCCTCTGCACGGCACAAACGCTTGCTCATGGCATACATGGCTGCCGCTCTTGAAACAATTCTTTTTCTGGGTCAGATGCCTGCTGACAAGGAAAAAAAAATTTTGCTCTGCTTGTTCTCCGCTCTAAAACGTACTTTTACGCCGCGTCTTGCAGCAACCTTTTCAGGCAGTGCCCGATAAACTTAGGAACGATCGCCTCCTTTGCTTCGCGTGATTACGTTTTTTCGATGCAGCAACATTTTTCACTTTTTCAGCCGCCCTTCCAGAAGTTAGTGAAAGTGCCTCGTCCGGAAAATCGACTTCCTTTAACCGGTTGACTAGTTTAGTGCCTTTACTAGGACGATGATTGTTCGCGTGAACAAGAGTTAGGAGTCGGGTGCAGTGATGGAAGTCTTGGTCGTCCAAAAATAGGAGGAATATGCGTCAATCTTTTGTGCGTCAGTAAATCTGCACAAAAGGAATGTGCCGCTTTTGCTATCTCGGGTAACTTCCTGAGGCTGACAAAATCTAAAAGTGTTGGCACACGCTAAAAGATTCGCACTTGACTAGTCGGCGCAAGTGGTGCTTATATCTTGGTACTTTTGCTTAGCTTTCCCGTTTTTGCTTTAAACCATGTTTGTTTTCTCTTTATTAGCGTTTCTGTGCACTGATGTCTTGTGAATAAACGAATCAGTTGATAGTGCCGCGTTGTCTTGCCTGTCACTTTATAGTCTCTCGTCTTGTGCAATCTTATAATCAGTTCAAATCTGTAATCACGGAAGTCTATTCATTTTACGGATGCTTAAGAAGTGCAGCTTAGAAGTTTCTCTGCCGCAATCTTCGCGCAAAACTGTCTCCAGCTTTTGCATATCGCTGCCGCGCCCAGCCATTTCACCAGCTCTTTGCCATTTCTCAACAAGTTCTACGCCCCCAGACTACGTTTCGCATTTGCGCTTCCCAAGAGGGGATGCTTCTCAGCGGTATGACCATATTGGCGTTCTCACCAAGCCTTAAACCCGGCATGCACGTGCGCAATACGCACTGGCATAGATACACAGCATATAAGACCAGTTATCGGGAAGCATTTATGAACTTACAACATCCATCGGCCACGATCGCTTTGTGGTCGTGAGCGAAAAAAAGAGTTATTTCACCTCACGACCTTGTCCTGCAAAATGTGCATTTGAGCCCAAGTTCCCCACCGTGCCGTCATCACTTGCCCAAGTCTCGTTTGCAGAGACACCGGATAAAAAAGGAACGAGGTCAACCCATCTTTGCTTCGCAAAGCGACCTGGGCCTTCTTGTCTCCTATCCACTTCCACGCGACTCACGTCGGAGCAGTCGGGCGCAAGGACACCTTACCTCCCTTCCATATATTTCTGTAACGACAAACAACGTCTTGCGATATGTGCACTCCACATCAAGCTTTTCTATTCCACTCAGGATCTCGGCACCACCACCTGGGAACCAACCTTAACCAGACAAGCTAGTCTGTCTAGTGCTCTCACATCCCAGAGCATTCCGAGCACGATCCGTACTGCGCGCACATCTGCTGGAGACGGGACATCTAACTACGGGATAGTTACTAAAGTGTAGGCTGCCATGCACAACCACTGCATCCGGCTCCTTTCTACCAACTTGAATACAAACATGAGCATGTCCTTTGGTATGTGCTAGACACACATAGAAGGGAATCTTCTTGCTGCTTAGAGGCGCAGCTGGACAGTTCAGCTTTCAATGCGCCAGTCACACTTCAATCTGCCGAAAACTTGTGCGATTTGCTGCACGTATTTGTAATTGTAATTTATTACTTCATCATATAGTGCATCAAAGTCTCGTACCTATACGCTTAAGCATGCAGCTTGTATGCGGATAGGGCAGTCCATCTATATCAACAACGTACATATGCATACAGCCAATATCTCAGTCTTTCAAAACACGTTAAACACTGCTTCATTCGAACAGTTCAAACATAAGCACCCCTAGCATTCACAGCCCATTAAGCAAACAAAATGAGCGCACCAGACAAGTCTGGAACGACTTAATGGGACGAAGAAGCATATATGTCATTAAGAACACTCTTGTTATATTAGGAACACATATACTTCTTAGATAGGACCAACAGCCCAACCAAAATTGTGCACATCATTCCAATCATCGCAATTACAACAAAAAGCTGCTTTAAAGCAAAAAAAAAAACTGAAATGGTTGATCTGTTTAATAGATATTCCTCGAAAAGTCGTACACTTTACTTTTCCATTAGCATGCATAATATTTCCGGATCTAAGGAATCTGATTGAAGTAAAATGAAATGTAAAATTTTCTGGTTCGTTTTCCAGAGTTTCTGGAGACTCTTGGCCCCACAAACGGTTCTATTGCACGAAGGTCATGAGTTTTCGTATTTTTTGCTTTCTCTTTACTATGAAAGCAGTGGTTTATGAGTACAATGTGCAACACCAGTTTCTGAAATGTGGGCACTGAATGTTGCCTCATTAGTCCAGCAGTGTGCTCGTTGTTCTTATTAGTTCCGTAAGCAATGTTTCGTGTTATTTGATATTGAACTTGAACTTGTATTGTGCAGCCCATCCAAAAAGTTCTGCACCCTATCTCACTGTTGACTCCCCAAGTTCTCTGTAAATTATTCTACGTAGTACTGCACAACAGACTGATCTTAGCATGCATGATTGAAGAAACAGTTCTTAATCGCATAGCTGTGCATTCTATGTGCTGTCTACAAGAAGGGTGTTCGTTAAAAAGTAATCACATGTACTACACTTTTAGAGTGTCCAAACTACTACATTTACAATTTTGGCAGTAATCACTATGCATATAGAGCTTGGATGACACAATAAATTTCCTGTGAGGACTGTGGAAAGAAATTAACTGCGTTTTCTTTTTGTTAGAATAGATGAAAATATTATTCAACCATATTATTCAACCACATCATTACTTTAAAGACATCCTGCCATAGCAAGACCATGCCTTTATCATAGTTTTGCTCAGCTACGATTAATGCTGTGTCATCCGCATACTGATATATTCTCGAAATGAGGCCAACTGTCTCAGGTCATTCATGTAGAGAAAAAAAAAATGACGCCTTAATACGGATCTCAGCAGAACGCCGTAGTTTACTGCCAGTGATATACTGTTAACGCCATCTATTCGAACTATATCTTGTCTACCTTGAAAATAGTAGTTCAATAGTTGTTTGTATTGCCCGTGGAATCCCATAAGAGATAATGTTTGAAATATTAGATTATGGTCTATGGTATAAAACTCCTTTTTTAGGTATAAAAATAGCGCTAACATGGTTTTGTTACCAGCTATGGCTGCATTCGCATCGTCTGGAAAATCTTCAAGCAGTGGTTTGGCACTATTCCCGCACACAAAACCGTGCTGAGGCTCAGATCGTTGGTGGTGTTTGTCCCAGAATATTTCATTTCATCGACACCTTGTCATTCCTGTTTTCCAGTTTAGTTCACTTATTCCACGTTTTTTTTATATCCCTCTTACAGTTTATTCAACTGTTTAAAATATTTATTTCTCGTTCTCATCATAGCAGCTAGCTTATTCCTGGTTTCACTGTGATCGTCTTTGAGAACTAGATTAGAGCGTCCGTTTACACATTTGCCATAACATGTCTTTTACATAGCTAACTTTAATTATATGTTTAGGCGCTCGGCTGCTGACCCGAAAGAAGCGTGTTCGATTCCGATGGTGGCGGTTGAATTTCGATCAAGGCGAAATTCTAGAGGCCCAAGTACTGTGCGATGTCAGTGCACGTTAAAGAACCCCAGGCGGTCGAAATTTCTGGAGCCCTTCACTACGGCGTCCCTCATAGCCTGAGTCCCTATGGAACGTTAAACTCCCATAATCAAAAAATAGACAAATAAATAGTTATATGTTTATTTATCCAAGGCTTCTCTGGCGTTCTCTTCATGCCGAATGTTTTGTTCAGAGGCGCTATAGATTTCCAGAAATTGCTGAATTAAACAACTATACTCTTCAACATAATTAAAATTCAGTACTTAATACCAGTCAATATGATTTATGAAGCAATCAACTTTTCTGTTGTTTCAAATATAGCTCAGCGTCACAATCTCTTCAGCTAATTTTTGTTTCATAATGCTAGAACATGTCTGCATACCCGCTATACGAGTGTTAATATGACCGATGCAGGAACGCACAAGTTTCGCTCCTATATGCTCTTCCCAAGTAAAACCGGATATTGTCGTTTGAAAGCCGTAACCCCAGAGAAGTGCTGATAGTTCGTTACGCCGCATTTATTTCTTGCTTACTTATCAATATTATTGTCAACAACTAAGATGGCATTATTATGTTTGTCTAAGCTAGTGAGCTGTGCCTCAAATTCAATAATAAAAACCTCCACATTATTTTCTGGTGATCTGTATACAGCGCATGTCACCAACTTGAAATTCGGCTTTTTAAGCGTCAGGGCGATTACCGCCGCCTGGGGAAAGACCAGTGACCTTTCTTCCCCCCGCGAAGAGTTCATGATAAAGATCACCACCCCTCATTCCTTTCTGTCATCGCAACAAAGTGAATACTGCCTGAATCTTTCGATTTCGTATAGCTGTACCGCGCAACTTTTGACGTTCACTTCGGTTAAAACAGCAACATCCACGAACGATTTGCAATTTTGCACATACTCTATTAGAGGACACAAGTATTTTTGGAGGCTCCTAATGTTCACATGCAATAGGTCTATGGATACAGTTTTCTTTTGTTCCCCAATATATTCCTGTATGCGTGCTATCCAGTCATCTAGTGTGTAAAATTCTTGGTTCATGTCATCAGTGCTAAGATCTCCTCCGATTCAACTCTGATGGCCCTGGCTCTCTCGTGCCTCCTCACAAACACTTTGATTTCTTACCCACACATATTTATAGAACTTTTCTTTTGTTTGCTTCTTTGCTAGCCTCAGTACATTTCTTGAGTAGGCAATCAGATTCGCGTTAATGTAAATATCATCATCCATCAGACATGCTGTTCTTGGCGCATGATGGCCTCAGTCGCCTATGTGCCATAAAACCCAACACAACACAACAACACATCAGACATGCCATTTTACTAACCCACTCGTTTCTTAAATGAGTGCTCAAGAATCTAACAAGGATTGGAGGGAAATTGCCCACTTTTGTTTTTCTTCTATGTGTGCTTTGAATCTGCTCTATCGTTTATTCCGCCAGGCCTAGGCTTCCCGCTAGCGACTGCAACTTCTCTTATAGGTTTTCATTTGTTTTCTCTAGAATGCCATGAATTTCAACGTTTCGCCCGCGGGACTATTCTTCGAGGCTGCGAATCGACTACCTCAGATGTGCTACTTCTGTCTTTTCATCCATACACTCAGTCTCCAGCGCTACAAGCTTCTGTTTGATTTCTTCTATTTCTTCCTTATTACTTTGCAGAATATGTAGCACGCGGTCGTATTGTTCTGACATGTGCTCCAAAGATGTCTCCACCGCCATTGTTTTCTTGCTCGGCTCTTCCAGTTTCAACAGTAGCTCATCGTGTTTGACCGTGTACATTTCAGTTTTCTTTTCTAGTTTTCGCATGCGATTCAGTACACCCAGTATCCTCTCCGTCCGAGTTTCCATGCTAGTCACCACGTCTTTGATTGAAGGCTTCCGCGACGGATTCACCCCCACAGTATCAGAATGTATCAGACTGACTGCCTAGGCGTCGTTGTCTTGTTGCCCTTTTATTACCAGAAGTTACAAGTCCAACTTTCAAAACTTTCGAAAGCGCTGCGACAGGGGCACAATGAGAAAGACACGAACGACAAGCGCTACTATCAAATGAAGCTTTAGTGGAAAACACAAGGTTAAATAGCTCACACAAGGCAGCCAGCAGTGCGTGCGCCTACCCCCAAAATTAAAAAACGAATCACTGTGTAGAACCAAGATATCAAATCTCACAGTCATGGATTACAACAGATGGTGCACTGACGCACATGTCGTAGTTTTTGTGATTATGATATGCCTCAGATAATTCCCTTGTTAGCTGATTCGAATGCCTATACAGAAGGTTTGTTCTATTGAACAGAGGTACACATGCATTTTTGTCCAATGGGCTAGAATTGTTAAGTTCGCAGTCTCTGTAATGCAGGGCCAAATTAGAGGTAGCAGCCCCCTTTAAAGACGAATTATGTTGGCGTAGCCATGTGTTTACACATTTACCAGCTTGTCCAATATAACTCTTGCCGCATGTGAACGGTACGTAGGGTGAACATTACGGTATGGTGAACGGATAGTAGCGCTTGTGCTTCGTGTCTTTCTCTTGGTGTCCCCTGTCGCAGCGCTTTCGAAAGTTTTCAAAGCTGTACCAACTAGCTCAATTACCGTGTTAGTCCAGTTTTCAATGTCTCAGTGTCTTCCTTAGACATCTTTTTCAAGGCTGCTTTTGTTACTCTCGAGCATTGACCAGTGTGGTACGGGTTTTTGCAGATATGAAATATGATGCTATCAGGCGCAAGAACCTTCATGCATACAAGACATACAGTTTCCATTTCGATATCGTGAAGTGCAGTCCGGCCAACGCTTAGAAGAAACCAATCAAATAAGCAAGTTGCTTCCATTACCTAGAACGGTAAGGCAAAGATCATCAACGCTGCTCGTCGTGCGCCCAGCCGGACGGCAGTCATGCATCGGTAAATGCTCTTTTAAGTAGCCGTTCGTCCTACGCTGTCGTCCGCTGCTGGTTCGCTGTCGCAGAATGACGTCATCCAAGAAGCCAAACCGCCGCACACATTAGCTCCCGCTTCGCCATCACACCGTTGTCTTTTCCAGTCCGTGGTAGCTTCGCTGTCTTCTTGCGGCTAAACAGTTCCACTACACGAGGCCTCGTTGATTTTGGTACCGCAGAAGCGTCAGGGAGCTAATGGTCACCTGTCTGCCTCCTAGAACGGTAACACAAAGATAATCAGCGTTGCTCGTAGAGCGCTGCACCGGACTGCAAAACAGCATGTACACTTGGCTACAGTTACGAAAGTGGCAGCATGGTGGTGTGCAGCTGTAAATTATTTAAAATAATTGACTAGGTAGATAATCTAAAAAGGAAACAAAAGTCTGACAGGCCTTCGTTATTCCACGCGTGCAAAAATCCCAAAGCCGGCGAAACAGAACGGAAATGTACGAATGGAAATTTTAAAAGTTTAGTGGCCTTTACTCTCATGATCTACAATCCGCCATCATTTGCAAACTCCAAGAAGGATAAATGTATTCCTATCTACGCCACGCCATCAAAAACTACGGACAGCAAAAAAAGGGAATTTACACTTGTCGAAGCGTACAGCGAGGCTTAGCAAAGACGGCAGCATATCTAATTTCGGTCGCCACCATCCCGCCGTTGTCGATATCATTGATAAAGACGCAGGTGCCTCCACTTTCGTGTTCCTTTTTCTTTTGTAGCGATAGCTACATTACGGTAGCATTTCGAGCCTTCAGCGTGGCGGCACCGCCAACCTGTGGCTGCGCTGCCACACTGTCACGTGGTTGGTCACGGGGGCAGAGCAGCTGCCGGTGGAGCGCCGCCATGGCTGATCACGTGGCTCGTCACGTGGTTGGTCACGTGACCAGCCACGTGGTGCGGAGCCGCTGCTGCTGCCGGCAGCGCTGCGCGCCGGCGAAACTGAGCTGCAACAGCTGTGTCAAGTGGGACGAATATGAAGAAGGAACGCCCAGCGGAACGGAGCGGCGAAAGACTGACTTTGCAATTCAACTGAGCAAGTTCCATTCGGCCAGCTGTAGCTATCGCGCTTAATCAGAGCTGAACCAGGTTTAACCAGAGCTAAACCACCACCAATTTTTTTTCTTTGTTCAGTTTAGCAGCCCATTTTAGCAGGAACGAGGAGTTTCTTTTGAAGTTTCAGGAAAACGATGGGCAGATATCAGGCCAAGGGCCCGGAATCGATTTGACGTATGCAGGAGCCGCAAGGACAGGAATTTGCATTTGAAAGAGAAAATAAAATGCTTCTTAGAAAATTACAAATTTAAAAAAGCTGCCCCGATGCCTCAGTGGTTACGGCGCTTCCCTGCTGACCCGAAAAACGCGGGTTTGATCCCAGCCGAGGCGTTGTAATTTCCATGGAGGAGAAATTCCAGAGACCCGTGATCTTTGCGATGTCGTGCACGTTCAAAAACCCCAGGTGGTCGAAATTTCCGAAGCCATGCACTACAGCGTCCCCCATAGTCTGAGTGGCTTTAGGATGTTGAACCACCATAAACCATAAACAATGTAACACCGCTTTCCAGGTTGACTGTTACTTTTTCTGTTTTTTCCACAGCCCAGCCCAGTTTCATACCAATGAAAAAAATTGTTCGTTCATTTCAGGACAGAAGAAACATAGGACTTCTCCTACGGGTCAGCAAGTGACGATGTTAAAATTGTGCTTGTTCCTTTCACTGCGTGGTATTCAGCGCAACACAAAAGTTCTGTCGTAGCTTCGTAACTTGTTTATTTGTGGCATCATTGTGACTGAGCATAGATAACTTTTATCTCAGTAAGCAGATTACACTCGCTGAATTTTATCTGTTATGTTTTAGGCGCTAATTCCCGGCATTTATAAGAACTCCGGTAAACTTTACAAAAAAATGCACTTTGAGTGCTAACAGCTGTAGAAACAATAAGAAATAACGTCTCGGAAGTGAACTGCTAGAAAAACTAGTCCTTTTTTTAGGTGTTTCGAGCACCGAATGAAGCCGTAATCGAACGATAATCAATAGGAATAGAAAATACTTACGACACCTAAGCCACTCTTGGCTGTCGAGACGAGCTCTTCATGCTCAGTCGGGGTCTCATTCCCACTGTCAACACAGCAAAAAGGGGATGTTTACTGTAGCTGGGGGCTCGGAAAACGATTCCTCATTGTCGGTTATTCTAAGCACAGCTACTGGCAGTGTTTGATTTCCGCTGAGTGAATTCGTCCTCTAAGGACCCTGTAATGAGAACCATGGCAAAAACGTTTTCCGAGAGGGCGTGACGAAGAGAAGGAAGGAGCGGGGTGTTTTAATCAGGTCATCGCAGACGTCAAGCTTCCAGAGCAAAGCGGATGCCTGTTTGCTTTTTTTTTTGCCAGGCATCTCAGCCAGCGCCGTTGGGTAACTGAGAGGCCATGTGCGAATTTCTTCCGGTAACGAGAGACTATAATGCGATCCGTCCATTACTCGCCAGGCAGCACAGAAGAAGCGCTCAGTGAAATAGGCTGACTGGCACTGCCAAACAGCCAGGAATAGTCAGTTACGCCTGCTCCGACGTCAAGCGGCTAGGAAACAAGATCTGATGGCTGTCGGAAAGACAAAAACGTTACGTTAGTCACTGGCCGCTCTGACAGAGGGACAATGCTGCTGTGAGTTTCTTGATCGTTGGTCCAGGGAACGTGAGCCCACAGCAGAATTGGGTCAGGCGAGCAGAAGAAGCTGCAAAGAAGCTCCGACCTGAATAGGGCCTCGAATTCACTTCTGAAAAGACCTCCTACAGCCTGCGAGTTCGGCTGTCTGTCTACATGATCCAAATCCTGCAGACTACTCGTCTGAAAAGAGTAGTGCGATAGAGAGTGAAAAAAAAAACAGTGAAAGGCTTTAAAGAAGCTTTTTACACCGGTGCGCATATTGGTTTCTTTGCTTTTCGAGAGCTCGCTAATGAACTGCGGGGAACTTCTGACTAGCAAAAATACATCTGGTTTCCTGATCTCCCTGTGAGAAGTGACAGGCACGATGTCTTTATAGATAGCGCCCGTGTAGACCATTGAAAGGAATTAATTGCACCCGCACTGACAAATTATCGCTTGCAAGCGGATATTACCATAATGCCAGGCAGGGTGTAAGATGTCTTGAGCATTAGGGTGTAAGGAGACACACAGAAAGCATTTCTTGTGTCTTCCTGTGGGTCTGCCTTGAACCTAATGTTTAAGCTAGCCAACGAATGTAATGTTCAAAAACATTACGACCTTGGGAAGCTCACAGAACACTTTATTTGTGTGTCTCCTTGTGGGTTCAAGCTGGCCCCCACAAATATAACCGCACCAACTGACTGACCCGGAAGAAAGCCTTATGCAGCCGCCAGAGTAAAGAAGATACGGGCAATATTATTTCGAGCACTAACTCTTGTGTGAGGGCAGAAGCCTTGAGAACCGCTGTCAATGCAGTCGAATATCCATTAGATAATCATGTTGTAAACCATGCGTAAAGCAAGGTGTCACCTTCGTTTTAGTCCGCTTTAGTTTCTGTTTATCTCCTAACAGCCTCCACCTTCAATGCAGATTCCTAAGCTCGAATGTTATTTTGATAGTGCTTGCGTGCGTATTTGTTGCTCCCTTTTATTGCCTGTCTTCAAACTCCTGACGCAGGTGTGATTTTACTTGACAAAATCTAACGCATAGATGCCAGTGCAGTTAGGAACCGGGGCACCATTTTTATCGTGCCTACCAATGAAAGTAAACCTGCACTATTGGACGGGGATTCTGCATCCAATGTCGCAGAAGGAAAGAGGGCCGGAAAAAATATAGCAATTATTTTTATTTTTATCTCATTAATTCGAAAGCATTTCCAAATTATGTCGACGGGGTCATGTCACCAAAACGCGTCACAAAAACGTGTCCACTGAGATTGTGACGTTCTCAGAAGAGGCAGCATCAAACGAATGGTTGTGGCCCATATATATAGGATCATGTGAGAATGATTCGTAAAACATTTGATGTCAATAGGACGATTAGCCAGTTATTTAGAGCCAGTATGGTAAAAAAAAAACGTCGAAATAGCATGGATGTCGATATAGTGTGTGAACGGGAAAATAGCCGTGGATGGCAAAATAGTAGAAAAATAGGCAAAGAAGTAAAAATAAAGTATGACATGGATTTAAATGTGTTTGTTTAGTGATAATTATTCAATTAAAAGTGATTTACATATATCAATTAGTTAATTAGAAGCAAACGTCCATGAACTCAAAATGGGGCAAAGTCTTTATTTCAGTTTGTTTCCATCCCACTTGATTTCTTTACGGCGTTGATCAATAGCTCAAGTGATGCCACTTTACCACAATCGACGTCTACCACAAACGAAGATTGAAAGGATTGAATTAGTTTCAAACAAGAAAGCTTTAAAGGGCAACTGAAGAACATTGTGATTGTAGGCAGGATAAAAATGCTGCCCTGTTTCCTTATGTCAGTGACTGATTGCTCATTGTAACAATAACTTTTTCAAAAAAATTTGATAACCTCATAAGTATTGAGGAAGCCTCAATGCTTTCGCATTCCTCCGCTGCGGGCAGCCGCAGTGGTCTCAAACGTTTACTAATTTTCATTACATATGATGTCAAGCCTTCTTGTTTGAAACAAACTCATGCGTTTCATTTTTATCGCCATCTTGCTCTTTCACAGACCACGTCGATTCTGGTAATGTGGTGTCACTGATCAATGATTGATGATTGATGATGCTACTGATCAACGCTGTAATGAAATTAAGTTGGATGAAAACAAACTAGAAAAAGCGCTGTATACTGTAAATTAAATGGCGCATTATGAAGCAAATAAAACTAAATATGCATGTTCAACATCATTTGACCAAATTTTGGACATTGAAAAATTGTAACGTACTTTTATTGAAATATTGAAAGTAGTGGTGCTTTCTTCTGGTGCGTAGAAAAATCTTTTGCAATTTTTCCGTCGCTCGTATCGAGCAGTTAAGGCTCCCATAGAAAACCAATTAGGAACGCTTTTCACGATAGGAAAAATATCGATAGGAAAACAAATGCAACTTTGCCGATGAGAGATATGCAGATATATTGATTTTATGGTGAAATCTTACGATTGTTGAAAAAAATCTCTTCATAAACTCTTTGCCGCTCAAAACTGCTCTTGACCGTAATTGTTGGGTATGAATGGACAAATAATATGGGAGCGTAATTTGGGCCTAGCGGCAGTATCAGGCCTAGCGCATCATACGTCCTTTTGATGGCGGTCAATAGTAGTTGTTTCTGGCTTTAAAGGGCAACTGAATAACATTGTGATTGCTGCGTGCTTAAGGAATGTAATGTGCGATACTTGCAGGAGAAGCAGGCAAAGTCTTCCTTATTTAAACCCTTACAACAAATATGAATCGTTGGCTATCGCTCTTAAAGCATTTTTCTGTGGCACTAATAGCTTCTTGACATTAATCGAGGTGGTACTTCTTTATATTAGGTGGAAGTAGTGAATATTGTGTTGAAATAGGGTATGATAGATCGAAAACTTAGTTTTAGTCGGCAATATTCTTTGAAATCTTCGCAAATACCCAACACATGGGCAAGTTTGACTTGTAGCTGTTTTATGTGATGGTACCACAGCATATGTTCCTTGATATATGTGCCTAGTGTTTTGACTGTGTGGGTTACCTCTGTTATATTATTGTCTAGGACTGGGGGAATGTCACAGTTGTATTAATAATTCTTTGCTCTAAGAAGTGCCGCCTTTGTTTTTTTGGTATTTATTAGCAAGCGTTCCCTATTGATAATCATGCCCAAAATTCTATTAGCGAAGCGCGTTAGTTCAAATGTCATATGCATATACCATATACTCGGCCTTTTTAATAATTTCGACTACATCTTTAATGTATATTAAGTAAAAAAAGGTCCCAGTATGCTATCCTGAGGTACTTCGTGATGGACGGCTTGGATTTTGATTTATGTTTGTCCATACAAACACACTGCACACGATTTTGTAATAGCTTTTTTATAATATGAAGTGCTTTTCCTCGAATTTCGAGTACTGATAGCTTTTTAATACGGTTAACATGATTATCCGGTCGAAGGTCATGGAAAAGTCGATAAAAAATTCCCAAGGTAAGCTTTCTGTGATCTATGTTGTCAATGATTATTTCTTTTTGTTTCAGTAAAGGCATTTCTGTGGAAGATTTTGGTTTAAAACCGTACTGATTGCTCATTAAAACACTAACTTTTTCAGAAAAGTTTGATAACCTCGTAAATATCAACTTTTCCAGACCTCTAGAGAAAACTGGTAGCACAGATATGGGTCGGCAATTGCTAAGAACATTTTTATCTCTACCTTTGTAAATGACAAACACCCTAGCTTTCTTCAATTCTGAAGGGAAAGTACCTAACGTTGGAGGAGAGTTGTAAATATGAGATAAAATGGGTGATATAACATCTATCAGATGTAAAATTGGCTTCAGTGTGAGACCAAACACGTCCTCGCTTTTGCTGTTTCACAGGTTTCTGAAGATTGATAATAGCTCAGCATCTCACAAGGTTGAAAAAACATACTGCTGCCTACACGGTTAGACAAGTATTGGAGAGCATTATTATAATACACGGTGCTTACTAATGACACAAAAAGTCATTAGATCTGTGCGCAAGCGCAGAGCCACTAAGCATAAGGCCATCAACTTTTAGTGTGTCGGGACTATTAGGAGCTGTAGTCTGAAGGAGGACAATAAGTTTCTGCCATGCATTCTTAGGGTCGTTAATGGTAACAAACATACTTATGTGATATTTATTGCAGCCTTTTTAAATGAAGTGTAAAGTTTGTTGTGGAAGGCTTTGAATGAGGCAAAAACCTTAGCATCACATGTTGGTAGAAGGTTTGGATGCAATATATTTTTTGAGAATTCTTTTTGAGAACGTCTGCTGTAATCCGAAGCTTTCGAGATTTTTTTGGTTTTTCACAGCTTTTTTCGGAAAGTGTTTTCCGTAGAGTGAAATAAATTCAAACAAAGACTATTAAACAGGTCCCGTCCGCTGTCTTCTGCTCATTAACTTCATCCCAGTTAAATGTTGTGGCGGTGTTACGAAAGTAATCCAGTGTCCGGGGGCAAATGTCCTGTGTTGTCACGCATGCACCTATTAGTTCTGGACTTATTGTTATTGTTACAGACAATATATATGGAAGATGACTACTCCTAGAATAGGCTAACGCACCTCCAAACAAGGACTGGCAGGTGGAGTTTGTGACAAGTAGGTCGATAACTGTTTCTGATTCAGAAGTTACACGCGTAGGCAAAGTCATAACATTTACTAGAGAATACGATTCTAAGAAGAACTGCAGTTGATTCCTGTGAAACGACTGTTGACTCATGCTGATGTTGAAATCGCCAGCAAGAAACAAAGAGTAGCTATTTTCGTTACAAGACCAAAACATTTTTCCAAATGATCATAAATTTATCAATACAGCCATTTGGTGGTTGGTACGCTACAACAAGCAAGCATTTAGCAGCTCGCACACATAACACGTCATAGTCTACAGCACTTTCACAAAGTGAACCCTCCAGTTCACAGCGTTCATTTTAACGTCCAAAAATACACACACCTCTCTCTCTCCTGCCATGGCGGTTCAAGAAGGAACAAAAGCATCAATGTTATCTGAAATCCAAGTTTCCATGAGCATGACTGCAGGAAGAAATCTGAACTCATGCATAAACACTTGAAAAGCATCATTTTCATCAAACCGATTGAATATTTAGATGCAACAACGAGAAACACGAGGTCTTATCAAGAACTGAAGAATTATCATCGCTAGGAGTGGCGTATACATCACTCATGTAGGTATCTACAAATAGTTTGAACGTTTGTGAAGCTCTAGAACTACACAGGCAGCCCAGTCACATGTGCATATTTTTTGATCAAGTGAGCGGGAGCACCAGTGGCTTTACGCACAAACACTGTTCCGCTGCGATGCGATGGACATTGTAGCCATTACTTCTGGCCCAACTTTTAGCGGCAGTAAGCAGCGCACAATTCATTTGGGTTAGCCTCTCTGCTAAGGAAACGGTTGAGTTTGACATCCTCAGCTGCTTGTTTTTTTTTTTCCAACCATTAATCTCTCAAGCATTGGTTGACAAAGCGCAGTATGATACCTGAGTCGTTGGCAGGTTTCCCAGGAAATCTGTGCATGGCAGCTACATCAGTTGACCTTAGTTCAGAAAGTGCGAAACTACGTGGAACGTCATTCACTTCAGTGAGGAATTTATATTCACCAGTCTTCAAAACGCCATAGATTACCAAGCTCTACTGCCTGCTTCTCAATTCTAGGTCACTGATTGCAAACTTTAGTTTCTCCACTGCATCTTCGTCTTCACGGGCCTCAACACGTTCCACTCGCTTGCGTAGCTCTTTATCATAGTTAGCCACCACCTTCAGAACTTAATCACATTTATCGGACATCATACTGATAGATTGTTCGATTTTATCCACTTTCTGTGGCAGGCCGTCTAACTTCGTAAACCGTTCATTAATAGAGCTCAACATTTCGTAGACATCAAGTATTAGCTGATCCTTGCCATTCTTTGACCCTCTCAGACAAGGTGAGTAACAGCTTTTGCATTTCCAAACAGCGCAAAAGCACTTTCGTCTGCTTTTTAACATCACTTCGGTTACGTCCGAGCATTTTTCATAGTGATAGGATTAAGCAGATTCGGAGCACTTCCTAGCTCAACCATCAACGGATAGCGCTTTGAAACACTCAAGACACTCCTTATCCTTTCAAGACATCGCGCCGCAGAGCATGAAGAGAAAAATGTCACCTCACCATAGAACAGCTCGGCAGCAGCGGTTGCAGAAACAAATGACAAGGGTAAAGACAATGTTTCGTTGGACTAAACTGTAAAATAGTTGAAGGGCGGGCGTTATGCAGCGGCACTCGCTGCCACCCCGCCGCTCCCGAACTGATTTCGGGGGGGGGGGGGGGTGTCACTGGTCGGAACAGAGATGATTGCAGTAAAGACAGATTGATGATGCTAAAGCGATGCATCAGTGACGAAATGGACCGAACAACCAGAACCCCATGGTGTCGCAGATATACCGCACCAAGTAGCCAGACCAGGGGAAAGGCCTGCTGGGGAAGCGTCCGCGTTCGAACCACCAGCAGGAAACGTAGACTGAAGGAACTGTAAAATAGTTTAAGGGCGCTTGTCAGACACCGGCTCTTGCTGTCACCGCCGCTGCCAAAATCAAAGGCAACGGCGGTGATCTTATTGATCTTGTTTCTGCTTTGCGTGAAGGTATTAGCGATTATATGATTTTATTATTATAAAAACAGCCAAAAATTCAAAGAATGCTACTTTACAATAATCTAATGGGCCAGTCCGCCGATCCGAAAGACGCGGGTTCCATCCCGTCCGCGGCGGTCGAATTTCGAGGGGGCGAAATTCTAGAGGCCTGTGTACTGTGCGATGTCAGTACAAGTTAAGGAACCCCAGGTGGTCGAAATTTCCAGAGCACTTCACTACGGCGTCCCTCATAGCCTGAGTCGCTTTGGAACTTTAAACCCCCTGAACCATAAATCATAAACTTCACATGCAAGCCTTTTCTGGCGATCACTCCGCCGATGAATCGAGTCCAGGGAGCTGTCTGTGAAAATCTAGTCCATGTTTCGCTACTTTTGCAGCAGCTTCTCAACTTTCTGCCCGGCACTGATCGCTTGTTTGTCCCTCCGGCGATGCGTGATGCTTGTCGAAATATATTCAGTCGAAATATTCTCAGTATCCTGGCTTGGCCACTCCATAAAATCCGCAGTATTCTTCACAAAAGTTTATAAGAGTGCTTCGGGCCGCAATTCTGTTCACACACATACCCGAATTCCACATTCTTGCGCGTGCCTATAGAAGCATTCCCTTTTCTAGAATGTCCTGTAAAACCTCTTCGCTCATGGTGCCTTGAATTAATTCAAGGAGACAAACTCCGCGAGCGGAGAATCAGCCGCGTGCCATTACATCCCCGCCTCTGCAATTTAACTTGGGAAGTATAGAACCAGGTCCATATAAATTGCGTTCTGGCGACGTATACAACGAATGCCATCAATGTCGGGCTAAAAGAATTTTGATTCATCTAATTAAATCACTGTTTCACATTCGCGACGCATCCAAGCCGGGTGTTCCTATACCTACATCATCCTGGAAACTCAATTCTTTTCACAGATGTTTATTGCTGGACCAGGAGTCATGCTAAGCTCAGCACATTGAAAATGGCGTCGCGCAGTTCAGGAAGTTGCTGTACGACCTGATAATACGACCAAATGTTCGGAAATATTGATAATATTAAGTCTAAATTTTTTTAGGCTCGCAGGAACTCTGTCTTTCTAGACAACTTTGTTGGTCGTTATGACGTGTCTCCTGCGAAGATTCGAAAAACCAAAGCGCCTTCCAACATATATCTCTTCAAAAATTATGAACGCATGGACAGCGGAACTCTGAAATCCTGCGAAAGCTTATGGTGTTTCGTTGCACTGTTGTGGCCGCGGATTATTACCATTTGAATACTCTTGATGACGCCACTTCAATTTCACACTCTACCCATTGCTTCTAAAAATATGCAGTAATACATGTAACCGGAGAATAGGTCACCTGAATATGACGGCCAATTATTAATAACGTGGAACAGACGGAAAATGAATGCAATACGAAGTGCCCTTGAAAGGACACGAATGAAAAACAACCTGAAGGCAGAGAGTTACGCCCTCAACATAGCCTGACTGAAGAAGAGGTCATTGTGCCTCACGATATGTTCAAAAATTGCAAATTGTCTTTCATATCTGTGATATATTCAAATTATAAGCAAAAGTTGAAAATATATATTTTTGTTCCTACAGTATAAGCATCCGATATGGGCCTAACGTCGCTTCGCGCGAGCACAAATAAAGAATAAAAAGTACCCTTGGGTCCCTCCCGTCATATTCGTTTGCATATGCCTTGCTCAACTTTCCAGCATGGCACAGCACTAGAGCTATTTTTTTTATCGATCCAAACCGTTATCTAAGGACATCTTAGGAACTTGAAGAATCGAGAGCGCTTCGTATTTGGGGAAGGAGAAAAAAAAAGTAGGCAGTGTGTGTCGTCCTCCGCACTTCACCCCTTTTTTGCTCTGGTAAAAGATGAACTTTAAAATCTCAAAACCACCTCCATCGTCGACTTCCCCATGTTTCACAGCTGCTGCCCCTGCTGTCCGTGTGTAATGTATTCAGCACGTGGGCAATTACGGCGTATATCACAAAGGGTTTTGTGGTTCTGGTTGTGTATGAGCCCTCGCAACTTTTCGTTTCGCCCCTTCCTTGCGGAATCTTTAGCAGAGCTTGTGAAGCCAGCTGTCCCCTTAATATCGACTTAAAACTGCCCACAGGAGGAAAGGAATCCCGAAGTTGTCCCTTCGCTTTGGTGCCTGTCTTCAAGTTCCCCGCGTTAACCCTTTCAGGCGCTCATACACAACCATTCTGCACAAAAACATTTTTGATCGAGAAAATCTTTATGGGCGCTATTTCTTTATACATTGCAAGGTTTAACTGCAACAATCAATGTATTCGCAGATCTCCCATTGGCAGGCTAGATTTTTTTTGCTATTAAAGTTTTTCCTATCGTCACAAGCGTTCCCCGTTGGTTTTCAATGGCAGTCTTTAACTTCCAGATGCGAGGAATGGAAATGCTTTAAAAGAAAGATTTTGATACTCGTCGGAAGTATTTACCATTACCTTAAATATTTCTATACTAGTACCTTAGTTTTTCGCTATTCAATAATATTGCTCGAAGAATGTTAGATATCTATATTCATCGTTGTGTACTATCACCAGCAAAACTTTACAGAACGGGGGGGGGGGGGGAGATATTTTATTCCGGCGCAGTCACGCAAGCCAGTTGCATAATATCTATAAAGGCATTGGGGATCTTCATGCTCCTACCTCTGGAAACAATACCACATGGCTGGGTCGCGAGGTTGAGCCACAATAAACGTTTCTCCAAGAACTCGTGTCCCGGAAACGTTTGCTGCCGATAAAATTTTATTCTGACGATTACAAGACTTCATATCGGGAACGTAGTGCCTTTCCATTCACGCTAGAGAACAAAAGAGACACTGTTTTTTTTTTTTTTGAACAAGGAGCTTGGTAACATTGATATACTTGCGTATGCAGAGGTAGTAACCCGTAAAAACAGATTTTTTTCGCATAACTACCGTGCCGCTAAATGTCGAAAAGAAAATTATGGGATGCTATGATTTCTTAAGTACTCATTAAACAAAGTTTACTGTTTTTATGTTGGAAATATTTTCGAAGTTCTGCAGGTGTTTGCCAAAATATAACCTTTGAAGTATCTGTCCTCAAAAACAGGTCTAAATGGCTTTTGTAGCGATAGCTGCATTACGGTAGCATTTCGAGCCTTCAGCGTGGCGGTGGCACGTGATGGTGGAGGCGGCACGTGCCCGTGGCAGCGGTACACGACCATGGCTTCGCCACCGATACGTGGTCACGTGTTTGGCCACGTGGTTGATCACGTGGCCAGCCACGTGCTGCGGAGCAGCTGCTGCTGCCAGCTGCCGGCGGTGCGAGGGGCCGGTGAAACCGAGCTGTAGCAGTTATGCGCACACGCCGTGTCAAGTGGGACGAAGATGAAGGAACGCTAAGCGAAACGGAACTTGCTCAGTTCAAATGAGCAAGTTCCACTCGGACAGCTGTAGCTATCGCGTCACTCCAGGTTTAACCAGAGCTAGACCACCGCCAATTTTTTTAGGCCTGAATGGACCACTTAAGGAGGAGGTGGAGGAGGAAAGGCAGAGAGGTTAACCAGCAGAATAATCGGTTTGCTACCCTGCACGGGGGGAAAGGGGTGAGGGGATAAAAAAGACGAAAAAGAAAAGAGAGAAACAGAAAACTGAAGTCACTATGCAAAGTCACAGCGTTCAGTAAAGTCACAGCCTATCGTGCAGGCCAGAAGTCCTCAAGAAGCGGAGCAGTGCCTTGGAGGCTTTCACCGCCGACGATTGCCGCAGCCAGTGGCCGAGAATCTTCGTTTCCGTCAGTGGGCGCGTGTCTAGACGCTCCACTTCACGGCAGAGAGACTGCCTTTCGGCGCTGTAGGCAGGACATTCTCAAATAATGTGGGCTAAAGTGTCATCACACCCGAAGATAGCACATGTAGGGCTATCAGCCAAACCTATTAAGGAGTAATGCTGGGTGAAAGCTATATCAAGCCACAGGTGACACAACAAAGTTCGTTCACGTCGTGTTAAGCCGGATGGAAGCCGAAACTTCAGATCTGGGTCCAATGTTTTTAAACGCGAATGCGAGAATTAGCCTTAATTCTACGCGGCAAGCGTGATGTCCCGCGACAGTGGTCTAAGCCTTCCCGCTGTGTCGGCTCTCGGGATGGGGATGGACACAAAATCGCCCTCATGGTGAGCGGTTCGCACTGCCTCGTCCGCGCTGTGGTTTCCGGCGATGCCGCTGTGTCCTGGCAGCCATTGGTAAACAATATCATGATATTTATTGATTAGCTGTGTGATGGAGCGCTCGGATTTCCGCGATAAGTTGTTCATGGGACCCATGACGAAGAGCAGAGTTTAAGGCTTGGAGGGGTGCCTGTGGTCCTTACGGGAATGACTACGGAGCCCGCGGAACTGGAAGGGGTCACTGAACCATCGGTGTATACGTGCAGTCGGTGTCCGTGTTTCTCATGCAGATATTCTAGAGTGGTCTGTTTTAGTGCTGTCAACGATAAATCAGCCTTCTTTTTGATGCCCGGTATGGAAAGAAGCACACGAGGTTGGTGCAGACTCCATAATGAAGAAGACGGTCTAGAGGTTGGTGTAAATTGGGCTGGTAGGAAGTCGCGATGGGTATCAATAATTTTCGCAAACGATGTACTCGGCCGGTTAGCAGGAAGACTGGCAAGATGGTGTGCGGGAATCCGAGAGAGGTGACGAATATGCGTTCTCAAGGCTTCGATTGTGACATAGGCAGTCACTGGATTCTCCTGAGCGATGAGTCCTGTTGCGGCTGTAGACGCGCATTTTGGCAGTCCTAGGCACGTCCGCAGAGCTTGAGCTTGAACACATCGTAGACACCGTATGCTCGTTTTCCTCAAGTTTCCTAGTGTAGGAATACTATACCCAAGGAATCCCATGAATAATGCGGTGTACAGCTGGAGCATCGACTGCACTGATGCTCCGCACGACTTTCCTCCGAGAAAGGAGAGAACGTGAACGATCCATGTCAGTCGCCTCTTCATGTACGAGACATGTGGGCTCCATGTTAGATTACGATCGATGATTACTCCAAGGAAGCGATGGGTTCTTTCGTAGCGTATTGTTGACCCATTTATGCGTACGGTGTAATGGGACATGCTCTGGCGTGTAAAGGCAACAAGGGAACATTTTTCAGTACAAATCTCTAGGCCTTGCAGGCGGAGGTAGGCCGCAAGAATGCTTGTCGCCTTTTGAAGCCTTGCTCGAACTTGTGGTCGCGTAACTCCTCATGCCCAGGTACAAATATCGTCTGCATAGACTGAGACTTTCGCCGACTGTGGTAGTAGATCGACAACGCCGACAAGCGCAAGATTTAAAAGCGTTGGGCTGAGTACTGCACTCTGTGGGACCCCATGGGAAGTGTAATGTGAAGATGTTGGTCCGTCCTCAGTCTGCATAAATAGTGATCGGTTGGATAGGTAACTGCATATCTAGCAGAACATGCGACCACCAAGTTCTGCAGCTTCCAGAGAGCCCAAAATGGCTTTATGAGTAACGATATCATGCGCCCCTTTAACATCCAGCATAAGTGTTGAGTCATTTAGTTTGGCGTTGCCATTCTCTCGCTTTCAAGTAGAGAGGCATAGAGTAAAGAGGAGCGGGAGGGCAGATTTGGCGAGTGAGGCGGTTGACATTTGTCAGGCGTGACCACCTGCCCGGAAGGGGAGAGAGGCGATGGGGGAGAGGAGGGCTGTGGCAGTTAGTAGGTGTGGCCATCTGCCAGGATATGACGACGGCTGCCCCCCGGTTTTCACTCCAATGATGTCTCTGTGCAATCGCATAAAAATGCAGCAAGCGGCATCTGGAATCGTTAAACAGAGGCGGCTTCGTTGGTTTTGTGAAATTCTTTAATTCATTTCAGTGTGGTAAGCTGTGTTTAACTGGCGCACTGCACCTTCGATTCTTCGAGAAGAAAGACATTCCAGAAGACAACATGAAGTGCTACTTGAACAACAATTTTGTCTTTTCGTTTAGTGGATTTAGGGAGAGCACCTATAAATTGCGGAACAATGGGCTGTTTTCCAGCGCTTGTAATCTCGGAAACAAAATATGGCCTCATAAAACGCCCCTGATATTGCTGCTACTGAAACTGCTTTTGAATTAATAGTTCAGTCGCTGTGCTCGACCATAATTGTTGAGCTTGTTTGCATCTTTATCTACTCCTTTATATCTGGTGCTGCATATAAAAGTTGCACAATTCTAAAACAATGCACTGCTAAAATTAAATATGGATGGCATGATTTTTCGTAACTGGACGTTACGTCAATGCACGTTACGACAGTGGCCCAAAATTTGCTTATGCAGGGAAGTACGAGCACCTTGGATTAGAGGTGGGAGAGTCTGCCGACTTTTCTCGTACCTTAGCTTCTTCTGCATAGTGTGCGACGCGCCCAGATCCTCCTGCTTCTGTGCTGCAAGCGGAACTACGCATCCAATTGCCAAAGTCAGCAAGAGACGCCAACATTTCCGGAAGTGCTGAACCCCTCAGCAGGAATTCAGTACTTCCGGGAAGGTCAGCGTCTCTTGGTCATAGTCCAGCGGGCACAATCGATATTTCTACTGCTAGCTCTCTACGAATGACCAACGACGACCTTCGCAGGCGGCCAGCACCATCTAGTGCCCGCGCTGGGAATCGATTCTGATGAGCTGCACTTCCCTCGCAGTTGGTGGCGCATTCACGCCCAGGCTAGACATGCAGACTTAAGAACTTGTAGCGGTATCGCTGAAGTAGCGGTAGTTGAGGGATCGAATACAGGACTCCGCTGTATAATTTCGATGTAGAGGACATGCAAACGCTGCCGTACGCTACCCGATGTCATGCTCGGTAAAAGAATTCACGAGCTCTAAATTATTCCCCAGTCGCTAACAAGAGAGGCATCAACGCTGTCGCGTTAAAATTCGCGTCTAGTAATTTACATGAATACGACTTCTTCCGTGCGAAACCACACCCAAACGACCGGGATCCTCCTTTCTTCAAGCCGCACTCGTTGTATTTGAGCGTTTTCAAATTAGTTCCGCTTGCGCAGTGCGGCCTTCTGACCACGTCCGCAGTTCATCAGCCCAAATACGTCCACAGCGCGACAATGGCCGGTGTCACTGATGTTCGATAACCCTTTTCCTCTGCCAACTGCCCTTTTCCTTTGCCAACTGCCCATTACCCTTTTCCTTTGCCAAAGATTTCCCAGTCTTATTCGCCCACATCACCCATACACCTTCTGCTTAAGTCTGCTTCCCCGCAGAATCCATAGCGTTATTGTAAGCGACCACCGCTAGTCTGCTCTTCGTCACCACCAGGGCTTACTCGGACAAGTTCGGTGGCCCTCGTCGATACTTCGCACTAATAACGGTTAGTGCACACGACCGCTTCGCATAGCGCCAAATTCAAACATATCCCAAGGAGAAATGTGTTGGCGAAAAAAAAAATAAAAGTTGAGAGGAAGTCCGCTTCAGCTATCCTGGAGCGTAATGAAAGCCGTTCACATCAAAATGCACGAGCATGTCCTCGCGCATAGGACGTCAGTGCAAGAGGAAGTCAAGAAATAGGCCGAATACGATATGCGGAAGCCGTATATTGAGGGGCCCTTGCATACGCCATCCGGCCGTTTTGCCATCTGTTGCATCAACCTCTGTCCCAGATTGCTCATAGCACGAGAAAGTCGTCAAATAAAATTACCAGGGGGGGGGGGGGGGGCTTCAGAAACCAGCCTCCCCTAAAGAAGCTCGGCGATTGTCTGGGTCTCTCGATCACTGTGTAGCGTGAGCCAGCACTCTCTTCCTGCCTGTCATCTGAGCGGAAGTTCACGATCGTTATTACCAAATCTATTGGGCATCTTCAAAGACGGATATAATAAAGGCGAGCCTCGGATATTGTGCACCCTCACTGTTACGGAAGCATAACAGAAGACGATGCAGAGACTGAACTTGACGCAACGGCGGCGTATCGCTTGCGTATTATTTTTAGTTTCCACTACTCAATCATTCCAAATTAGGCATTTGCTGCAATGTAAAGCGGATCTATTAAAGCTGATTATGGCCGCATAAATGCTCTACCTTTCACATTTCGCAACCAAAAATATCTCTGAAATAAAGACTTTGTTGGCACCTCCTTCTACAGATACGCACTATCCATCACTTCAACCACTTACTGATTGATTGGCAGCCGCGGAGGCTCCGTGGTTATGGCGCTCGGCTGCTGGCCCGAAAAACGAGGTCTATCCCGGCCGCGGCGGTTGAAATTCAATGGAGGCGATATTCTAGAGGACCATGTGCTGTGCGATATCAATGCACGGTGAAGAACCCCAGGAGGTCGAAATTTCTGGAGCCCTTCACTTCGGCGTCCCCCCCAGCCTGAGTGGCTTTGGTTCTTTAAACCCTATAAACAAACAATTTACTGATCTGTTTATTTATTTATTTATTGAAATGAAGTCTTTGTTGGCACCTCTGACTACAGATATGCACTATTCATTGATTCGTTTATTTACTGATTGATTGACTGATTGGTAGGCTAATTGATTGATTGGTTGATTGATTGATTGGTTTCTTTATTCAGTATTCATTTTATTGATCAATTGATTGATTGATTGATTGATTGATTTGTAGAGTGTTCGCTTTCTTACTGTCCCCAGTGCACCCGTTCAGGATTGGCCTGCAAATTCTGGGCTTCTTCGGGGCTGTGGGCGCCATCGTGACAACTCTCCTGACACTGGACGCGCTGGGACGCTACGTTCTGCACAGCCGAGAGGTTAGTGAGCCGTCGTCGCAAACGTGCCAGCTTTGTTGAATGTCGGCAAAGCTTGGCTTTTCTCCGGCGTACTGTCACAGCGCAGCAGACAGTCAGAAACAGCTTCTCAACTTTTCTACAGGATCCTCGCTCTGACTTTAATTTTACCAGAGCCGACTGTCACGACCATTGGCGATCAGAGGTCTGCGAATGTTCGTCAGGTCTGCGAATGTCCGTCAAGTAAAAATATACATAGCGCTCACCTGTAGGGAAGAAACTTTGTGGTAGGGGAAAAATGCTGAAATTTGATTGACGAGAAGGCAGCTAGGTATGGAAAGGAAAATGACAGCGGCAAAGTTAAAAAAAACATGAAGAGAGCGGAGTGGGAAAGAGATCAAAGACAAGTGAATGGTATGCTACCTATAATCACGGAGAAGAAATCGGAGAGGAGAGATCATATAATGCTGTGGAAAGAACTCCTGTTCTCGCTTAGAAAAACAGCATATATTTCAAGATAGGGAAAACTTAGTTAGTGGCTGCTGATCGCCTGGTTAACGGATCAGATAAGGACGTGTGCGAAGGTGAGGGATCGCGGCTGTCGCAGGAAAGGACCTATCCTTCAGTGAATGTAGCTTACGTGATGATGATTATTACCTCTTGAGACCACTGCGTCAGTACCTAGTCACGTATTTATCGGACAAGGGCGTTTTGCCCATTCTCTGTTTAAATTCTTCGAATTGTCCAGTGACTTCTTAGGAGAACTCATTGGAGAAGTAATCCTCGCACTACGCCAGAACGAAAGGAATAAAATCAGATAATACGTGCGAGAACTTCAGAAAAATTAAAAAAAACACCAAAATCCTTGAAAATAAATTCACTTAATGTATGCTTGGCTATTGTAGCAGAAGCCAAAACAATATTACATCGCTTAAACTTTAAGATTGCTGCTCCAGGACAGCTGCATCTTATATTTTTCTTAAATTTTTTTATTCTGTATTATATGTCCAGATATTCGGAGGTGCATTGAAGGCGGCCTTTTAGTCCGGAAAGGTAGAATCCGTTCATCTCTCTTAATCTAAAGAAAAGCTCCAATGTGCCAATCGGTCTGCGCACAGAGACGATTGCTATACTCATCTTTTGTTCTTACCGCTCGTCAAGCACTAATGCTAAGCGGAGAAATCTTACATCCACAATGCTCTGTTTCTTTTCTTTACGCTTCAATCCGAAATATATCTCAGTCCTGATGTATGGGTTCGAAGAGAGCACCAACACTGGGCAACGCTAAGTGCAGGTTAGGAACAAATACGCATCAGTGCACGTGTGCAATACTATTCTGTTCACAATCTTATCCCTGCACAACAGCAAACACTGTCGTCGCTCAGTGGATAACCAGCGGTATGACTATTTCTAGCCGCAGCAGTGGCTGGATGGTTATGTAATTCAGCTGCTGACCCGACAAAAGCAGGTGCCATCCCAGCCTCTGCGGCCGCATTTTGATGGACGCGAAATGGCAGAGCCCCGAGTACTGTGCTATGTCAGTGCATGTTAAAAAAAACACATTTGGTAGGAACTACTTGGAGCCCTTTTCTACTCATTATTCACAGCCTGAGACACTGTCTGATTTTAAACCCCATAATGCCAAACCTACTAGTTTTGTTACCGTTTCACATCTCTCATTAAGCAGGGTAAACTAAGTAGGCCTCCGGCATTCGAGGGTTAAACTGTGCATTTCTCAGAGTTCGAGGCTATCTTTCAACCGAGGTGGTTGTTATCTTCGCTTAGCGAACTTTATTATAAAAGTTAGGATCAAAATCGTATCAAGTATTAGCTCGTGCTGTGCTATTAAGGGGCTCAGCCCATAAAAAAATGCCTTTTTTAAAAGCTTTTACTCTTTTAACAAAGGCGTCGTTCTCAGTTTGTGTTTACTTTACACCTACTTCGATTTTCTTTTTCGCATAGCCTATTAATATATTGGCCAGTTCAGGCACCAGTATAAAATCAGTTTTTGCTTTATTTTACCCTGCCCGAAGCTCTCCACAGAAACCAGTTATCGAAATCCTCCAATCTGACTAGTGTTTGATTTGTAGATGAGTAAGTCCCCCTTGTACTCGGAACGTAACTACATCCGCTCATTCCTACGGAATTCCTCCTCAGAGTTCCGGCGCATCATTCTATGAGCCCGAAAGCATGACTCGTCAGTGCATCCAAAAAAAGAAGGAATCGAAGATTGCCCTCGTCTTACGCCTCGATTATAAGGACCTCTTGAGCGGTTCATTCTATTCTCTCCAAAACCATTTGTGCAGTCCCTCGTGCGATAGTCTTCAAGCCCACCATTCCTTGCACATGCACTGATTTCGTCACCGCTTTGCGTACCAAAAGAGAAATCATCTCTAACCAAGCCGCCGCGGTGGCTCAGTGGTTATGGCGCTCAGCAGTTGACCCAAAAGACGCGGGTTCCATCCCAGCCGCGGCGCTCGTATTTCGATGGAGGCGAAATTCTAGAGGCCCGTGTACTGTGCGATGTCAGTGCACGTTAAAGAACCCCAAGTGGTCTAAATTTCCGGAGCCGTTCACAACGGCGTCCCTCATAGCCTGAGTCGCTTTGGGACGTTAAACACCCACAAAACCAAACAAAATCATCTCTAACCTTGCGATGCATATCAAGGCCCATCTGGGCCAATCACAAACTCTTAGGAGAGAGGAACATTTTAAGTTTAAAAGTAAAGAAGGCGGCGGCAACATGAAATAATGGCGCTATCGGTAAAGCGGCATCTTAAAGTCTTAGAGATTAGCGGATTGTAGAAATACTTACGGTTGTAAAATACACTGCTCAGGATTGCTCATAAGACAGGAAATCAAAGTTGCCGGCGAGTTGGGGGGGGGGGGGGTGCTATTCATAGTTTACTGCATAGACGGTTGCTGACGCCATCATGTGCTAACCCCCCCTCGGAACAGGGCGCTGCATACTTCAATGCCTTTTATTCCGTGCGCCACAATTCGTCTTATTAAAAAAATTCGGCCACAATGACCGCTGCGCAGCAGAGTCAGATATCTCAAGACTGAAATGAAGTGGTACTACGACATTACCGATAGGGAAAATTTTGCTCGCTGAATTATTGCTGTTCTCCAATTCAGTGACAGCTTATCCCTCCGCCTCGCTACCTTTCTTTCGCAGATTCGCTCGAAACAAACGCGCAGACCACGAGCTCATCCGTCACCCGTGCTCTACGTCGACGAAGAGCAGCCCGCGGCTTCGATGCGCAGTGTGGACGGGGGTCTCATCAACCCTCTGGACCGAGACCTGGCACTGTTCGAGAAACGCGGTACCGCTGAAGGTCGCGGGAAGGTAAAATTCTTTTTACAAATTTTCGCACCGCCTTCTGTTTGCCCAGAACTTGTATTCACCAACATTGCCATGCCGAGCAAGTGCCTTCGCCTCTTCTCATGTCTTTGGATTTGAAGTCGCACAGAAAGTAGCCCAGGAACTATCGCACAGACTAAAGGGTGTGTAATTGGGAATAAATCGGTGAATAATAATAACAATTGGTTTTTGGGGAAAGGAAATGGCGCAGTATATGTCTCATATATCGTTAGACACCGGAACCGCGTCGTAAGGGAAGGGATAAAGGAGGGAGTGAAAGAAGAAAGTAAGAAACAGGTACCGCAGTGGAATACTCCGGTACCTCTTTCTTACTTCCTTCTTTCACTCCCTACTTTATCCCTTCCCTTACGGTAAATATGTTTCAATAAGGTACAGAATAAAGAAATACCAAAGAGCAGGCTGTTTGGCTAGCAAAAGAACACAAAAAAGGTTTGAGATAAAGCCACAGTACGAATGTCCGAAAGCATCTTCTTTTCCACAACATGACAAAAGCCAAAACAGTGATATGATTTGCCGCCCGCTTGACTTTCACAGTTGTGAAGAACATGTCCGCTCCCGCTTGTGGCTATGGTGTAGAAGGGTGTCAGTTATAGAAATAAAATTGTTCTGAACGGAACGCTACCAACCATGTAAAGAAAAAAACCTTGAACTTGGAGATATTTGCATTTTGCCGCACAAATACGCCCAGATTTCATAGTGAGTTGTTATTAGCAAAAAGTCAGCAGAGACACTTAATACAGTTTACGTGTGAGAAGGAATAAGCCCGCCTGCTCATTTAGGTGAACGCTGTCGCTGAGCGCTGTGGCGTGGTGTAACCCGATACCACGCAGCTGGCAGTTGCATGGCTGTAGTCTACATAGCCGTACTCGCGACGCCACCGCACCCCTTCTGATCTGCCGGCTAACTTTGTGAAGACAGTCGCCCCCTTCCCCACCAGCTGCCGCATCAAATTGAATTTGGATGCGCCGACTGTCCGCATGAGGTCACTCTTAAATTTACATTCACGAACCTCTGGGAGTCCTTATGTCTCTCCTTGTGCAGTGGGGGAGTGGTTTAAGCGGTGCACCACTGCCGTGTGATGGCAGGTGCTGCCACCGGTGTGGTTTTTGTGATCCAGATTTCCATTCCCAAGCAACCTTCACGACCAATCATTCGTTTAGCAGCTACCCGACAAAGTGCATCGAGTGTAGCCATCCAGTGTCCCCCCCCCCCCCCCCGCACACTCACCAAGCACACACACAGACGGGTTTTCGATCAATAGGACAAGGCTTACGCCTTTATTATTGGGCACAACATGTCAGGGAGCCATTTTTCATACCATACAAGAGTGCGGGCACATTCATCGGGCTATAAACAATTTAGAAATCATGCAGCGCCTTAAGCAGCGCCAAGCTCACATTAAATGAAGCGTAACGGTGCTAGGGAACACACCCAATCATATCTTGCAGTTAGCGAGAGAACATTAGAGCATCATCGTAACTATACGAGCATCTGAGCAATATGGGTAATCAACGGTATAAAAAAACGCCATTCCATGAGCGCTTCTTATATGAGTATGATGGGGCGATAAAGAAATCACAAACATGAAAATACGTTTCAGCTATTTCTGACTAGGCTACAGGGCAATGGTAATGAAGAGAGCAAAGAGTGCGCCTGATGAAAAATATATTCGACGAACAGCCCCCCCCCCCCCCTCCCCTCCCCCCGAAATCCTTCACAGAGCAAGTATGCATTATAATCGCGTAATATTCAGCTAGTAGTGACGCTTTGGGAGAATTTAAGTTGTTCAACGGCGGAAATAATAGCAGACTCGTCACTGCAATGATCGTTTCCAAGACCCTTCTCCCAAGCATATCACGCCAGGAGAGCCGAGCATGAGGCGGTCTTTAGAAAACTGGTGAATACCCGACGGCACAGAGGATAGGACCCAGCATGTCCCGAACTCGAGCTAGTCAGGATTCCTTAACTTCAGTTATGAAAAACAGCTGCATTATTACCTTCTAGCTTAAAAACAGATCCTGTCGTCTCCAATTTTCTCAGTCCCTTGACATGTCAAAAAACTCATATTGATTCCTGATATTGAAGCGGAAAGCTTCACTACGCTAGTCAACACCACGCTTCGCGCCAGCCGGCGTATGTCGGAGCACGAGTGACGTCACGCACGGCGCAGGTGGCCGCCGCCGACTCCGTCGCCTGTTTCTCGCTCTCTCTCGCTCCTTAGTCACTATACTGCGCATGCCGCACTAGTAGCACCGAGCCACAGGTGACCCGCCGCTGCGCAGCACCGCGCCTTTCCTCAAAATCCAACTTTCAATTTTCAGTTTTCTCTTTCTTCTTTACCTCACTCCTTTATCCCTTCCTTTACGGCGCGTTTCGGGTGTCCTCCGAGATATGCGAGGCGGTTACTGTGCCATTTCCTTTCCTCAAAAACAAAACAAGTGAGCCGACGGCGTCCATAAAGTTCATTGGTGTTGACAACTTCGCAAAGGCTGTTTATTTTCACGAAACGAAAGGCTCACAACCAGCTCTGTGGGTCAGTGGAGACCTCAATCTCGCTTTCATGTACGTGGCGTTGGTTTCCAACTGCAATAACCTGTTTTGATTGTGTTCCGCACACTGGATAGCTGGTGCATTAGAACTAGTTCGCATTGTTAACTTTACCTATCGGCTTCCTTCCTCGGTCTTCGCCTCACACAGAAAAAAGGCAAGACTAGAGAAAGTATCAAGAAGCCTGCTCCTATTGAAGAAGCTCCTCGGCTTTCCCCATCTGGAAAGGAAGCGCTAAGCCCCAAGAGCCGCCCGAACGGCCGCTCCCCTGGCCGCACTAAATCACGCACCAGTCTCTGGAGCCCAGCTGTCTCCTCCAGGGCGTCGTCGTCCAGACAGGACGCCTCGGACGTCAAGTTGTCCACACTCTCCTACGATCTCGACTTTGACGTCGACAGTTCGAGGCTCCGCGTACCCGATGTCACTCCGGAGGACTCGATGCTGGTTGAGGACGAGAAACACTTCCCATCAGACAAGCCTCTAAAAACATCGGAGGCTTTCATGCGGCTCCTGGAACTCACCGTTGGCAAGAGGACCGTCCCCGAGCACCCTGGCTCTCCCTCCTGCGTGTTGCCCCAGCGACGCTCGAGCACCGTAACCAGCTCGAAAACCATCTCCCTGGAACCAATGTCTTCGTCCGCCACTTCGCCGCTGCCTAGAGCATCGACGCCGCTGTCGAGTGCGACCCAATCGCTTTCGCCTCTGCCTAAACACACAAACACGCCCAGGGGAACTCCTGAGACGAGCTCTCCGTCCATGGTGAGCTCTCCATCGGCAGTGAGTTCGTCACAGTCAGTGCCTGCACGGCGCTCGAGGAGCAAGTCAAGGTCGCAACACGTGGGCAGCAGTCCGTCTTCGGGTAGTGTTTTGAGGACAGAAAGCGGCAAATTGAAAGAGCAGAGAGAGAAAAGTGTTAGCCCTTCCCAGTCTAAAGACTCGAAGACAGGGCCCCGTCTCCGGCCACACAGCCCTTCAAGAAAGGCCGCTGAAAAGGGCACCTAGGCACAGAACGACGAATACAAAATCCAACATCCCTTTTTTGGGCATAAAGTTTCTGTGCTTAGTGATAGTCGGAACCGTGGGCTTTGCCTGAAACGCATTGTTATAAGCAGAGAATTAGATATGTCATTCCACTATATGACGGTCAATCTCTCAGAAGTAATAGGGTGCCAAAGAGGATGTGCTGTGTTGTGCTGTATTAATATGAACTTTTAAAATGTCTCCATTTATGTATTTATTGCGTAACGCTCCATGAGATTCCTTGTGAAGATTTCTCTTCGTTTCACTTGTAACAAGAACATTATTTACTTTGTAATGATTTAGTTTGTAACAATGGGCTGACGAAATAAATTTTTTCTGTCTGCTTTTGTATTTCTGTGGCTGATCTGCATCAAAGTATAGTCGTAGAAAGAGTTTACTCGATGAGTATTTGCGTGAAAAAAAAACGTATTTCCCTATTGCCTCGCCATCCATTCCCCGTTATACGTTCCCGTGGATGGTTCCCTCGTGCATCCTCATACTTCTATGCTTTTAATTGACCGGCTTTTCCCGATCCCGTCGAAATCTTTTTACCGCAAGACCGTGTGCCACAGACTTTTTTCCATATGTACATATCACTTTTTGAGGCATGCGTACCGGTTCAAATGGCAAGCAGCACATGTCGGTGCCTAGTAAGGGGTTCAGTGGTAGGAAGATGAACAGCGCTTGTTATCGATTTAAAAAAGGGAAGAGGAGGAAGCGCATAGGGAGGAGGAGGAGGAAGGACTTTAATGGAAGAGGAGAGGTCTGCCTGGTTGTCGGCCTGGCATGCTACTCCAGGTGAGGGGGAAAGAAGAGAAGATTAGAGAAGAGGGTGGTTAAAAAAAGAGGAAAAGAGAAAAAGAAAGGATGAATGGTGAAATCACGCGCACTCATGCACTCACAAGCACGCACACACATGATTGTCAAAGAATGTCCACCAAACCCGTCTCTTAAAAACACTAAAAATGCTTTTGTCCAGTAAGAGAGAGAGAGGAGGAGAGTAAGAGACGGTAAGAGAAGTAACCGGTATTCCTGCTCGGCGTTATGTTATTCGACGTCAAAGTTATTTAAAAAGGCTATGCATTTTACCGCGCAAAGCTATTACAGGAATGTCATTAACGGTGGACACCAAGACATTCGCCAAAGCATAACAAACTCAGCATGAGTAATACATGTGCCACAGTTGTCGCTTTTTCTTCGTGCCTCAGAAAAGAGGCCGCGCGGTTCTGAAAGGTGCCGCCGCACTGGATCAGTGGTCATGGCACTCGGCTGCTGACCCAAAAGACGCGGGCTTGATCCCGGCCGCGGCGGTCGAATTTCGATGAACGCGAAATTCTAGAGGCCCATGTACTGTGCAATGCCAGTACACGTTAAAGAACCCCAGGTGGCCGAAATTTCTGGACTCCTCCACTACGGCGTCCCTCATAACCTGAGTTACTTTGGGACGTTAAATCCCATAAACCAAACCAAACCAGAAAAAGAGGCCTCGCCGGTCTGGGCTATACATGGTTCGTTTGCCGGTTGAACAGTGGTGCTGGCGGTTGTACGGCCTCAATATAATGGGGTTATACCAAATGCACCTTTAACACGCCCTCACTCCCAAAGAACAACATGGACACGTGGGCCCGAAGGCCTAGAAGGGAACAAGGTAGCGGATGATCTGGCCCAGCTCTCACGCGCGGATCGCCATCCATATATTCCACCATTTTCTTAGATTGTACAGTGGAAGGCTAGAACACCTTAGGCTAGAAAGAAGACATTTCTCACCGCCACACAAACATTCATCCGCCTCGGACGTTGCAGAATGAAGTGGATTAAAAAATCAACACATTTTCTAACCTTCACATTCTAAACAAGGTTATTCCCACAAACTACAGAGGGCAATGGCCTTGGTGTGGAGCAAGCACCACGCTCTATAATACCTTTTGGGAATACCGGGACAAACCAGACGAGACGCTGACAGTGTCATACCCGTCGCACGAGCAGTGGTAGGCGGCACCGGCCACTGACAACCTGGGCAAGCAAGCCTGCCTGGATCATCCAGCTTGTCCGCAAGTCAGCTGCCTTCAACGGAGCCCTGTACTAGGGATACCGGGCATCCAACTACTGGTAATTATTCTTTTGGCTAAATGCACTCCCTCTCTAACACTAATGGGCCACTGTATTTTTTTGTGGGACAGAGTGAAGGTCTTGCGGGGAGCTCATTTCCACCGCTACGGCAGGCACGCGACCAATGCATCAGCCGCAGTCAGACGCCGAGTTTGGGCGGGCTCGTGATCCTGAGCATACAAGTCAGCCGACAGGAAAATCGAGCCGTAGGTGAGGTGGGACACCAAGCTCATAGGTTTTGCGGTCATACCGAACATCGCCGCCAGATGAATGCAGCATATGTTCGTCAGTTTCACAAGCGAAAGAAGGAATCATCATCCGGCATACACCTCTTCCTCGTCGTTTCTATACCGTTGGTGGAGCCGCCTCCTGCTAAGTGTGTGATAACCAATAAACAACGTGGTCATGATGTAAAGCAGCAGTGCAAGCGCCACCACACGGACTGGTATCGCTGAAGTTTTTGCGTTGAGAAGCAAGTAGCAGATGTGGCCCTTTGTTCTGAGTGAGGAAGCTAGTTAAAGAAATGCTTTTTTCAAGTGGTGGATATTTACAGGACTGGAAATGTCTAATGGTTCTGCGTCACAGTGGAGCGGTCTAGATGATGTCTAGGCCTTGGGACGTGAGGCAATGTTTTCGGGCTTCAGAGTTCCGCCCTTAATATCCGGCGATGTTTGGATGGCGACAGCTTCCCTGCGTCCTTCCATTCTGCCCTAAGGTCTGCCGAAGAGCTTTATATATATATGTTTTCTTTGTGACAGCCTTGGTAGGAGCATCAAGGAGCCGTTGCTTATATTCTCTAAAACTTATGTATCTGCTAAACCTCTTTGTGACAAGCTTTCCTGAGCGCTGTCTCCGATCCCAAATGTATTGCGGAGAGAGGAAGCAGTCTCCTGATCTGCTGTCTCTTAAAGGTGCACTAAAGAAGAATCTGAACTCGTCTCTTTACCGTGGCTGCTCCATCTACACATTCCGGGCATTCTTATAAACTTCTAATTATTGTCCTGTGTGGCCGAATGCCCTAATTAAATAAGATTTAACGTCCCGGCTCCCGCCTTTTTTTAACTTAACGCTGTAGGTAGGAGGAGTCAACAAATGCGTCAGCCAGTCGCGTGGCGGCTTGCCGCTCTGCCATCGGCGGAGTGATAGGTAAATCAAAAAGTCCATGTGTATTTTTATTTCCGTGGGCCTGATTTGCGGCTATTGTCTGTGAATGAAACTGTTTATTCAAAGAAACCTATAAAACAAAATAAAAGCGAAAGCGAAGCCGCCACTGGACTGGCTGAAAGGCACTCCACACGTTGGCTTACTCCGCCTACGTATCGCATTCAGTTGAAAATTAAAGGCGCGAGCCGGGGCGTTTAATCCGATTTAATTAGAGCAATCGGCCACACAAGACAATAATTCGATGTTTCTAGGAATGCCCGGAACGTGTAGAGTTCCCGTGGAAAAAAAGACGAGTTCAGATTCCTCTTTAGTTCACCTTTCAGTCGCAGAATAACAGACTTAAGAAGAGCTCCGAGAAGTTTCTTGCCCCTTAGGTAGAGCCAAATGAAACTCCGGAACCCCAAAAGAGCTCTTGTGTACCGTCTTTCTAATCTCTAAATACGTTCTTAGTTATTCTACCAGCTCACAAGGTGTGCATTGCTGCAGAATTCACTAGCTGCGCATGTGAATTCTGCAATAGAATCGGAATACTTTCAAGGAAGAAGCAGCTATTCAGATCGGTTGGCAGCTAGAAATATTCTTAGCATCCCTGTAACGGTGTGTACTTCACGTCACAGTGATTCATGCAGCTAGCCCGAATAATGCTGTGTTGGCTTTGTCTGTTGCAGCTGGTTCAACACAACCTACTACCTTTATGTGAGGCTAACAGCTAAACGGGGAACAATCGGTCAGTCTAAACAGTCATTGCTCTAAAATGTCGCGTAAAAATATTTCTCATCCACATGCTGGCAATCGAAGATTTCAGCCCTAAGTTCTCTAGAATGTTTTGTTCGTGCAAGTGACCGAGCAAGGTCTAGTCTATATAAGACGTGGGATGGAAACTCAAACAAAGGAGGTGGATGGGTTCAATGCAGTTACTCCTTTCACTTATTGCGAAGGCTGTCGAAAATTGTGAAGGTGTTTTGCCCCCGGCGCCGGCTTCCAGCGCCCATTTTATTTCGAATTTTCATCTTCAACTGTCACTTGATAGCTCTCTGAATTTTAATATACAAGAGCAAATAAGCAATAATGCATGGTTTTTGTTGCAGAGAACTTGAGTGGTACGAAAATATCTCTACTTTGGGATCATGCTGCGTCTCTTGGTTTGCGTGTTATGGATGATATATCGGCGATAATTCGTCTTCTAGCCTAAGCCTCGGCTCAAATTTTTATGACAGCCATAAGAATTCAAAAGAATATGTATTACTTGGGCTGCTTGAACTGCATCACAGAGAGCACCTTATTCTTCACTGAGATAAAGGTTTTCTTAAGCATTATCCAAACGAGGGCGCAATAAGACTGCGACCGGGACACATTGGTGGTTGATAATTTTTGAATTTTTTACATGCGTGGTTCTACAACAGTAGCAGTCCTTCAAAAGTCGTTCCCAGTATAACATGCTCAAAAAGATTAAAGCCAACCGGAAACCCAAACGTAACACAAAAAGAAACCTCTTATGAAAGCAACATAAGGTCAAGCTCATCTTTGTGTTATAGCTGCGCGACTGTTGATCATTTGAAATGTTTCATATTAACGTGTTTTTGTTTTTTCTATTAGCGAGACGCATTTCAGAGAAAGATGAGCTGATAGGATGCATCACTGTAAAGCGACACACAACTGGAGCTCCACGAAGGTTCACAGATTAAGTGACGGGCGGTAGCAAGGCTACCTTTCAACTTCAGAGATAAAATGGCCTCTGGGGCACCCGTAGAAGTCATAATTTGTTTACACTATGCGACACAGGCGGAGTAATGGACTGCTGAAGTACTTGCTGTTGGGCTAGTTGGTTCATCATAAAGTTGAATGGCTCAAGGGAACGAACACAGGAAGACACAGAGGCAGAAAGAGCGCCTACTACCAACTGAGTTTATTGCGGAAAACACCACCTTCATACGCCAGTACATTATCAACAACAGTGCATTATCATAGCCACGACAAACTAACAAGAAAAATATATGTACAGAAAAAGATTATATTTATGCATAAAAGAGAGTTTTATTTCTCTTTCATCCGCTTCATCGCACGTGCATAAGCACTTCGTCGGTCAAACTCAGCGGGCAGGAACTGGATTTTTTTAGTTGGTCATGTGTAGATGTAGTCATTTAATCTTGCTATCATGTTCGTAAATTTTTCATGCCTTGTTCTGTGAGTAGCAATTCTCGGACTTTTATGCATAAATGTAATCTTTTTCTGTACATATATTTTTCTTGTCAGTTTGTCGTGGCTATGATAACACACTGTTGTTGATAATGTACTGGCGTATAAAGGTGGTGTTTTCCGCAATAAACTCAGTTGGTAGTAGGCGCTCTTTCTGTCTCTGTGTCTTCCTGTGTTCGTTCCCTTGCGCCATTCAAATTTATGAGTAATGGACGGCATGTTTAATGTAAGGTTGAATCCGCTTCCTCTTAAACTTCACCAGCAGCATAACGTCCAAAAAGAGCCGACAATTACTGTTTGGTTGCAGCAGTAATTACTCTGGGAGAGAGTTTTATTTCACCTTCATCCGCTAACAGAGAAGAATCCTCTGGAAGTCTTCTTATCCGAGCTGCCGATGCTCTGATCCGTTTGCACAAGAATAACGGAGAATGTGATCACGGACGCCGCCATCTGACAAAGAACAATGCAAGAAAAAATGAAAAGGTAGTAAGGAATTGTCTGTATTTCTTTTTAAGAGGAGACAAAACATGGCATGTCAAAAATACTCCTCCTATTTAGCACTGTTTCGATCCAATCATCTGCCCCGCCAAACGGCCGATCACCGATGTCGTACGCCGCAATTACAATTGACGAGACCACAAATAAAAATGGAATTGAGGCGGCATATTACACTGTGCATTGTACTTTACAATAAAAGAATGAAGCAATATGTATAGCCTATTTCTCCGGCCTCGTTAGGATTCTATGACACTCATCTAAAGCTGCACGTCATGGTGGTGTCTCAGAACATCACTTTCCAAAATGTAAAGCCCCGCCGCGGTGGCTCAGTGGTTAGGGCGCTGGACTACTGATCCGGAGTTCCCGGGTTCGAACCCGACCGCGGCGGCTGCGTTTTTATGGAGGAAAAACGCTAAGGCGCCCGTGTGCTGTGCGATGTCAGTGCACGTTAAAGATCCCCAGGTGGTCGAAATTACTCCGGAGCCCTCCACTACGGCACCTCTCTCTTCCTTTCTTCTTTCACTCCCTCCTTTACCCTTCCCTTATGGCGCGGTTCAGGTGTCCAACGATATATGAGACAGATACTGCGCCATTTCCTTTCCCCCCAAAACCAATTATTAATTATTATTAAAATGTATATCCGTACACAACGGTGAAGTGAAAGGGTGTGTGCCAAAGCGGGTTCATTTCTTACATGAATTAGCAGAGACAGGTTGACTTCGAAGAAGTCACCTCCCCTCAGGGACATATCTTCCGGATCTATCCAGTCATGAAGTAGCTTCACCTAGGAAGAGCGTACAAGACGGTGTTGGCGAAAATAAAATGCGGAGCACAGTAGCGTCGGCTCGGGTGGCGACTCTTCCATAAAGAAATAATGCTCAGAAGGCTCTAGCAAGTGGACTGCTTTAGGCGAGCCGCAAGATTAAGAAAAATACGTCAAACTGACCCCACTGAACTGTCAGTTAGGATCAGTCACAGACCCAGTTTCTCTCAACTTTTTTTTTTAATATCGAAAACTAAACATTTTGACAGATTTGTGTGTCTGGTTGGGTTTGAAGACTTGTAATAAACTGCACGCCTCTAACCAAAAACATTAATTTTAAACCAACGTTTCGAAGCCGACTCGGCTCCTTCATCACGGGTGACTGAGGGCAGTAGCTAGCACCTTTAAGTATGGAGGGGAGGAGGGGGTCAAAGGAACGAAAGCTGTGATGCGAAATGCATGGGGGAGGGGGAGGAGGGGAGTTAAGACTTAGTCACGTTGTCGCACTGTGGGGGAGGCGGTCAATGGCGATTTTTTTCTTTCGTTGAGTTGGAGAGCCCCTGCTTCCCTCTTCAACTCAATGGAAAAAAAAGTCGCCATTGACCGCCTCCCCACAGTGCGACAACGTGACTAACAGCCTTAACCTCCCTTTCCTCCTCCTCCCCCATGCATTTCGCATCAAAGCTTTCGTTCCTTTGACTCCCTCCTCCCCTCCATACTTAAAGACGCTAGCTACTGCCCTCAAGCACCTCTGATGAAGGAGCCGAGTCGGCTTCGAAACGGTGGGTTAAAATTAAAGTGTCTGGTTGGAGACGTGCAGTTTATTGTTTTTTAAATATCCCGCTTGTTTTTTAAAGCAAGGCTCTGAGAACAGTGTTCACAACTGACCGGACCGAAGGTAAGAGGTCAAACCGCAAAAATATTTACTTTTTGAACTCATTCCATAAAAAAAAAACGAACCTGTCTAATCTTCATTGTGCCTCCAGGGTTTTCATGACACTACTTATTGATGGAGTAGCTGCAGCCTTTTGAGTGCTGGCCCGACTCTGTGGTTTGTTGAATCGCGACCACGGCTGTCGTGATTCGGTTAGACACACAAAAGCGTGGACATATTTTGAGTAACTCTGCACATGCTACAGAAAGAAGTTCTGATAGTCGAAGTTCATTTCAAGCGCTCAAAATGACGTCTCTCATTATCCGAGCAATATCTGGCATGCAAAATATGCTTGCTTCTAATGAACGTCATAGACGCTTATTGCTTTGCTAAAATTGCCGACTCTGTCCAAAGAATGTCAGATATGCTAGTTGCAGTTCCTTGAGGCTACTGAATGCACACGGCCTGAGAAGTAAGCGTGTTTCTAGCTTCCAAGCCCTTAAGTTCTTTTAAGCCCTTAACTGGCGCGTCCAGTCAACTACTGTGTAAACGAAAAGTTCACATATTTTTTTTCTGTACTGTTATTATACATAACTAACATCATGAAGGGTTTTGCTCACTTGCCGCCGCAAGTTAGGGTCCTCAGTGTTTCGAACAGCCTTGCACAAGTCCTTGATCTTCTTAGTCTGAAAAGAATGGCAACGTATGTTTGTAAAGATTCATGTCAGTACACTTTCTGCATAACTCTTACATTTAACTGTAGCTCTAGTGGTTTACTGATTACTTCTGCATAAATGCTTCTTTCTTAAAACCCACATAACCTATGAATTGCATTATGAGCCATCTATTTGCCAGTCAATTCACGGTAATTTGTTCAGAGCTCTTGCGATCGTTCGTATTAATGCCGCGCACCTTACGTAACACTTATTATATTTAGGTATTCTGCGAATTCAATTCAATGTATATAAAAAATGGGGCTGGTTTCAGACTTCTTATTTCCAATATACTATGCTTTTCAGAGGAAGATTAAGAACAAAAAGACACTCAACCCGCTAACAATCAACTGAAATTTTACTCTGAAAAGATAGACGCGGTGCCTCAGTGGTTACGGCGCTCGGCTACTGATCCGGAGTTCCTGGGTTCGAACCCGACCACGGCGGCTGCGTTTTTATGGAGGCAAAACGCTAAGGCGTCCGTGTGCTGTGCGATGTCAGTGCACGTTAAAGATCCCCAGGTGGTCGAAATTATTCCGGAGACCTTCACTACGGCACCTCTTTCTTCCTTTCATCTTTCACTCCCTCCTTTATTCCTTCCCTTACGGCGCGGTTCAGGTGTCCAGCGATATATATGAGACAGATACTGCGTCATTTCCTTTCCCCAAAAGCCAATTATTAATTATTATTACTTCGGGCCAAAAAGTGCACAAAATAACATCATTCCTGTGAACAGTACTAGGAGCATGCTGAAAGGTCAAGTTCCTTCTTCTTGAATGACTACGCACATGTCACCGCTCCCTGATAATGTTCAAAGAATTTGCAGATCTCATAACCTGACTACATCCTTCCCATAACAGGACCACGTCTTCCATGAAATTGTTCAAAAGAATGGCGTTATGCAGTTGTCACTGCGTAGAAATCACTCCTTAGAAAGACTTGTAATATTAAGTTTTAGCGCACCTTTGTATATAAATGACTAGGATTGATTCTGCACAATTTTGCAATCAGAACAATGCTGGTCGCAATTTGTGCCAATTTACGTCATGATTTAATGCATTTTCTTGCATTCATGCAGGAAACAACCAGTTAAATCATCTTCGTCTAGTGATCCCTTCTGTCACAAGAATACTTCTGTGTTTCTGTGCCTTCTGTTTTTATTTTTTGCCGTAATTTCTCACAGGATAGCCTGTTTATTTCTATTAATGCTTATTTTTACTGATACCACCGTCGTATTAGGTGTCATCTTGTTGCACTTATGTATGCATCCGCTTCGCCACAAACTTACATATTCGATTTGCACACATCTCTCTTTCCTGCTGTTTATCGTCTTATGAGCTATTCTTATACATGGCATTTTTGTAACAATTCCAAACACTGCCTTCCGCATTCTACGTAGATGGACACCATTGTAGGAAATGATGAAATTTGAACTTCTGCACTTGTGTAAACATTGTGCATGGATTTTAATTTCTAAAGCTTCATCAATCGCTCACTATGTACCAAGAGCAACAAAATAAACCCCAATTATGTAAAAATATACCGTTCATCTTAAAAATAAAACACTCCCCTCATCCATGTTAAGGCTTCATTTTATTTCAACGTTGACCGGTAGTCCAGCCTTACACCGTTTAGTAAGAAATATTGCAGGTTACAATATTCTCATATAAATGCGTCTGAATTCTTATGTTTTTATATCCGTGTTTACTGTTTGGAGTAAAACCTTACCTTATTCGCTAAGGAGTGGCTTGCAGAAGCCAGCCCAGTAAACTCGTAGGCTACGCAACTGGCATAAAGGATAATGCTGGAGCGTTGCCCAACTGCGACACCATGCTCAGCAATATCGTATACTGACCAACAGAGAACTATAATCACACAAGCCGTAGAAACGACCAAAGGCCAACGACAGATGTCGTTGATCTCATCTTTCAAATCGCGTACCATGGCCAGATTGCGTCTAATCTCAACGATGCGTCCAGGAGCGTCATACGTGCCATGGAGCCCAGGATACCAGGCACTGACGCAGAGCCTCAAAGCCGTCAGTTCGCTTTCAATGTATTCGCCGAGAGCCTGGCAAGAACGAGTCAGTATTGCAGTGCAAATGCTGTCGTATACAAAGTAAAAGAATGTCCCTAGAAGCAGTTTTAACTGATAGTAGGCATCCGTCGTGGCACTACGCCCAGCCTCACCCGACGTCAGATAAGGTGGATCAGAAAGGATCAGTGAAAAGCCCACACAGTAGAGGATGCAGTAAGTGGCTCGCTGGACGTCCAACCAAAAGAACTTATTGGAGCCAGGGCAATCGCACGTCTTCATCCCTATGTGCCGCTCAAAGTCAGCCGCTCGCTTGTAGAAGGCGGCAAGCTTGGACGCGCCAAGGGTTAGGCAGATGAGCGTTAAGACCGTCCTGAAAGCGGAGGTGAAAACCGTACATTAGGCAAATGTGTTAAATAAGACAGATTTATTCTTTACAATTGCACGACGCTCTGCAAATTTACACCACCTGAACAACGCTACCTCAGAATCTACGCATACACGCGCGCCAGGGCTATTCCTCACCCCCTTTCTTCGGAGCCGACAATTGAAAAATAAAAGTCCGCTAAAAGGTTTCTTCCATTATGATCGGATATATTTCCTTAGGTTGCAAGTTCAGGAAGGAGCTCCCGAGGACGGCAGCGGCTTGTGACCCGTGGCATGAAGTTGCCGCCTAACCGTCGTTCAATTCATACTACGCATAGGCCCGTTCGCCCGAAGCTATGCCTATATGCAGGAACGCATGTGCGCTACCGTACTTTTCTTACATAGCTGACTTTTGGACCAGAGAGAGTTAAAAGCTTCATGGCATTCAGAACCGGGGCTAAAGCCAGGATGAGGGGCCCCTGTGAAAGATGTACCCTTCACAACTGTCACGCTCGCCAGACTGTCGCGTCCCAGGCTTTGTGTGACTAGGCCTAGCGTGCTTCACATAAGAAGCGCAGCTGGAGCCTTCAAGCTAACTTCCTCCTCCCCCCTCCTGTGATCGTATATGATGTAATCTTATCAATTACCAGGACAATAACATTTCATTAAATTTAAGTTACTATTGATTCTCGCAAAGCCTTTGGCAGCCAAGCGATCGGAAAGGCAGGAGAACCGAAGGCCGCCTCCGTAAGGGACGGCCTCTGACCAAAATGGCGTCTGTTCTCGGCGTCCATCAAAAACTGTAACGTGGACAAAGTGTCAAATTCTTATTTTGGCGAATAGAAGGGCTACCGAGTTGCGCCTCGTTAGGTCGAGATAATTTTTCATAAGGTTGTTTTCAATCCACTGAACGTTGCATATTAGTCCCAGTACGTAACAGGCGGTTTTTCGGAAACATAAGAAAAAAAAGTTCGAAAGTGACAGGAATATTTCGATTTACTCTAAAAAGTATTATCACTTCAGCTGTGAAAGCCTGACTGAGGAAATTTTAATAAATGAAAGAACAAATGACAGGCACTACGAGTTCGTTTGCGGTATACCAAAGAAGGCTCACCTGATCATTAACAGGATATGCATGATGACTTTCAGAACGATGTTCAGCTGGTTACCTGAGTCACCCAACTCATCTACTTCGGAAATGATCATTTCCGCAACAGCATCCACCCAGACAAGGAAGGTCACACAGGCGCAGCTGTACAAGGTGTACCAGCTCTTCCACACTACCTTGGGAAGTACCTGGTCAATGCCGCTGAACAAACCATGAATGAAGAAGCAGCCGCAGAGGCGACAGAACCACGCTTGAAGGCGTACGCCCCTTGCCATGAGAGAGTGACATCTCGGAGGCTTTTGGCGTGTGGAGGCCGCCGCCGTTTGAACGGCCATGCGGGCGGCCTTCTTCCTGCGACATCTGCCGTTCATAGACTCTCTGTGCGTGGTTGTTAGTGAGACCGTCGGACTCTCTGGCTATTCGTCGCCGTAGAGGACACTAGTATGAAGAGCACTGCCTGGTTTTAATCCTGAGATCGTTTCAACTGTCGTGAGAATTTCCTTGAATCAAGAAAAAGGGAGACACGCACCGACCTTACCGTAAGTGGAAACCATGGTGATCTTGGGTAATGCTAAGCACTCTTTAATCTTGAAGACTACTTTTGTCAGCTGAAGCCAAATGCCAGGTACCAGGGTCCTTGAAACTATAGAAAATTACTACCGTTTGTGAGGAAGAGAGAAGCCAAAAAACTGCGCTCTAACTTGTTGCCACTTCGATGGCCCTAACGTGGGTGCAAACGACCATCTGTACGCGTCAGATAAATGATGCTCGACGAATGTTTGAGTGTGCCTCATGAAGTGCCCAACAACAGGAGAAGTGAAGTGTGCCTCGCCGCAAAACACTCAAATAAAATACTGACTGTTTCCTCGAGTCAAGGATCTCTCTGGATGTTCATTCTTTGGTCACAATTGAGGGCCTATTCTAACAGTGCCTCTCGCTTCCAATATGAAAAAAGAGACTAAGAATTCAATGCCACCCGCATCTAGAACTCAATTCCTGCACCAGGATAGCAGCCGTTAGTGTTACAGCGAAGAAAACTGGACAGATTGAGCAACAGTTCACGCAAACTCTAGTTGTTATTGCTTTTCGAGTAGAAGATAAAACTGATCGTGGTGCGAGCACAGTACGTTTCAGTCTGTTATAGACAGCTTTCTAGGTACCTTTCGCGGCTGGAGGTCGCAAACTTTAAAATTCAACAGGACGCGTTCAGAATTGAATGAAGCAATGACTAGTCAAGGATCGGATGGTCCTTAACGATCAATAGACAATATGGGTCGGGGAGACTCCTTTCTAGCTTGAAAGTAATCAGGCAAAACTGTGGCCTGTCATCACAGCGAACCATTAACAATTCTGAGCGTGGTAATCTATGAGATTAGGGTGCAAGGAGTGCGTCTTCATTTAAAAATCAATAGATCGTCAGTGTTATTCGATCCTTGGGCTCCTTCCTTTATGCTTTAGTTATTTTTTTTAACTGACGAAACAAAAACGGCCTCTAACTCTAAATACAGGGTCCAGTCCAGTGAACTCAATGAAAAACAATGCTCTCGCAAGTTTATCCTGCCATTGCCATGCTTATAGAATGCAGATAGGCAGTGTTTTCTTTTTAACATGATGCCGCCATAGTGTGCTCTGCCATCAAGCTGCGAATCTTAAATAGGATATGAGGCCAAAACAAAGTAATCTGCAACATGAGGAAAGGAAGGCCGCACTCCGTCGCTGCAAGCAGAAAAAAATGTATCAATACGTAACCAAGCCCTTACTTTGACCTCCTTATGCAACTGTTTTCGCATTTAGCCTTTTTTTTCGTTTTCTTTTTAGAAAATAAAAAGAACAACTTGAGGCATCTTTTCTTTTTATAACTTGCAAGGACTTAGAAAGTTTTGCTTCTCAGTTGATGTCTTTTTCTTTTTAGAGCAGTTTAGCATTGCTTAATCAGCTCCTAATTTTCAGCGCATTGCAAATGGCGCCACTAGATGGCAGCATGCTTACAAAAAGAGCGAATTTATTCGGCATTCACGAACGAAATAGGAATACTTTCGTACTTCCACAAATATACAATCAGCGCTAAAGTATCTTTTTTTTATTTAGATGTGTAGATTGGACGTAACACTACAATTGTCTCGAATAGTTCTGAATCGGACCTTGACGAAAAAAAACGGCAGCCAAGGAATTTCTTTCTCGTGAACAAGAACAACAACGGAAGGTACTGCATTTCATTACAGCAGTACTCAAAATTCAATCCTTTTTTTTTTTCATCTGTTAAGACAAAAAAAAGAAAACAGCCGCCCCCTTCTCGTTGTGCGTTCTTGGAATGTTTCGGACCATCTGGGCCGCTATCACTGGATTGGTTACCACCGTAGCTTGTATTTGAAATATTTTGTTGCGAATAAAAAAACTTAGTTACACTTCTATTTCTTTCCGAGAATAAATAACGTGAGCGCAAAATATGGTCCTTTTCTTTAAATTCTAGGTATATTCTGTCCTCATTTTAAATGGTGGGAGCCAATAATAAACTGCAACTAGTGGAATTTAAGTACTCTTTCAGTGCTCAGCTTGAAGAAACAATATTGCAACATCTCGATGTTTTTTACGTCTTTTTAAACTGCTACCAGAAAGGTGTTGTCTAGTAAGGCTAGGTTAGTAGACAGATTAGGCAATTTCTCTGCCTTCTATAGCAAATGCGCATTACAAAATAAAAATTGAGACCATGTTTGGATATTATTCTTCTCCCTGAACAGCCTCCTTTCAAATATATTAATAAAGTACCTTCATTTGGGTCACATATTAACATAGATGACACTAGATGTCTGCATCAAAAGCTCCTAACAATGGCAGCTCAGCAGAGCCGCAGGATCGCTATACACTAAAAGCCATTGCAGTAGCATTGTTTATTTTTTAAAAAATAAATGCAATACAATACACACTCCCAACTGAAATTTCACTCCCCGGTAGTAAATGCAACGTGCAGAATTAAGGCGGAATAATTAGACAAAACAAAGTTACAGTTTTCCTCATCATATAAGAATACGAAAAATGCAAGCACAGGAATGAACAAAATGTTTTGGGTTTCAGATTCGCCGAAAAACGTTTAGTCCAAAATTACCTAGCTAGCCAGTCTCTCGATACTTTTATCATCGGATGGAGTACGCATGCCGCCCTATGCTTCTATACCTTCCAATCACCGGCTCTACGAGACCACGAGCAAATAAATATTTTCTTTTCACGAACCCGCATTCCGTAAACTTTTTTCCATGACTACCCAATGATTATGCACTTTGCGGAGCACACTTATATTCCGACGCCTATTTTCACGTTTGAGCAGATGGGAATGTCTAGTTGTGATTCTGTTTGAGTTAGCCAATGGTACGGGGCGTATAATGTAAGACGGCTGGTAATATGGATGTAAATATTTCAGAGAACATCAATTTCTTCGAGACTATGCCGGTGTTTAGTACTCTCGTTATCATGTAAATTATCTAGTTTGTCGTATCGCTTCAGGAGCACAAGGGTGTATGTCGCTGTTGTGTTTGCCTGCACATCTAGTCCGGGTAACCAGCATCAGTTCACCTTTTAAAAGGGTGCTCCCTCGATTATGACGTCCATGTCTGTTGTAGAGTGTGCCCGCATCCAGCGCTTTCTCCTGATAAGCAGTTCGGATTTTTGGACAGCTCTTTTTAGGCCTCGAGATGGGAATAGTGCTGCGTAGTGCACGGTGCCATCTGCAGTGCATCCTGAATTTCCCCAATAAAGCTGTGTGTGGCCCAGATAAGAATCCCATCTACATAAAGCGTTTGCCGCATTCCAGGGAGAGCTTCGAGAAAGTTGAGGAGGTGTGGATATGGTGAGTTGCGATCTCAAACAGCTGTGGGAGAGAACTGCCCTCTCGTGGTGTTCTTTTGGCAGGGATAGGGATGGGAATGGATGTAATGTCTCATGCCTTGATATCGGCTGTTCTGTTTTAAAGGAAGTCTGTAATGTAATTATATGTTTTTCGGCTATACTAGGTGGTCACTATGTTCCGTAATCCCTAGAGAAGGCAAGCGTAGCAGGTGGGGGGGGGGGGGGGGGGGAATGTTAGGTGGGCGGATTAGATTAAGGAGTTTGCGTGGATAGGGTGACCGCAGCTCGCAGAGCGCATGGCTGACTGAATGCATATGGGAGATTCATTATTCTTGCAGTCGTAGTCCGGGTGATGAGGTTTAGGTTTAGGTTTATAGGGGTTTAACGTCCCAAAGCGACTCATGCTATGAGGGACGCCGTAGTGAAGGGCTCCGGAAATTTCGACCACCTGGGGTTCTTTTACGTGCACTGACATCGCACAGGACACGGGCCTCTAGAATTTCGCCTTCATCGAAATTCGACCGCCGCGGCCGGGATCGCACCCGCGTCTTTCGGGCCGGCAGCCGTGCGCCATAACCGCTCAGCCACCGCGGCGGCAGTTTGGGTGATGAGTGTTATTTACTAACATTATGAACCATGATGACGGGGTGATAAAGTCCTCTAATATAAGATCTTCATTACGTACATTGTCAAAGTACGCTTTCATATCTAGAGCGTGGATAACTTCGTTTGCTTCTGCTACCTTTGTGATTTAGTTCTGTGTGGCCAGAGCTTACCGGAATCACAATATCATGCGTGGGAATCTGTAATGGTCGCCGCCTTGTGTTGGGCGGCACTGAGAGCAAGGCGGCGGCTCCTCTGGATGTGCACATATACTGCCTGTGGCCAGCAATACACCATTTTGTTCAAGTTTCCCACGTTGGGGGTACAGCAGCCAACGCATCATCACTCGGCAGCGCAGAACATGGTGTCAGAAGTGGCACCCGGCTAACGCGGCGCTTATGGCTGCGGCACTCGGCAGGGACACCAGTGAATCCAAGGTCAACTTAGTGCGTATCGGTACGCAAGGACTTCAGCCCCCTCCACCGTTAACCTTCACAAGGCCGGGAGAGTGACCAACGCAGATAGCGACATACGAAGACTACGCACACCATGGCTACTGGTCTCAACACAGGCTCTGACGAGGTGCAGGCGCGCATGTCTTGTATTGCATGGGGCCTCAAGCACGCAGCGTCTTGTCAGTCCGGAAACCCTCTGGGATTAGGTCGTCAAGGACAAGCTAGCGACGCATTTTGTATGCCCCGTCAACAAAATTTCCGAAAGCCGCCGGTTCCAGCGCCGAACACAGCAGCAGGGAGAGTCGGTAGATGATGCCTTTTCCTGGCGCTTCTCAATCTCGTTAAACGATGCGGGTACAAAAACTCAGAAGCGGTATACCCTCTCATTTGCGACAGGTTCGTCGTAGGATTGCGGGATGAAAAGCTATCCCATCAGTTTCGTCGTAGCACGAAACTCGCGGCGGAAAAAGCACTGTGCCAAGCGCGTCCGCATTGAGAGGCCGAAAAAGAACGTCTTTCCCGCGCAAGCTTCGTCGAGAGTGGAAACTTCGGCAGCTTAAACGTCGACGTGGCGCGACGCAAGCAGATAGCGCCAAGCACATCGCCACGCGGAAGCAAATCAGCGCAGCCAACAGGGTCAACATGCGATTACTGCGGCCGCTAGCTACGCCCACTCGCGGAACGAATGTCGGGCACGCAAATCTACGCGCCATTTCTGCAGAAAGCAAGGCCACTTCGCCGAATTTTTTAAAGCCAAGCAAAGAAAATACCTCTTGGGTTCTAGAACTTCACGTTCTCAGTACGCATCGAGCAAGGTACAGTCTCTGTCAAAAGCATACAGCCCAAGGGGTCTGCTTCCGAGGCCTGCAGCGCGGCTCCATTTGCATACTCAGGAACCCTAACGCCACGAAGACTAGAGGAGCGTAACTACTCAATCATCCAAGCTTAGTACTGTCAAGTATGCTTAAGACCCCTGCTACACGGCTTGGAAACAAATCGCTAGAGCTGTATATTTTTGACAAAGACTGTTCACCGACTTACGCGTGAATGGCCACCTTGCAAAGTTGAAAACCCTTACAAAAATTTCCTTACACAGCCCATAAACTGGTTATAGAATTTATTTATGAAGTTTATATCGTTTCTACATACAAATATTATTGACTAGACTATAGACAGTCTACAGATTTATGGCCATACACTTTCAGTAGACTTGTCTATAGACAGTCCATAGACAAATGTGTACTTAAAGTTAAATATTGACAGGTCTACAGGCAGTCTATAGACGATCTATACTCTCATGGCAATACATTTCCTGTAGATATCTGTCTATAGAAAGTCTAAAGACCAAAATCTACTGGTCTAGTAGACATAGTCTAGACACATTCAATAGGTATATGGCCTGGCAATGCTATAGACCTTTGTCTGTAGACAGCCTCTAGATCTAAAGTAGACCATTGTCTATAGACTGTCTACAGAAATACAGTCTACAAACATTGAAAACGTCCACCACACGGTCTTCGCAAGTGACATGACGATCAATATACTTACAGATTTAGTTTATTTCTAAGCTATGCAGGCTGGGAATACGCAATGGAACGACTATAAGAATGCACCAAATTATGAAAATGTTGAAAGCAACGGTCCGACTGGTTTCCTCTGAAGCACTCTTTCGACCTGTTGCCTGCAGTCAATCATCCGGGCACGTTGACCAGTACAGCTCAAAGGAAAAATAGTACAGGGCGAACTGAAAAAAAAAACGCAAACTGCATCCCTACACATGTGCTTTATAACGCAAGGCATATCCTGGCTATCTCATTCTAGAAAATTTATCATGATCTTTTGGTTTCGTTTTATGGGGTTCAAAGGCTTAAGGTGGCTCAGGCTATGAGAGGAGCTGTAGTGAAACGCTGCAAATAATTTCGACCACCTGCTGTTTTTTACCGTGCACTCACATCGCATAGTACTGAGGCCTCTAGCATTTCCTGTCTACCAAAATGCGACCGCCGAAGCTAGGATCGAACCTGCATCTTTCATGTCACCAGGCGAACCCAATAACCACGGCGCCAACGCGCCGGCTTCATCGTTTCAGTAAATACGCATGACAAATTGGAAGTGGTTTTCATAAAACAATGTAAGTAAGACCCATAATCCCTGGAACACTCTACCTCTACACTGAATCAATATTGCCAATACTGATCTCTGTATGGAAATTCTTTTGCATCATTTGGAACAGAAGACTTCGAAAAGTTGTGCCACATCTCAGCATTGACTCGCTACGAGCTGTTGAGAATGCCACCCCCATAATATGCACATTAGTGTTCCTTACACAGGAGAATATTGCAGCATGTATTCTTATACCAGCTATTAAACATCGGCTTCAAAATACCCTGCGTGAAGCCTGGAACGTACGCCTATACTCAAACGGGCACGAGCCACGTAAAACCAACCAAGCAGATTGCGAACCAGTTCACTACAGTTTCGCGCCCATAACCTGAAGCATAAACACGGAACAGCATACTCACACATCAGCGTCCCGGCCGCGGCGGTCGAATTTCGATGGAGGCGAAATTCGAGAAACCTGCGTACTGTGCGATGTCAGTGCACGTTAAAGAACCCCAGGTAGTCGAAATTCCCGGAGCCCTTCACTACGGCGTCTCTCATAGCCTTAGTCGCTTTGGGACGTTAAACCCCCATAAAACATCAACCATAAACCATCATACATCAGGGTGCGTTTTTAGAAAAAAGATGGCTGCAGCGCTTCCATGCTCCGCTCATTATCCAGAGAAACTCAAACAGGACATATTGCCTGCAGCTGCACCGTTTCAAAAGCAGACGTAAGCTTGAGACAACACACGCACTACGGTCCTGATGAAATACCGTCTCAAAGTCACTTAGTTTTTCTTTAAAGTGCAGCCCAAACAGAGCAGTAAAGAGGGGGTTCTTGAATGCAGGTACCCTAACCCAACGCTCCTAGCAAAATCAACGAAAGCAATGAACGCGGTCAAAGTAGGAACTATTTCAATGAAACAATGAAAGTCTTCATCAACAGGCGCAGCCATAATAACACAGCTCGGGCTGAATTGCATTCGTAGCGCAAATAAGAGCCAAGTTACACTGGTGTTTTTGTAAAGTAGCAGCCTGAAATCAGAAATGCACACACTGTTTCTTGCACAAATGCTCTTCGAGAAATTTGTGCACGCGTGAGTGGGGTTCATGAGCGACCCTCTTGGAACGAAATGTAAGTCATTTTTTGTCGAGGTGACTTTTACTCGGCTTTCAAAATGAAGTGCCCGCAGGCCAGCGGAAGCGGCCAGCGGCTCGGATAACAAGGGTGGACGAATCCAAACGTGTGCAACGAAAGGGGTGACAGAATGCAGTTCGTAGGTTTTTCGCGGTGTTTGTACACGCTGGCCATTCGGCCCGGCAACGAATTTTATTCAACCATCGCAGTATTAGCATTCCTCCAGCGCCGCTTGACTACAACTTTGACAAACGTCCTGTGCTCCAGTCTACAGCGTCACAAAACATCTTTGGTTAAACGTCCCCGTCGACGACGTGCAGCAAGCGAGCGTCTACAAGTAACAAGCAATACACACCTCTCATTGAACAGCACTCTGTGGTCCGGACAGGGGATAACACAAAGATTAAAAACCTCGGAAAGTGACTGTGCGTTTCCGGAGGTGGCAAGTAAATCGAGCTCAGACGGCACTAACTCACCCACAGTTCCATTTCGGCCATCATTCACGGGCTGAGCGATATTTCCGGCCGCGCATCTAGCTTGCAACATGAAGAAGCCAGTACACAGCTCGCGAGGAGCGGCTTATCATGGGTTTCGCACCGACTGCCTTTCCACGCGTTAGGAAAGACATGGCGGCACTGACATAAGCGGCATTAGTCGAGAACCCGATGGCTTCCGCTGCTTATAAAGCCGATTACAAACGAGGACAGGAAGTTTGTCGCTGTGTGCATAATCTGTATTGCTCACGCATCTTTGCCTAAAGTTGTTTAGGAAGCCAAATGAATAAAAAATATAATCGTGTAGACTCACCGTAAGTGAACGATCAAGCTGAGTTTCGATGAAAACGTAACCGCCGACAGAACCCGCCGACGGCACATCCACGCACACAGTTGTTTGCAGCCCGAATGATTTTCCGCCGTCTGACGGTAAAAATGGCAAAACGTGAAACAGAAATCCATTTCACGGTTGTATCTCTACCTGTCTCACTCTTGCCGTGTGTAGCTTCATCTGGTATCCGATACCACCGAGGCAATTGGTTTATAAGCTTGAACTCTCCACTCTCGCTTTAAAAACTCATTGTTTTCGCGAAAACAAAACCGAAAGCATTGTGCCTTGTCCATACGCGCCGCGTCTCCCACCGAATAGTACGTGGCACACTTTTCGAATTAATTTGAATTAAAAAGTTGAGTAGCATAACGTCTTTTTTGTGTGCGTTCGTATATAGAAAACTCATTTGGGCGACATCAGCTTTTCACCGGCTCTGAAGCAGCAGGTGTATGCGGAGGAACCAAAAATACTGGCTTTGTGATTCTTGCGTCACAGCACTTTTTCATGTGAATGCAAACCTTAAAGGTATAAATGGCAGTTTTTAATCACGGAGACGACCATACTCTTTCAGACTCTTCTAAGAGTGTTTCTAAGAGATAGGCACATCCTTGAATTTTCACGCCCGTCTTTCGTCCTTTATTTTAAGGACGCTTTAAAGAGAAATGTAGAATATGTAGTTAAATTTTTCATAATTAAGCGCATTGAATAGTAACGATTGAGATATGTAATAGAATCTTCTTGAGGGAAAGCATGTTCATTTGATGTAGTACAATTTGCAGGCACCCTTCCTTCAGGAATGGCTGCCTCCCTCGCTTTACCTGTTAACATTAAATATCCTTGCATCGTACTCCCAATATACGTAATGGTATAACGAAAAGTATCTTTTCAATGCTTCTAAACACAATACACAATGTGGAATTGCACTGTCCTCACCCAATATATATATTTTTTTAATTTCCCGAAATAGCTAAGGAGGCGGGGGACTCTAGCCTTAGTTGCCTTCACCCGATGCAGCTCCCCTCAGCATGCAGCACAAGAGAATTGACATAGTTCTGGACTTAGTCGAAAGACAGTGTATAGATTGTCAGATAAAAAAAACTGGGATTGTTGTAGAGTTGTCTTTAAATTATGGACTATTATAATTACACAATATATATGGAGTTACAGACTATAGTCTAGAGATAGTATATAGACTGTCTATAGACAGAAGTAAATTAAGGCGGCTACAGACTTTAGTCTAAAGAGGGTCTTTAGACCGACTATAGACAAAAGGAAAAGTCTAAGCCATGGCTGTAGAATCTAGTATAACGAGTCTATAGAAAGTCTGTAGACCATTTTTATATGGGAATACACTCGGGAGTGGAAGTAACTGTAGTTTCGCGTCTTTCCCAGGATTGCATCGCATAATGAATGAAACAGAAGCTGAGGGCTGTTTCATACCATCGCATCGCATTATTTGTGCACGTAATGCCCGATATGTCTTAGCCTAGGTATGTGATTTACTGCCAGCACATTGGTACGGTATCAAAAACGTCGCCTGCCGCCGCGGTGGCTCAGTGGTTATGGTGCTCGACTGCTGACCCGAAAGACGCGGGTTCGATCCCGGCCGCGGTGGTCGCATTTCGATGGAGGCGAAATTCTAGAGGCCCGTGTACTGTGCGATGTCAGTGCACGTTAAAGAACCCCAGGGGGTCGAAATTTCCGAGCCCTTCACTACGGCATCCCTCATAGACTGAGTCACTTTGGGACGTTAAACCCCATCAATGTTTGTTTGTATTTCGCAAAATATGCAATAAATAATTAATGAATGAATAATTGAATGAATTAATGAAACCGAACCAAAAACGTACGCCTGTCCAGCAGAGGTGCATATTTTACAGGCCACCCACATTGCCCGAGCTGCGCCACAATTGTTAAATTGCCACTGCGCCTGGATGCAGCGTTCCGTTTTATCTATTATTTAATTTTTATTTTCATTTCCTCAATTTTTTTTCTGAAGAAAGCTCCAACGAGGCTGCCTATTCACTATGTGTCGAAAACTGCTGCCGTCAGCAGCATGTGATGTCCAAATGTGAGCCCGCAATCTGAATGATAACATTCATTGTCTACGCGCTTTCGACCCAGCCAAGTTACCTCACGCAGGTCACATGTGCCTTCAACGAAGCGCGGAAGATCATTCGCACAAAGCGCAAGCAGGTAACATAGAAAGAGCCGTGCGGATCGGCCAGAAATGATGATGATGATGGTGGTGATGGTGATGATGATGATGATGACAATGATGGGGATTTTTATGGCGAAAAGGCAGATGTGGCCAAAAAGCATCATGGTACAAGATATATTCTTCTACTCAAGGTGGGGTCATGGAACCATTTTTCAAGCATTTCACTCTAAATAAGCAGAGCACGAGACCAGGGTAAAACTTGTACCCATTGTATCATCGATGGGTACCCGGCGGCACTGGGGATCGAACCCCGCACCTCCCGCATGCGAGGCGGATGCTCAGACCACTAAGCATACATGTTGGTGATGACGGGTTTTGTGAGCCAAGGCCATGTTCGGTCAAAGTGCGCGAAACCCAAGAAGAGTGGTCACCTCGCATCAGTGCGCTTGCTTCTAGGTTAGCGTGCTGCGATCGATATGGCAAACTTCAACGTAGGTTGCTTACACCGTTGCAACACGAATAGGACAGGGAGAGGTACAGCTGCCCACAGTCCCTCCTTTTGTGAACTCTCGCGCGACATACACCCCCATTCTTGCACCTCTCTTACATTCAAACTCCAAGCAGTGTCGCAATGCCAGTGGTTTTTTTGCGCACTGTTACACGTTCTTCCCAGTGAACTTGAAACCGCTGAAACCCATTCGTCGTAAACTCAAGTATACATAAATCTATACATCAGTTCTGCAGCAGTATCCACGGCCCGTGCACATGCCTCGATTCACGGCCGTGCTTAAGGTATCCGTGATATTCAAGTAGGTTCCAAGAGTCATTTTGCCACGTACATTACCTGCCGCCTTTCCAGCTTGTTTTAGATTTGTTACTCTCCAACAAATCCAGTACATAGCAATCACAAGTTATGTGCTATGCAAGGGCGCTCTAATTTCCTCGCAGACCGCATAATCTTCACCGCTATCTTAATTCGTGGAGTAGGTATCCAGGCACCGGGATACATGCACGAGTGCCATTGTCCATGTCCGGTACCCGTGGAAGAACAGACAGCTAGAAACGGCTGAGAACAGCACCCACTGTGGCGCTTCAGAGCTTCAGCGAACCTGCGTGATATGCTACACTTGTTGTGGACGTGCTCAGCGAGGCTTCTGTGCTCACATGCTTCGTCATGGAAGATGGGCCTTTACCTCCAATGTAGCTACCATTAGTGGACATTATACTAGCCTCATACTAACTAATTGCTCGAGTTTCTTAGCGATTCCAATCGGTACTCCTTCCTCTAAGAACCTACCTTATCCGCTTGGCATTTATAAATCTCTGCTTAGTGGTGAACGCGCCGAATGAAAACGAAATATGTACAGAAATCAGTGTTGCTACAAAGAAATATGCAGCTTCAACTTATACATAAGATAGATAAAAGTAAGGTGAGAGACATGAGAGTAAAGGTAGCAACTTAAGTCTCGCTTTTCACGTTTAATTAGCTTTACATAAGGCCCGTCAGCGCTTTTCAGGGGATAATGCCACTCGAGCTACGTATCTGAGATAACGGGCGGCTAGCCTTTATGAAAACCATTCACCTCATCGAGTTTCCTTTTAACCTGAGCGACAGAACTCTGGTGCTGCTCGAATTTTTAACTTCTGCAGGGATAAGAGGCGTCAGATTTCGAACCTTGATGTCGATAAGGTACCGAAGCTTCGAACAAATTTACGCTGAAAAAAATTCTAAAGTACCAATTACTTCAGCTTTTCGAGAAGAATAAGGATCGCATGGCAATAATTGACTGTCACTCGTGAGTAGCTCCTCTTAGGAATCCTTTGACCGACGCTAAGCTTCTGTAAGCTCCTTCAGAGTACTTTATGTATTAACAAGATGAGTTTATTTTCAGATATGCCTTGTTTTAGTAAATGTATGAGGTGTATTTCTTTTTTTCTTCGTTCCTCATGTGCAGTTGTGCGTGTGTGTCGCGAAGTAAGCTGCAGATATTATCAGTATTATCAACTTTAATTTCTGTTTGTTTGCTGCTTTCAATGTATGCTTTGTATAGGTTCTTTGCTTACTTTTTTTAAACGAGTAATTGTTGAATCCTGTAACTCATTTGTACACCTTTGTTTCCTTCGCATACAGTTTGTATGGGATCCCGGACCCAGTCAGGTAAAAGGAAGCACCTTTGTTCTCGGACCCTTTAGTTTCTTTACAAGGAAACTCAGATCACATGAATAAAAACCTGTCGCTTGCATTACCCACAAAAAAATCCGACGCACTTTATATTTTTAAAAATATTTTACATTGGGAGTAATTGAAGCTCCTCGACTTGAATAATGAAGATTTAAGGGCTCCTGTCGCAAAAAACCTCGTGTCAGCGTCGTTCGCATTAAGCAAACATTCCGCAAAAACTCTATAGAGATGCAACATAGGCAGCACGTGTGCCACCTAGGACACTTTACCTTGGGACGTAATTATAACCTGGCCACCACATTGCGAGAGCACTGCCCACCGTTGCAAATGGCAGTTAATTTATTGATCGGTGGCGAAAGATTGCTTGGGAAGAGCAACCTGGGGCTCACAAGACCTACCAGTGACTGCGTTGACAGCCACTGGTAGTGACAGCCACCTGCTGGGGAGTGGCAAGTCGCTTAACCGCTGCACCACTGCTCGGTACGAGGACTACAAGGAATTTATGAATGTAAAGCACAGAATTACCAATTCGCATATATGGTCGGCAGTCTATTAACGCCATCACGTCATATCCAAAAGCCCAGAGCTTAAGCGCCCTTTCCCACCTTTAAAAGTGCATGCGTATTTTTTAACACTCCGTGCACTACAAACTCTGTGAGTGGTAGCCACTAGATTTTGAATGCATGCACTCTTTTTTTATTCTCATATACGGCAGCTAGAAGATATTGACGATAATTTCCTTAACGCACCGTTCGTCAGCATCAATTTGTGCCATAATTATTTAGAGGCTGTACTTTCTAGTGCCAACCCACAGCAGCAATAATTATTGAGTTCTAAGGCGCCATTCGGCTATGCGCAGAGCGCGTTTCCAGTGCCACCTAACGCTTCACATCAAAAATATGGGTTAAATTATTTTTAGTTGCGCCTTGCGAGCGTTACATCCGCATATTTTCACGCCTTGTAATAAACCTCTTGGAGCATGCTTGTACAGTTCTCGTCTTTGACGAGTGGTGGCGTAAACACCGTCCACTCCTTGTGCAGTGACAGGCTGTGTTAGAAATGAATTACATGCCAAACTAAAAAGCAAAATAAAGATTATAATAAGAAATACGGAAAGAAGTTGCACGATGAAAAGTACTATTTCCACTGGTCATTCATGATTACGCAGAGCACTGACTGTAAGTACGGTGTTCAAATATCTCAAATGATCAAAATGTAAACTGCGAGAGAAGGTAACTCTGTGCAAAAAATAGAAGGCATGTTTCATTTGTCCGCTTTACTTAAAACCATTTGATAGCCCCGTTGGTCTTTTAATCCATCAATCAGTCATAACACATAGGTGTGCTTGCTGATTTGTTCAACGTCAATTCAAAATGGCAGAAGCAAGCCAGCAAATACAGTTCGTTTTCTAGGTAAATGAGCCATATCAATTATTTGCAGAGTGATGACTTGAACAACTGCGTCACATCACAGAGATCATCTTTCTCTTCTCGGTAGCTAAGTTCTCTTTCTGTATTTGTAGTCTTTTTCAGGACACATCCAGTGATCGGGAATTTATATAATTTTTACTTGCATGCATCGAATACACTTGCAACTTTTGAAAAGTTGTTTCCAGTATAACCCAATAAAAATGGCTTTGACCGGTGGGAAAAATTTAGGGAGAAAATAAAAGCGTGTAAGCGCGCAAACGCCTCCTATGCAGAATCCTCTAGCGTAAATACATGGGCTATTATTACTATTATTAATAATTGGTTTTTAGGGAAAGGAAATGGCGCAGTATCTGTCTCATATATCGTTGGACACCTGAACCACGCCGTAAGGGAAGGGATAAAGGAGGGAGTGAAAGAAGAAAGGAAGAGAGAGGTGCCGTAGTGGAGGGCTCCGGAATAATTTCGACCACCTGTGAATCTTTAACGTGCGCTGACATCGCACAGCACACGGGCGCCTTAGCGTTTTTCCTCCATAAAAACGCAGCCGCCGCACTTGGGTTCGAACCCGGGCACTCCGGATCAGTAAAATACATGTGCTAGATGCGCTTTTTTCGTCTAATTTAAGCGTGGTTTTGCCGTCAGTGGGAGACATACTTACGCCGGCAGAGGAGATTGGATGTGTCACTGTAGGCTGTCACTCAAGTGGAGTTTGCTGAATGCCCATGTAAGAGATACATGTTGTACAAGCCTGTTTTTCAAATTCTTCTGGAACACTGGACTCATTGGCAGTGGTAGGGGTTATCTTTCATTTAGTGCGTTGATTACAGGCTGAGCAAGGGCCAACATGTTCAAAATTAGGCTAATATCGCCTGGTTCTTAACACCACCACTACCACAACCTCCAAAAATTGTTATGGTAGTGCTTTATTGACAGAGGGTATCGCAGGGCTTTAACATTGTTCTGGTTTAACTACCGACGGAGAAAAATCCTCTTGAAGTCTCGTTGCGCGAGTGCCCGATCATTTGATCCGTTTGCAGCAGAATGACGGAGTGAGTAACCACAGACGCCGCAATCTGAAAAAGAACAAAAAAAACGAAGAAAAAGGTAAGCCCCTGCGGCGCGCTTTTTACTCTCACAGAGTAGAACGCAGTATCGCCAAACAACTCTTTTATTTAATTTCTATTCAATTCTCATCACTCACTCGGTCGGCTGGTAAAGTAACTGGACGGAGGCGCCGGAGGTAATTATGATCGAGGAAGAATACTAGGTTTTAATGAAAATAGAATTCAAGCATTAAATTACTCTTTATTTTGTACACGGAAAAAATGATCTTGAAGAGGTTTATGATATATTGCCTTTTTTTTCTGTATGCTTGAAAAATCGCGTAACACACGGAAAGTCCTTCACGATACGGCTGGGGTTGTCAAAGAACCTCTGATTTCTAATTTCACTGAATAGAGAGTCGAAAAATTCACAAATGGAAATTTTCGCCGTCACAACAAATTTTCTATAATGCTTGGCCCATGAATTTGCAGTAGCAACAATAGTTTTTGTGTTGCCAACCAACATTTGTGCAATTTATGCATAAAAGTACAGCACAAGAACTGCAATGTTACAGCAAATTATTAGAATACAAAAGAAGAATGTGCCTCAGCGACAAAGCGATCAAACATTGAGTTCGTATTCTTGATATGGCTCCGTCGTTTTTTTTCCACTGGGTACTACCACGATGAAATAGAAATTTGTGTGCCAAAGTGCACATATTCCTTACGTGAACGAGCAGAGTCAAGTTCACAGTGAAGAAGTCTCCTCCTCTGACAGCCATATCTTCCGGAGTTACCCAGTCATGAAGTAGCCTCACCTGGGAAGAGCATACAAAACGAAGCTAACAATCACTGAAAACAATTAACGGAAGCATCCCATAACTTTCCAACTTTTCTATATACTAACAGCTCTCTATCAGCAGGCGCTACGTAGAAATATTGAGGCAGGCGTACTGGAGGTGTTTCAGACTGATTTTTCTGAGCGTTCAACTGCGATCGTTTACTTATTCAACTTGTTCCATCTCAATTATTTTGACGATATTCTATTCGCGTTAAGGCCATGCAGTGAGCAAGTGTTCCAAGTAAGTCGGGGAGAAGATGTAAATGTGCGCCAAGAACTAAAACTGTATGCTCTCTCTAGCGAATCATTAAAATTCCCGTCCAGTGCTTTATTCTCTGCTCCAAGTTTGTCAAACTGGACTTAGTGGGGAAGTGGCTGCACCGTGTAGAGCTGTGCTCCAGTTCACGGTTCAATCCAAGCCCCGAGGCCGCGATCGGACGGATACGAAAGACAAAAAACATGCGCGTTTTGAGGGCCTCTGTCTATGCTAAAAAATTAGCAGTGCAAGAAAGCTAATCTCAAGCTCTCATTAATGACGTGCTTCATTCCTCGGCTACAATCGCGCTCGTTACATACAGTACCTGCTTAATACTGCTGTCATGGACAATCACAGTGGTCTTAACATTTCAAACTCTAGTAAAATAATGTTAAAAGCGCTAGTTCTTCCTAACTGGATGCTACTAATTACGCATGCGTTGGGAGCTAGAAAAGCTCATAGCTTTGCAGCAATTATTTTGCGACGCAATCGGCAAGTGCAGTCAACTCCTCTAAGCTCGAAAAGTTCCCACATGTGTTCAGTACTGTTATTAGACGCGGTCAAGGCGATAAAAGCTTATGCTCACTTGGCGTCTGAAGTTGGGATCTTCTGTGTTTCGAACAGCGTTGCACTCGTCCTTGATCTTTTTAGTCTGACGAAAAAAAAACAATTTTAAATGTGTAATAGCGATACTGCAGGAATGTTCTTCTGCATTACTTAGGAAATGATGTGAAACAAAAATTCTTTTCTTGTTCCTCTTATATAATAGGCAATAGTACTGAAGTCTGGGCCAGTTGATTTCGATACATAAAAAGAATTTGTTGTAGATTACCTGCAGGATTGTACTTAAGCCTCAGTTTTTTTTTTCAATAAACTATCAGTTGGAAATGCAGCGCTAATCCCGTTTTTTTCGTTTTCTCTCGTTGTCCCCGTCCCGTTCGCGCTGCGACAAATTCCTAATTTCCATCTACATAATTTACTTAATCATTTAAACCATTATACGATGTAAATTGAAACACGAGCCATTTCTTTCCATTCTCACCACAGTAATCTTGTCAGGGCCATTCTGGTAAATTAGAATAAAGACACACCGTTCATTTTTTGCAGTTATAACTGCATCAAGTGCATAATATAAATGAAATTGAGTTTGACAAAGCGGGCGCTCCCTGCATTCAGTGCAAAATGTTCCACTTATTGAACGTTCATTGTCCTTAACATACTTGAAGTTCTAGACGCGTATAAATAAGAACAATGGCACACCTCACCTTTTAAGCATGAAATGAAATTTTATTCTGATATATAACATAGATATCCACACCTGAGCAATACATGGGTAAAGCTACATATATAGCACAGTCGGAAAAGATAGGCCTAAAGCGCTCTGTTCCTTTTTAAATAATTCCATGTAATATATGCTTCTACCTGTGACCGCTTTAGGCGAGTACCGGGACTTCAGAGCTATGGCACATGTTTCAAAGCCTCAGCTTCAAATAGAAGGACCCCCCTCCCCTGCCTGAAATCATGAAATCTGTACCTCTTTAGTAGAGAGAAAGGTCATTGCGCCATATTTGCTGCACCTGCCGTGTCTCTTCCTCCACCCACACCTCGAGACACACACGTTATCCCAGAGCCTAGAACTGATACTGATCGCCCATTCAGCAGGGATAAAGTGCTCGCTGCAATCAAACATGGTAGGTGTCGCTCTGCACCTACCCTGGATCTATCAACGATGCAGTAACTTCGTAGATCTGGAACTGAAGTTCGTGATCCTGTCTTAGAGGTTATTAGCGATATATTGGTTTCGGGTACTGTTCCTAATGAACTAAAGCACGCTCTCCTTTATCCAATTCCAAAACCCGCTAAAGACACGATGCATCCTACTAATCGCCGAACGATCTGAATGACCTCAACTCTTTGTAAACTTATAAAGCACATAAATGATACACGCATAACATGTTGCCTCGAAACAGTCCCGGGGGTATTCAGCTATGAGGGGCTTTTACCCTAACCTATGCACTCACGGTTGCCTCTGGTTCATGCGGCGCGTCATGAATAGTACAGCACGCGCTGCCCTGGCCGACTACTTGCTTGCCTTGGACATTCACAAAGCGTTCGATAACGTTCACCATTCTGTCATCTTCGAAAAGCTCGTTAATCGCTATGCTAGCCAGCGTGCCCAGAGTGTGATAATGAATTCCCTTCTTGCCAGACCAGTTCATTTACACAGCCTGTTGTCTGGATGGACCTCAGGCATCTATTACTTGGATAGGAAAGTTCGCCAGGGTTGATTCTTGGGTCACATGCTGTTTAATCTGGCCATGTGCAGAGTAGCAGGGAACCTACAACGTGACCTGGCGGCTCGATTTGCGATTTTTGCTGATGACGTCAGCATCTGGGCTATTGTCACCCTCGCACAGGCCCGTTTAAACCCAGTCAGTATGCACTGACTGACATGCAGCTTACTCAGAAATTTTTCGCCCTGCCAGGGAAGATGCCACGGACACGGCCACCCAACGCATCAGGCATGAAGAGGCAGATAAACTGATTTAAATCACTTGGAAACCGGGGCATACGTGTGTGACCGGGGGAAATATGGTGGCGCATGCCGCTGCTGTTACCGCAGGTGGGGCGATCTGTTATCCAGTACCCCCACCCTTCTGGGAAAACCTGTACGAGCTACTAAGCTATATACAATCTCCTCAGAAGATAAAATGCACTAGCTCGTGGTCTCTGAGTGTTTAAAGTCGTTCCCGCATTAAAAACTTACCCCGCCGTCCCTCTTTACGTACGAGATCCTCGTTACACACTTCAAAGGGGTCTTCATCAATACGGTTCATGCTGACTCGGCATATACCCTGATACTCTGGCGAAATGGCGACGGCCCGACATCACCGCAGTAACGTGATCGCACTGCGAGCGCCACAGCAGCGCGCACCTTACCTCTTTACTCTGGAAATGTGCTGCATTTCCAACCGGGAGAATGGCCATACAGTCGCTCCAGCACATAGATTATCGTACCGCGCTGCTCATGAATACCGACACACATCTATTGGCTGCATATCGGAGCCACTGTGGCTTTCTCAGGAACGAGTAAGGTGCCGACAGAAGGTCCCCCTCCCCCTTTGCATTTTGTCTTCCTCTTCAAAATAAATCACTTTCATAATTTAGTATATGTTAAGCACTTGTGACGTCCTTGCTGATGTGCAAGGCCTAGTAGTTCTCACGATCCAAATAAATTCTTTCTATGTAGACGCACAAGTGGCATCAAGTACTTTCGAAATAAAATTTTACGTCCGTTATCATTTCATGGAAGCGATCATTATCACTCCGTAGAAAGGCTTAGGTTCTACCGCACTGAGAGACTTTAAAAACCGAGGTAAGGTTCTGCACCAGTTGTCAATTACAACCAAGTTGCTCGCAATTTGGATAATTCGATCGACCAGATATTGACTCATTCACCCTGCATACGTCAGCCTTAATTATTTTACTTTTGGAATTAATTTAATTTTATTGTCCACTAACTTCCCGTACTTCACTGCTTGCTTTTCAAGTGAGGCAACGCTTAGACAATCATACAGGACTGCTTAGCTATTGTATTATCAATTCTGATTTATATTGCGATCATTGTCATATCAGGCGCTATCTTATTACATTACTTTCTAGAATATTTAAAAAAATTTGCTGAATATGTTTGCTAACAAATACTTCTCTTGGTGCTTATTGTTTTTTATGAGCCATTCGTGCAAATCTATTTTTTATATTTGGCAATTATACCTCTCACATTCGTCGGTGATTACCGTTATAGCATGGAAACAACTCGGTTGTACATGCTGAGTGCGTGTAATTACAGTTCCTGGCACTAAATGTAGAAACCCTGACCCCTCACGCTGTGGAAAATATTTAGAAATAAAGGCTAATTATACAAAACCAAAGCTTTCACCATGAAAAAAACTACTAAACTGGTCGATAGGGTTGCGGTCCTTTACAACTTTCACTAAAACTGCAGCCCAAGTCCGTAAGGCCAAAATATCTTTGGTAGCAATAGTCGCAAATAACCACTTCTGAATCCTCCGCAAGATTTCATATTCTTGCCTACCGCCTTGATTAAATCCTTACCGTGTTAGTCAAAGACTGGCTCGCAGAAGCCAGCGCAGCAAAGTCGTAGATAGCACAACCGGCATACAGAACGATGCTGAAGTGTTCAACTGCGACATCATTTTCAGCGATGTCGTACACTAGTCTGCACATAACTACAATCACGCAAGCCGTAGTGACGACTAGAGGCCAGTGCCAGATGTCGTTGATCTCATCTTTCAGCTGGCGGACCGTGAACAGGTTGCGTCTAACCTCCTCGATCCGTCCGGGGATATCAACAGCACGACTGGCTCCAGGATGCCTACTCCCGAGGCAGGCCCTTAATACATTCACTTGACTTTCAGTGTATTCTTGGAGGACCTGGCAAGAACGCGTCAGTACTGCAGTGCAAATGCTGTCGTATACAAAGCAGAAGACGGTCAGGACAGTCAGTTTTGACCAGAAGTAGACCTCCATCGTGGCACTGAACCCAGCTCGGCTGGATGGCCGATAGGGTGGTGGATTAGGAAGAGTCATCAGGAAACCCGTGCAGTAGAAGACGAAGTAAATGGCTCGCCGGACATCCAGCCAGAAGAACTGTCTCGAGCCAGAGAAATTACAGCGCGTCATCCCGATGTGCCTCTCAAAGGAAGCAGCTCGAATGTAGAAGGCCACAAGCTTCGGCGAGCCAAGTATCATGGAGTTCAGTGTGAGAACCATCCTAAAAAAAAGGAATGAAGACATGATATTAAGCAACTTTGTGGTTAAGACACCTTTTCTTGTCCAATGAACACAGCATCAAAAATTCGTATCATCCGGATACCACTGTTTAAGACAAATAGCTAATACACTCGCGTAAAGGCATCCCCCACCCCCACCTAGAACCGGCTCGCGTGGAGGCTTCACCACAGTGAACAAATGCTTAAGCTTTGTTGGGCTGGTTTATGTGCCTGGCTATCCAATCACGAGAATGGAAAACTGGGCGAGTTGGTATGGGTTCATGCTTAAGCAGCGCAGAAAACAGGACAAAAGAAACACAAAAAACAGCGCTCGTGTCGTCTCCCGTCTGCAATCTTGCCCTGTTTTCTTCGCTGCTTAAGCATGTATCCAACCACACAGGTCAAAACTTTACCAAAGCGTTCCCCAGCGGCGCAAAACCAGGATGAGGTGCACTTACGCCTGCTGTATACACTTCCCTGAAGTCACACGCCCTACATCGTCGCGCTGTTTGCTCGGCGTCACTTGGCCCAGCGGAAAGTGCTTTGAGGGTAGCCGCCACTTATCATAAACATCATAATCACATTGTCACTTGCCCGCACAGTAATCGTACATTAAAATGAAAATATCACTGATTTTCGGTGTGTCCTCACGAACAAAGCCATCAGTATACCAGAACAAGCGAGAGGCGCTTCGGACGCGTGAAGCAGCGTTCCGAACGTAGTGCCGACTAACATCGCAATACATTTACGACTCTGGCATATTGTTCGCAATTTTTTTAAAGGAAAAATAGCTAAGGGCGACATGTTGTTTTCCAGTAAAGTTGCCTATCAGCATTTTACCGCGGGCTGTGCTCTCCAGACGTCTTGTCATAGAGATTTTTTTCCGTCTTTCTTCCTCTCTCCCTACTTTTTTTTATTGTTCCTGTCTTTCATTCTACCTGTCTTTCTTTATTCCTTTCTTTCTTTCTTTTTTCCTTCTTCCTTCCTTTCTTCCTCTTTCATTCTTCCTATCTTTCTTACTTTCTTTCTTTCTTGCTTCCTTCCTTTCTTTCTGTATTAAACATTTTATTAACAACAATGATGAAGGAAAATACAGCCAAAAAGCGAAAGTATTGGCTTTCCCTTGCTACGCACCCTTGCCAGGTAGTTTCAGCCGCGGGTATGTTCATGTTTCACGCCATAGGGAATGCGTGTGGCACTAGTAACACAAGCAAGTTTGGACATATCTGGTAACGATAGTTAAGCATGGTCGTTAAAGTCAATTTAAATGAGCGTCCCAGAACAAGTTTTTCTTTAAAATTGCACGTAGACATATATAGTTCAAGCTGTTTCTACTGTAAGAAAAAATTCTGGGTGTTTGCCTTCTCGCCGGAATAAAGTTGCTTTAGTCTTCATCTAGGTTATTTTTAGTGATGCGGTTCTGTTGCATGCACATAGCTTATTTTTCGCTCTGAATGTAGCGGTTTTTAGAGCCTTGATTTTCTACATCGTTTAAAATATGGTGACGCCATCTGTCAAGATTATTAAATAATAGGTGGCCGATTAATCTTTCCAGCGGAACCTTTTAATTGATTGATCTTAAATAAGAAAGCAATTGCTAACTACCAGTTTTATTTGACAACGTTAGAAGTATATTTTGATCAGTCTTACCAAATTACCGCGAAAGTCATATGATCTAACTTTTGATGAAAATGACACGTGACATAGCTAAGAGATACAGAGTTAGAAAAGCCGACTGCTGTGTCTTGTGTGTGGTGTGCTATATCTCTTCGCCATTACTAAAGTACGGCACCGGCACTGCCTTTCATTTTAATGCAGTTATAAATTTTTACGACGCTGAATGTTCAGCTAAAGTTAAGCTTTGTATTTCTTGAATAAGGAAACCAAACAATACAAAACCAAACCACCTGCCCGAATGGCTCAAGAAAAAGGCCGAAATTTTTTTGCCACCACCATCCTGTCCGTCGGTTTTTGTGCTACTGCAAAGAAGATAAACTTTCGCATTCTTGCTTCAGAAAAGTAAATCTCATCTAGTAGCACATTGGATATGAATGACATGCGGGTCGATGCCAGGGCACAGGCCTGCCGCTGCTCTCATATTCTCTCCCACAGTTGACGAGAGGGGAAGGGAAATGAAATTTTTTGGCAATCTCCTTTCGAAGCAGGCTAACTTTAAAAGTTGATCTCGTTACTTGGCACGATGATTAGCGGGAACGTAAATTAAGCAATTAGTTTGAATATGGCACGATTATTTACCTTCACTCAAATAAGAAATACCACATCAGCTCTATTTTAATAACTTTCTTTTTTACTTTCACGAAACTGAAATCCTAACAAAAGAGTACTTGCGTTCCGTTGATGAACACTCACCTGATGAACAGTAAGATGTGCATGATGATTTTCAGAGCGTTGTTTAGTTGGTTACCGCCGCCTGCTTTGGCAATGAGTGCCACAATGTCCACCCAGAGAAGGAAGGCCATGCAAGCACAGCTGTACAAGATGTACCAGCTTTTCCACACTACCTTGGGGACTGTCTGGTCATTGCTGCTGAATAAACCATGAATGAAGAAGCAGCCGCAAATGCGACAAAGCCACGCTTGGAAACGGACGCCCCTTGCCATCAGTGAGTGGCAGCTCGGACGCTTGCGTCGTTTGGAGACAACTGCCATTTGAAAGCACGCGTAGGATTCCTTCCGCCTGAAGCGCCTGCTGTTTACAGACTCCCTATGCATCGCTGTTAGTGAGACCGCTGGAATCGCTGACTGTTGATCCCCGTAGTTGTACGAAAAGGGCAACCTGATATCAATCCTATGAGCGTTTGCCCACTGTCATGAAGATTTGTGTAAACCGAGGAAAAGTGAAAGACGTAGTCTCACCTCAAGACCTGCAATCCAAGACAATAGTGGGGAGTGCTAGGCAGCCTCGAACACTGGAATTGTCAGTCTGAGCAAGTGAACAGTCATCTAGGTCCTCAAAACCGGATTAGTACCTGCGTTCCCTGAGAACACTGTTTAAAGCATAGGAAGCAGCGCTGCAACTTTGCTCCGTTTAGTAGGCACTCTCATGGCAACAAGTGGCCAACTGGGCACGTCAGCTGTACGATGATCAACAAGAGTTCTCCGTTAATTGTGAAAAGACAACAGATTCGAGGCGCCTCTAACCTCGAAACACTCAATTGTAGTAGTGACAGTTTGCAAGCGCTCAAGATCCGCTTGAATTTAAATTAGTTGACCGCGTATGAAGACTTGATAGAAGGACCCTTAAAAAAAAGAGTGACTTTAAAAGCCAGTTGCAAAAAGTACGCATTGCTTCCCTTGTCTAATGATGCCCAGTGTGATAGCTATGAAAACTGGTCAGAATGAGCGCCTTTTCATGAAAGGTCTGACCGCTATTTGTGTTCAAAAGGTCCTTAAATGTAAGGGTGGTGCCAGCACAACGCTTTTCAGTTCATTATCGATTACTTTCAGAGTACTGTTCACAACATGAGGTCGGGAACGTTGCAGCCACTTGTGTGCAGATGTATTCTCTCGTCTAGCTATTTATTTTCAGGAGGTGGAGTAAATAGCATGAAGCTAGAGCAAGTAAAGGCTTAGATCATCCTTAATCATTTATAGATACAGTGGGTCTGCCAAAACTTTGTTTTCTGGTTTCAAATTATAGGGCATACTTATTCTCCACTCATCACATTACATCATCAGCAATTCTGAGTGCGAGTATCTATGTGATTAGGGGGCCAGGAGTTCTCCTGCATGCCGAAATCAATAAGAACATCGACATTACCTTTCTTGAAGATTTGGCGTTTGTTTTTATGTTTCTTTAAATATAAACATACAGAAAAAAACCCTTTTACATAAGACTTCTGCTGCAGTAAAGTCGATAAAAACATATTTCCAGGTGGATCTTTCCACTGTTTTTCCACATATGCAATTTACAACGTGCTTGTTTTTTTTTATCTTAACCTTTATCTCTACGCCGAGCGATTCAGGCTGAGCACCTGCGTGACTACGTGGCTAAAAAAAATAATATTCCAAAATACCAGGAACGGAATGCTTCATCCGTTTCCTCCAAGGAAAAAAGTAGGGCTGCGGAACCTCGCTGTAACGAAATGGTTGACAAAGAAAGTATTGGCGTTACAAAGGAATAGGTATTCCCCTTGTAACTTGCCATAGAGCAACCAATTTTTGATATCCCCTTTTTACAAAGCAAAATATTATAGGAAGGTATGTAACGAATTCCAAGGTGACCCAGTGATCATTTCGCGTTGTGCATGTCAATTGTTACGGCTCAAGGCTGTGTTCCAGAAGTGTTCAAAATATTCATATTCGCTTCGAAATTATTCGAACAAATTACTATTCGCTTCGAGATCACTGCGAGCCACAAAAACCACTATTCGCACATGCCCAGTAATGCCCTTTATGAATGCAAGCGTATAATGAATGAGGATGACGATTATATTGAACCTGGACAAGTGTCATGCCCGGACGAGCTAGGCTCTACTAGTCTTGACTGTCGACTCTCTATGGCATGGAGCCAGCGGAACAGGCAGAAGCAATTGCTTACGTGCAATAAACCACCCTGGTTACTTTTTGCTCACCATCTACTATAAGCATTGAATTCGTCAGGCATCCCGTACACATGGAATTCATTTGGTTGCACACCCAATGCTGCAGCTTAAGAGTAAATAAACTTCTTTTTTAATAACAATGGAGCACAACCAGCACCAATGTTTTTGAACAAAGCATACGCACTAAATTTTCATGCGCTGTCTAGTTTCTGATTGGATCTAGTAACATGCATGCTTTAGTGCCATCCTGTCAAGAACCGTATAGAGCATCTAATAGCACCAGTAATCTCTTGCAATATGAACTTGTTACATTTCCTGAGCTCAAGGCAGGACACGTGAACTACACCAGAACCGTGAGTTTTTGAGCTCAGTGGTTGATGTTCATGTGTCACCCCTAGTGCAGCACTTCAACGCGGTTGTTTCCCCTCGTGTTCACCTTAACATTTAACTGTTTCAAGATCCTCATATAAAAAACAGGGCGCTTTAGCTGCTTCCATCTTTACAGAAGCTGAGAACAAGACACAGTCATGCTATCTTTATTCTGTTTTATTTTTTTCTATCAAGTAACGCTGTGATTAACTGCAGATGTTTCGTTCAGATCCGATAGGTGTGACTTGAGGATTCTTTGATTGGTCTGTACCAGGATTACGGTGTAGGTAATTACCGTTCCGGTCATCTGCAATGAATACAACATAGAAAAGGACCTTCATTTGTTTTACTTTATAGGGCACTTGCTATTTATCGGTCTATAGTGTAAAAATGGCAAAACCTAATTAACCAAAACAAGGCAAAATATTATAAATAATAACACAGTTATTCTTAAATTTCACGTTAAGAGTAACATGATAGTAATTTTTCTAGCGCTACAAAGGATAACTTGGGCTAAAAGAGAGAAAAATGACGAATGGACGAGACAGCGCTTTATTTTGCTACAAATCCCATCAGGCCAAATCGCTGAGACAGAATGGTCGTTCTCAGATTAAAGAAGCGTTGAACTTTTCGTGGAATATTTTGTGGAAGACACAGAACCACGTAATTCTCTATCAGCATTTGTCGCAGCATAAAGGCAGCATAATAAAACAATTAATTATCAGTGTTAGTATGAGTATAAGCACCACAAAGACCATAAATTAATCATGATAAAGACAGCATAAAAGAAATTAGGCATCAGAGTTAAGTGAGAATTTCCGGTGAGAATAACACGTAGCCTTGTCAGTCAAAGTTTTTGAAACACGTTACAAATTTGTACGTTCCGAAAAAGATAAAGCATTTCGTGTCTTTCGACATTGCATTTTACCCCTCTCCCACTGATGACATTGCAGCGTAACCGAAAATTGCAAGACCGTGTTAATATTAAACTGGGATAATAAATATACTGCTTGGAATGCATGTAACCGCACCCAGACCAATATGACGAGGAGGTCTGCATGTTAACAAGAAAAATATACTGCTCACTCCTAAGAAACTATACTGATGTTCATTTTTCTTGTAATCTTCAACTTTTCTATCTTGAGTGAAGAAAGACATTCAGTCGTTTAGAAAAGACTCCTCTTAGCACAACTTAAGTAATAAAGGCCGATAATCAACACAAACCGAAACAGTTTGACAAGTAATACTCGGAATAGTAAAATATACAGGTATGTCACTGGCCCAACTATACTGTACGACAAAAGAGCAGTTTGGTAAAAAAAAGGAACTGGTAATAAAGGGCGGCTAGGCTAGATTTTAAATGACATCGTACTGATAAATATGCTGTTAAAAAGAAAACAAAATTGTCACAAGGAGTGACAATTAAACGAGCCGATTGCTCACTGAAAGGTCTCATATATTGCTCAACTACTTTTGACCACAGCTGCCATTCACTGCACTTAGCATTAAAGGCAACAACGCGTGAAACATAAGCCCCCTCCCCCCCCCCCCCACCCCCCTGGCCTTGCTTCGGGGTTCACTTCAATTATATTGTTTGAGTCACAGAAACCGCAGATAGGGTGCTAGGTTCCTCACCGAAACCAGCAGCGGCATGTTAAGGTGGAAGAAGTTGCCTCCCTTCAGGCACATGTCTTCGGGCTGAATGGAGTCCTGAAGGTCTTCCATCTGGAAAAGCCCAACATGTTGTGTAACAGAAAGCTTAGTTCAAGCAAAAATCATATATAAATGATTTTGGCCCGCCGTACGAATCCGACATTCTGTTTATTACAAATTGGTGCACAAGTATTTCATATCATGATTTCACTTACTTGGCGCAAAAATTGCGTATCGTCGATACCACCAACTCCTCCACAGAACTTCTTGATATCCTTCGCCTGAAAATATCGAGGATTTTTTTATAAGTTCGCAGCAACTTGTACTCTGAAATCACGTTTTTTTTTAGAGGCCATGTTTTGCAACGGTACAGAAGCCGGTAGCATAACCTTTTTGCACAAGTACACATTCATGTTCCTTAATGCAATGAAATCAATTCCAATTTTTATGGCGGGTTCAGGCGAAACATAGTAGATTATTTCAATTCCTTAGTAGTTGCCGGTGTTTTGGGGCTCGTTCACATGTGATAGCTGATCTCAAGTGCACAATTCTTTGCGAATCCCGTCGTGGACGCTCTCCTCAAATCCCCCGAAACAAGCGCAGCGCAAGAAACAATGCAAGCAGAATGTTCCCAGTTTGAATTTAATCTCTGTCGTAAACTGTTTTCCGGTTATTGTTTTTAAGAAAATATTGTTCGTGTAAAAATTTCCCATGATCATTTCTCCTTCATGCACTGTATTATTGCGCGCCATTTTTCATTATCTCCATTACTTCATTCCATTTTCTGCTAGCACTTCTGAATTCTGCATGTTTTTATTTATTTCGTAATACTGCAGCCCACTGCTTGGCCCAAGCAGGAATGTTGAATATATCGCCGGTGTTAACACAACTCACAATCATTACTATTTCTCCTTTGAATACACCTGCTTTTTGTCCTAGAGTTTCCGATAACACGCCCGTCTGTAATAGTTTAGCATGTTCCCTGTGCTCCCTACTGAGCTAAAATCACCTGACAGATTTAGAAAATGTAATTTAAAAGAATGTCGCATTTTGGTCCAAACGCAATTCAATGTAAAACAGTCGGTAATCTTGCTAAAAAATTACATTTGATGAGACATCATTCCATCGGCTCTTTCGTTGGTTATTTTATTACTTAGCCTAATGCTTTTTTTCCATTCGCCGATACTCACCGCATCTGTCAGCGACTGGCTGGCCGAAGCAAGCTTCACAAAGCAATACAACAGCCACAGCGTGTACACTACTAAGCTAGACTGTTGCGTTATCGGGATCCCTTCCCGGCATATTTCGTATACGCTGCCGCACACAACCACCAGGAGGCAGAAGGTGGAGTAGGTCAGAGGAATGCCCCATATGTCGTTTATCTCCTCTTTCAGCCGCCGTATATAGGCCACATTCAGCCTCACGCTTTCTACGCATCTGGCTGCGCCGGGGAGCTGCAAATATTGATCATCTGGCAAGCTGAGGCAGGCTTTCAGGATACGCAGTTGCCTTCTCAAGTACTCTGCAAGGACTTCACAGGTGGACCTCAGGGTGACTGTGCAGACGCTGTCATAAACGTAGTAGAATATCACGGTGAGCAGGATCTTCAGCCAGTAGTAAACCTGCTTCAAGAGGCTTTCTCCCAGATCGCTCGGCTGGTTGTACGGAGGGAGCTTGGTCAAGGTTAGCGTGTAAACCACGCAGTAGACAAGACCCAGGCTGGCATCTCGCACATCTGACCAGAAGAACCGGCTGAAGGCGGTGTTCTCGCAAAATGTCATTCCTATACGCCTCTCGAAGGCTGACGCTCGTAAGTAGAAGGCGAGCAGCTTAGAAGACTTGAAGAATGCGTATAGGAAAGTGATGACCATCCTGAGAAAAGACGTGACAGTTCAGATTTCAAGAAAACGATAGTTATCGTTGTTCAATGAGAAAAGAAGGACAGCTTTTCAGTCTCGTCTGTTCTTAGTGCCTCCTAAGTAATTCCTTAATCTTCACACTCTGTAAATGATGTATTGTACATAGCTTTCCCGCCAGAAGCTAAGAAATTAATATCAACAATATGTCTACTGCTCGACTACCAGTATAAAGGATGTCACAGTGCAGACATGCAGCTTTGCCGAGAAGCCTATAACAAGCAAAATATGGCTTCAGGCTATGCATGACTCTAATACACAAACACTGAGTAATTGTTACCTTTGCGGTAATGCGCGTTTCAGCGTCAGCAAGTGTGGGGCAATGCGCATATGACAGTCACAGTATTCATTAAGAGTCGGCAGTGGTGTAGGGTACTGGCGTGGGCGTGGTGGGGTGGCAGACAGGAGCGCGTCACGCATTCTACGGCGCGTTGTCCAATCCATCCATAGACTCCCGTCTTGCACTGCCGGCAAGTGGCACGTAATTTTATAAAGTGCGCGTACACATCTCTCTGCTGTCAGTCGTGACGTGATTGTGTTCGGACCAATCTGTGAGACGCGTTGCCATGACGCCTAGCCTGTCGTCACTGCGTTCTGAGAAATCAGCTTGAAGCGTTGCACCTGCTTTACCCCTCTCCCATTTTCTCCTCGCACTCCTTCGAATAACGCCGACGTCTACAGCGCAGCACAAACAGTAAATGTGACCTTAACAGCTCTCGCTGTAAAGGGGCGCAGGTATGTGCGTGACGGTGAGGATAGCCGCAAAGTTATCACTACCTGCATCCATAGACTTACCCGAAAACTTTTCAACGTTATCGCTGACTTTTTATAGTGACTCTCCTTTCTCCTTCATTTTTTATCCCCTCACCCCCTTTCCCCCACGTAGGGTAGCAAACCGAATACTCTTCCTGTTAAGCTCCCTGCCTTTCCTCTTCTTCCTCGTCCTCCTTTCCATCTTACGCTTCTCGACAAACCGCGTTTGTTCAAAACCGAGCTCTAGATTCAGTCTGGTGGCTGGATTTGCTTACCTGATAAACAGAATCGAATGCACGACAACCCGCACGGTGTGGTGAACCTGGTCGCCATGGTGGAGAAGATTAATGAACTTGGTTACGATAACATTCACGTCCAGCGAGATCACCAAGCCCATCAGTGCGCAACTGTACAGGGTGTACCAGCTCTTCCATCCGACTCTGGCTGGTACCTGGTTCGCACCGCCGGACATGCCACTGATGAAGAAGCAGCCACAAATGCGGTGCAGGCGTGCATGAATCCGATAGTTCCGCTCCATCAGCGAAGTGTAGCTGGCGTGTTTGGGCCGTTTGAAATCCGTCGTGCTACAGCCAATCCTCCGCATCCTCCCAGCAAGAAAAGTCTTTCGCATGCTGGCACCGTTTAGCAAACCGTCCAACTCAGTTCGTCGGAGTGATATGGAAGGCTGATATAAAGTGTTTTTTTTTTTTGTTTAAGATTTTTAACGCTGAAAACCTTGCCACCGGTTTCGTTCAGTTGGCCGGCCACTAACTGTTGCCTTCAAAAGCGAAACAACCTGCCGCTATCAGAGGTGCTCACTGTTCTGTAACACTTAGTAATGGGAATGAAAAATAGCTGCGCTGTTTTTCTTCATTTGCATTATATATTTCCTCATCTCTACACAACGCACACTACAGTCATTCGTTAATTGTCCAAAATAGCTCGATATTTTTCATGTCTGGTCACAGCGTTAAGCAGAGTCCTTCGTATGTCTATTGCAAACATGAACTGGCTCACAAAGCAGTCAGTATTGAAGCCTACTAGTACTCATTTAGAAACGAAAGCAGGACCAGCATCTGAAACTTACCTAGGAAAGCCTAGAATTGCTTTTCATAAAAAGACCTATATATGAACACCATGCAAATGGGTGACTTTTGCTCGCCGGTTCTGTCCCGACGATAGTAGCAGAGTTTACACAAGAGCGCTTTCTCGATGCTTGGCATTTACGATCCAGGGAATATCAATGCCCGAAAAAGTTTTGTCTTTATAAAATAATTATAGCGCGGATGTCCGCCATAATATACGGTTGAAAGCACGCCTCACGCGAATTTAAGTGTAGTGTTCCTCACCTATTTATTACCGCAGGGATCACACAGCAAAATCAATATCTCTCCACACAGTGTAGCGGATATTACGGCATTTTATGGCCGTAAACACAAGACTTCGCGTTCATATTGCCGTCATGAAACAGAGCTGTGCAATTCCAGGCTGTTTTCGCTCAAACTTGGCAAGACAGTATGAGCAGTTCGCTGGATGTAATAACCTTACCTCCATAGCCTTCCACAAGCGCCCTATGATTACTCTATTCAGCAAAAAATACCGTGAACAAAATTGTTGGTAACGGCAGAGAGTGCGATAAAGTAAGCTTACAGCACGAAACCATTCATTTTTTTTTTTTTACTGTATAGAGCCTTGCTCCAAAAATGCCATAGTGTGGTGGCGTTTTTTACGTGTTGCTATTTTTTTTTACTCTGAGCCACGCTACAAAGGCCAGGATTCTCGGACATCTGTCTTGATTGTGAAGAAACTGTGAAATATTATAAGCTACTGTGATAGAAGTATTAAAGGCAATGGTGCATTCTTCCGATGCGCACCAAGGACTTTCTTTTAAACTTTCTCCATCGCTAGTATCGAGTTGTTAAGTTGAACATTGAAAACCAATAGAGAACGTTTTTGGCGATAGCAAGAACGTTACGAGCAAAACATGCACGCCTGCCGGTGGGAGATCTGCGAATGTAATGTTTGTGGGAGTGAAATCTTCCGATTTAAAGAAAAATCGGGATCAAAAACAAATTGCAGCTGAAAAATGCGCCTGTCCAGTGTTTCTGGCTATGTGCAATTTTGCTGCAGATTCCAATCACCGAGTGACCGACTACACCAGCCACAGATAACGCACAGAGACAATGTGCTGTCCGCATGCAGTAAATACATAAGTTGGCTGCCGATAAGTTGGCGGCGGCCATTCGCACCGTCATGTGTGCCACTGGCTGACGCAGACGAGAAACCACCGCCAACATATCGGCCTGCCGCTGGTGCGAGGCCTTCGAGTCAAGGCTGCAGGTGATTTCGTTTGCCCAAACCACGCTTGAGAGCAGCACGATCGTGGCGCGCAAGTGCGTTAGTCACGTGGTTTATTTTGTATTTTGCGGGCTTTCTTCGGAGCTGGGAAAAAAAGACGCACATGAGGATTTCCTTATCGTAAATAGTGGAATGGGGGTTTCTGAAGGCGCTCGACGACTCGTAAAATGCAATTTGCTGTCTAAAATAAATATTTATAATTTAGATAATTAACCTAATTAAATTATAATTATTTGCGAAACAAAAAATTGTCTGTGGTACGCAAGACGGCTGTCACCAATATGCAACTGGTTTCACTCGCCTGCCTCTAATAATTGATTTTTTAACCCTTGGCTCAAGTTAGCTGGGACACCCGGTATAATTACGGGAATCAGATAGGTATGTGAGCATTGAACCTAACATTCCCTTTTGTTTTTCGACCTCGAAGATGGGTGAATGCTTCGAAACTTTTGCATGCGCTTTCTTTTGGAGCCCTCAGCGTTGAAGAGGCATCCTACTACGTCACATGTAGCCGCACGGAGAAGTAATCAAAGGAAGGAATTTGAAGCAGATGCGAATATTTTTCCTTATAGAAGCAAGGCATACTAGTTTAGCTTCTACATAGCCTCTCAGATATTTCTAGTTTTTTTGCAATATTTGGTTATATATACAGTGCGCACAGCAGCGTTTGAAATGTGCTGATTGGCACCCACCTGAAATGCAATGGGACGTGCATGGAGACATCTAAATCGGCTGTTGGTTACCAGTGACGATGAACATGGTCTCTATGCCAGCAAATGTTGCAAAGTACCCTTAGAGTAAGAAGACGACTCAAGCGCAGCCGTTCAAAGTGTACGAACTCTGACATTGTGCTTAAGGTCTTCTTTCTCTTCGGCGTTGAACAAATGGCGATTTAATAAGAAGCCCGATAGGCAGCAATGTCACGATAGTAAATGGACATCCATAGTAATCAAAAAGTGACATATTGTGCTTGTGCTGTATAGAATTAGCAGCGATCACAACAACCTGACGTCGCACCTCAGAAACTTGCACTTTGTTTTCCAGTATGCTACGGATAAGCTTAAAGCGGAGAGCTGTTTCTAAAGTGTCCGACAACTGAATTTTGAGGCAAGGAATCTTTTTTTCCCAGCAGAATGGAAAACTTATCACCTAAGACGCTCTAGTCAGCAACGGCTTTGTTTTTAAACGCTGCAGGTTTTTTACCGAAAACTATTGCACATCTCACCCACAAAACCATAATTAGGCATTTTTGGCAAATAAAAGGGTTCATTTGAGTTTCCAGACCCAAAGCATTTACTGTCCACCAAGTACACTTCGTCGACAAAAGTATTAGTGTAGGGCAGTTATCACTCGTAAAAGACATACGAAACACCCTGGCACCATCCAGTGGCAAAAACTAAACGCGCTCTATCAGCGATGTAGATATATGAATGAATGAATTAGTTAATAATGAATTAAGTAATTATGATTCGTTTTATGGGGTTTAGCGTCCCAAAGCAACCCAGGCTATGCGGAACGCCATCATGGCCCCCTCCACGAGGGCGTCGTGCAGTTGGCCCTCTACCTCCACGACGATGAGGTGGTGACAAAGAACCACATGGGATTTTTCAACGTATACTGACGTCACACAGAACATGGGCCTCCACCATTCCGCCTCCATCAAAATGCGACCACCGCGGCCGGGATCGCACCCGAGGTTTTCAAGTCAGCACCCGAACACAATAACAATTAAGCCACGGCAGACTCTCTAATGAATGAATGAAGGGAGAGAGAGTGAAAGAGAGTGACGGTTTTTAACGAAAGGTGGACTGGATTGTGCGTAAACTATACTAAAACGTGACGAACACTCTTTGAACAAGACAAGTGCTAAGGACTTCAAACTAAAAAGTACTTTTTTACGACCATATGGTCACGTCATAGGAGGCACCAAACATGAACTCACCGCTAGCTAGTACCTCAGTTTGATAGCGCCATTTCCAATTTCAGTTCAAAAATTTAGAATCCCTTTTTCTTAGATAATGCAGTGTTCAATGTTTACATTAAGAAACTAGGTATTTTCAATTCCCCCGTAAACTTATTGCACCTTTCACTCAGATTTTGGTCCCTTTAGCAGCGAAGGATAGCTGCACGAAACGTTCGGCCCAGGACGTTAAATGTGGACCCAAAGGTTGAAGTTCCTAATGCAAAAAAGACGAACTGCGCAACAAGAACACAGACGAAAGGGAGGCAGACACACACTAACGCAGACTTACAACTTTACTAAAGGAAAGAATACAAGGCAAATATATATAGCGATCCCCAACGCACTTCAAATCTGATCAATATGGCACGTGACAATCTGCCCAGGCTATAAACAGACCACACAAGAACCAACCGCTTACAAGATAATCTTATACCGGGCCGGCCCTTTCTATGAAAACAAAAGCAAAGGAACGCTTAGCGACAGTGCACACTTGAGAATTACGCGTTCTGCAAAGTAAGGAAATTCATAACAAAAACCACACCACTGTAGCCATTTGATACCACTGAAGCTCGAACCGCTTACAAGCGCAGGTGCTGACACCAAAACCAAGAGACGAAGCACTCCCCCTTTTGAAAGCAAACAAAACGGGAAAACAAAAACAACCACATCGGTCATCGTCAAAAACAAAAAAACGGTGAAAAAAGGCACCAGGTCAAAAGGGTAAAAAACATGAATCAGCTCAAGAAGCTACGTCACCAAAACCAGTGAAAATAGGCACCGAGTCATTTAAAAAAACAAAAAGATGAAAGACGGGACAACAGTTTAAGACAACAACGGTTTTAAAAAGGGGGGTGAATGAAATCCAAAGCGTAGGACAACATCTCAAACCATGACAGAACCGAAACAAAACTGAGATCGCTAATCAAATGAACAACGAAAGCATCAAACGCAATCAGGAGGCACTGCTCAATCACCAGGGCACAAACAGGCCACTAGGCTACACATGCCCCCGCAAAAACGAAAATTCTTTGGATGATAAGGAAATGGAAGCCTTGCTAACACAATTGTCCGTAGTGCCGATGTAAAATGTTTCGACGACGAGACGCTCTCATTTGTCATTCAATCTGGCCAGAAATTCCGTCTTTTCGAACCATGGTACACAGTCCCGTTGCTTCATTTTTGTGCAGTCCGCTTTTTTGTGCAGTTTTGTGCATTTTTGTGCAGTTCGTCTTTTTTGCATTATGATCAACCAACTAGCCCGACAAGTCCTGTTGAAGTTCCTGCCGTTCCTGCAGTCATTTGCGTCCCGGGTAAAATGTGCAGCAGATACAAACGTACACTCACTGCAGGAACTGGAAGAGTGAATAATTTTGAGTGTAGTAAAACGGCATGCTTTTAAAATCAGGCTTTTTCGTGTGAAGGAGGGCAACAGTTACCAACGCCTTAACATTTATGCTAGCACCTGCATTCACGAGGTCATTCTGATCCACTACAATGTCCCGGAACTTCCTTCAGCCTCCTTGGATTCGATGTGGTTAATGACGGTGCCCAGATCACTCCGGCTGCCTTTAGATATTTTTAATATGAAAATACATCGATAGTAAAGGCCCGCTTCATGCCAAATACTGAAATCCAAGCACGCCAGTAAATCCAGCATTTTTATGTCGGCAGCCTATCTTTGGGGGCTCCTTGCAGGAGAACAAAAAAATTTTCGTGTACAATGATTTTTCTGTTCGGTGTGTTATATCTGGTTCTTTTTAAATTTTTAGGGCTAACAGTATTCGCGGTGCTGGTCGAGAAAACTGCAGAATCAGTTGCTCTTAGCGCGAGCTGTAACGACTCTTTAGCCTTCTCCAGACCACGAAACTAATACCAACTAGCACATTCCTGAATAATTTAAAGGGAGGAAACTCTTTGCATCGCGAATAAAGCAATTTTAAAAATTTGGCTGCCGGTTTAACATTCCTAAGCACGAAATGTTGTGCGAAATCAGTTTCTTTTTTTCTTTTACAGGTGCACATCATAGCCATGTACCTGAAAGCGCGATTGAGGTGTCCACTGACCGTTGGTGCCAGGAGCACTTAGAAGGGAGACTGTGAACAAACTGAAGTTTACTTTGTATATATACATTACCACCTTTTCATTAAAGAGAGACTACTTTAAAAAGAAACCGTGCTTTACTAGAGATAAAAGACAACAAAAATTCAATAAAAATGGCTCTGTCGCCGGCCGTCTGCACAAACGAAAAGCGATCAAGTCAAAAACAGTTTTTGCGCGCGAATCCTTGAGGCTATACTTTATCGCCATTTGCTTCTTATCGGTGATAACGCCGTTCTGTGAATAATGGCGTCACTAGAATAGATCTAGACGAAGGAAAAAATATTCGTTTCTTAATTTCAATATCCACAGCAACAAATGCCTGATTTGTGGGTATCTCAGAACCAACGTAGCCTCAGGAAGCAAAAGAATACATTTTTTACCTTTATCGAATTCCGACTGTGCTGCAATCAGGGTCTGCTTCACTTAATTTTTTATTACAACTATTTTGTTAATTGAGGAACGTACAACCATTGACCTGCTTTCAGTTAATGCATGAATTATGAAATTTTCTAAGCTGTGTAGAGGTTCTTGTATTGCAGCACCTATCAGGCGCCGATAAGCAGAATCCACCCCTCTGAAGTGCCTCCTAACCTAAATAGAATGCGATTACCTGACTCCGAAGTTCTGCAGTTATCTTAGGCGCATTCGAGTACAAGCCCCATTTATCGACGCCGGGTCTAAATAGCATCTTTGAAGGTCTTATCCCTGGGAACTGTCCGTGCACTCAGGTTCCTGCCATATTTGTGTGTGTGCTGCTATGTAACACGGCACATGTGAAGTCGAAATCTACAGAGCTCGTGATCGAGACCGTTCTTATCTAACGCCACTCATGGCTTGCCGAGATCCGGTGGCTGCATTATCTTTGCAGGAGAGATCGCCAAGGGCAGTATGATAAGATAAAGGCTCGGTATCCGCCGTGTCTAAGTTAAACTTTAGATATTCGGGGCTTGGTGACAAGATCTAGAGCTCATTTTGGATTGTGCTAAAAGAATCAGTCTTTCGATACCCTGTCGCATGTGCGTTATCTACGACTATTTGCTCAGCAGTAGCGGTCATTGCCTCGGTACAGGGCACTGCAAAGTAACGTTCCGCTAGCGAATGGTAAGATGAGTCCCATTAAAGCTGTAAATGGAGGTCCTTGAAAACGTGTAAATCGAATGCAAAACCGCTGCTACATCTGGTGAAGGATAAAATGCGAAAATGCTTCGGTCGTAAAGCTTAGGCGAATATAAGAACTTCGACAGGCGCAAAAAAATCCAGAGCCTTGAGTTATGGTCTGCCGCAAAGGCGCGTTGAAAATTTAGGAAAAAAATTATTGTTCAGTTCTTTGGTTAACCCCTCAATATAGGAGAAGCTTATATAAGTACCGGCCAGGTTTTTAGTGAGAGAAAACATATCACTCGTTCTAAACACTAGGCATGTAAAGATAATTTCTATTACCTAAAAGCGAACGACGTGGATTACAGATTTCCAACAAATTACAAGCTCTTCGTGCGGAGGTGTGGCCTACAAGTAGGATCTTCAGGGCACGCGCGGAAACGACAAGATTTACATTTCTTGCGAGCTAAAGGTTATACGTAGTACATAACAACGTCTTTCAACAAAGCTTCTTTTGCCGGAATTCTCCAAGGTGCATAGAAGCTTATGAAGGGCGGAGGCTCGTAGCTGTGAGATGCATTTTTAGCGGCCGGTGCCCGGAGGCGTCATAATCCGAGACCGGAGGGTGACCAAAATGTTAACGCTTCACACACAGACAAACAGATGTTTGGTTTCCCGGAAAGTGTTTATACTGCTAACGCAGTAAAATAGCATAGCGAGATGATGGTGAGGAGTGATAGAGGCTTGGATTCTGAACTAAAGCAAAAAATAGATATTAAAGCCCTCACGGTTGCGTTGCGTATGTTCCAAGACAGAGGTGACTGCAATTGAGTAAACCATGCCGCGATTTGCCTCGAGTTTTCCAGTTTTGATGTGTTTACATAAGTGCATCTCTCTCTGTGAGTTAAATATTGCAGCCTAGTAGCCCTTTGTAACTTAATAAGGGTCGATATGTCGACGCTGATGAACCAATTAACTCCAAGTACCTTTAATTCGAAAAGTTCTAGCATACTCATTAGTGGCTCGCCTCAGCGATACTTCTGCATACCGTATTATTAATAAGAAAAGCTGACTGATACTCATATTGCTCTTTATTTTGGTGGTCGAAGAAAATATGCTGCGATTCCAAAATTTCGAGGCAGGACATACACACCACGTATTTTTTTTGCCCTTAAATGAAGTCTTCAATGACATAATAAATATAATTATTCAGAACGTGTACTGCTTTTTTGTGAGCTCTAGCAATTATAATGACGTCAAAATGGCCTCCATGACCACGACAGCAACACGAACCAAGGGCTAATCAGCACAGGTATTTCAATTTTACTGGGCTCTTTCAGAATCCAATATCCGCAAAAAAATTCTTATATATCTGTGCAAAAGTCTTTTTATCATGTTATCCTTTCTCAGCAAGTGAGACTGAAGTAAAATGTAGGGGAAGGCCTAGGTGGTTCCTTTCGATAGCGCCATCAGAACTGCTGTAAACTTTTCCCTACGCTTGAAAAAGTTATATATATCATCCCTGAGCCCAGTCATCAAAGTTAACCTTTAGATGATCTGCACGCAGGTTTCTCTGTGATGAGCGCGCTGGTAGTACCCCTCATTTTTGTAATCAATACAAATGCCGTCAACAGTTGAAGCTCTAGCGCCTACTTTTCTGTTCCACTTTATTTGCTTGAACGAAATTACAGAGAGAGACAGAGTATAAATATGGGGTCAGTCCGGAAACTTTTGAGAAGACAGGGCGATTACAGGTGCCTCTGAGATCTATTGCTCTGATAAATGCCATAAGGAGTCTTTTCTTTAATCACTTCAGTGGCTCAATCGAAGCGTGGACTTCTATGATCTGCGTGCTATAACCACTAACTTGATAAGGCAGAGGTAAGTAACCCACATTACACAGAACCCAACACGCCTCCCTCACCCCTTTTTCTCCGAAAAAAAAAAAGAACTATAAATTTAGAACTTCCAATCACCATGTTATCCCGACGATGTGTTCACCCCGATGTCCTGTTAGAAGCAATCGAATAAACGAAAATACATTTTTTTGTAATTTCTTAGAGCATCGAAAACACTTGAAGCCCCTTTTGTTCGATAAGAAACGGCTATCTGTTGAGCCCATTAACCTGGTCAAGGAACTTGGGATGCTGATACAACAGCAGCCTTACATATATCACACAAATGCTGCGTGGTGTTGCTGGACAATCCATTTCATTATTTTTAGATTCAGTCTAAGTGAACTCAGCCACGTATTCCAGTAGCTGCATTGCACGAACTGCTTTATTCATAGAAAATTATTGACTGTAGAATATGGCTTGCGTAACGTTACAATATGCTACCGTCGGTATGTCATCCAACTTATCGGACTTAAAACTTAATTACAAGCCAAGAACTCGCATCACTACAAACCTATCGACTAGAAGCGTCTATTTATGCAGAAATGTGGCAGAAAGCGACCATTTATGAGCGTAAGTTTTAAATATCTTCAAGAGTTTTCCATTTTCTCATCAAGGTGTCGATTCAGTTCTTTTCGTGTACATATTACCTTTGTGCACTTCGCAGTTCTGCTTTAATTCTTTTTAGTTAGATTGAGAATAAACTGCTGGAACATTGGAGAACGGTAATACTCCCTCAACAATAGCTAGAATGACGGGTTGGCGACACAATGTTAAGTAGCAGCACGAAAGACGTGACGGGAAGGGAAAGACACACAGGACCAGCGCCGACTCACGAGAGAGAGAGAGACTCTTTAATGAAGAAACAGAGAATTTAGCCGGCGTTTCAATATCGCTGGCATGCTACTCAGCGTAGGGAGGGGAATTTGGGAGATAAAGACTGAAGGAGAGCAGCGTGGAAGAGGTGGAAAAAAAACGAAGATAAAATGCAGCCATGAAATGGGTACTAAGGATGCAGTGGCGAGTATTGATGTAACCTATGGAATGATGGAGTGCATAGTCCGACTCACGCCTGAACTTTATTCACATAGAACATGTGGAAGATTTGATAATCCTGGGAAAACAGCGAACAAAAACATCGCACGTGTTGCTACGCCGAATGCAGGTACACGGCATCAATAACCTGTCGCGAAACAAAGGGCTAGCTGACGCACCGTCTTGATTTTCTTTATTTACTACGCCTCAGACATCTCCTTTGTCAGCCAGTCAATGTATTTCAAAATATACACGAGTGTTGCGCTAATACGGCCCCCATTAATATGGATGACTCGAATTATTGTCAGTTTTTTCTGAGGACCAAAATGTCGTTACGCCTCGTTAGTATAAAAATAGCTGTCCGGACAATGGACAGGGTGATAATGCACAGACACCTTAGGGAACCTTATAATTCTCTCACGTCAATATGGACAGTGCTGAGAACATAGCCTTGATTACCCCACGCAGATGTTTCTCTTCCGGTATTTGAGACCAGGACATCTGCAAAAGGCACTCTGCAAGTGCAAATGCCTGAGTAAAAGAATGTTTTCAAGTTTTCATATTTTATAAGCTGGCCAGTCAGTGTGCCTTACTAATTGCCGTATTGCATGAACTGATGAGAAGAAAACCTTTTCTGCAGTTTCTGCTACGTTGAAAGCCGTATTAAACAGCTGTCAGCCTACTGTGTACAAGCTCGAACTAGCCGTTCATGGGTTGCAAACAATCGTAGTAAAAGATACGCCAATAAGCCATGAGACGCAACCGAGCACCTTATATATACCACTACGCGCATTGAACTGCGCCGTATTATTTAAAAGATAATGAGGACGAGAATAATGCACTTGAAGCTTCAAGGTTTCGTGCAGTTTCGCACCCATACCTTAATTACAAAGTGCACTTCTTCTAAACTGGTTTTCTTTAATCATAATAATAGTAATATTAATTGGTTTTGGGGGAAAGGAAATGGCGCAATATCTGTCTCATATATCGTTGGACACCTGAACCGCGCCGTAAGGGAAGGGATAAAGGAGGGAGTGAAAGAATAAAGTAAGAGAGAGGTGCCGTAGTGGAGGGCTCCGGAATAATTTCGACCCTCTAGGGAACTTTAACGTGCACTGACATCGCACAGCACACGGACGCCTTAGCGTTTTGCCTTCTTAACAACGCAGCTGTCGCGGTCGGGTTCAAAACCGGGAACTCCGTATCAGTATGTTTTTTTAACGATTAATTTTACGGGCGATTCCTTTGATCGACAATTTTTCTGTGAAACTAAATTGTCGATATTAACGACGCACGACTGTGTCACTGCTATAGAACATCGGTAAACATTACATAACGTTTCCGCAAACGGATTCGTGGATCGAGCGCTATTGTTTAAAAATACTTCCTCAAATCGTGCTCGCCGCACTCATCTACGGCGGCGCCTCAGTGAAAAATAGCCAGTACCATCGGCTCGTAGCAACCACCTTGAAGCTCTCTGTCCCAGAAGCAGACAATCATTTCTCGATGCATCACCATTCGTGCAGATAAAAGTTGATTTTGGTAATGTCAGGCATCCGACAAACACTGGTAACAAAATTTCGCCAACTTCGTACTTCTGCTTCTTGTTTTGTTGTTTTCGACAGCATGGCTTGATAATAATTATTTCGTCCCTTTCGTAGCACTGCGCGTTGAAAGTAAGTTATGGAGTGTGCGTGAGATCAAACCGCTTGTAGAATTTTCAGTTAGTATGCCTTGGTTGTGATTATTCTTTAATTTACAAACGTGCACATTTCTTGACAGCGGCGATGCCATTGCCGAACAATTTACAAAGCACGTGTCGTTTTTAAATGAACGCTGAGGATAAGTTCAAGTTTGACATTACCGGCAGAGTACCTCGTTTTAATGGCAAAAGATTACTTTCACGAAATAAGGGCTGTGTTATGGCATAAAAAGCACAGAGAATGAAATAATAGTACCATCTGCACCAGCTGCTTTTAGAGAAACTACGAAAACGTATACTTTTGTAAAATCTTATCATAAGGCCTAGGTTAGATAGCCATTCGCGTTCAAGCGTTAATGACGGAATCCTTTTTGCCATTCACATGATGAGCTCGAGTTCAGCGGCAGAAAAATTTGTTTGTTTTAAAACAAATGTTTTCACCTATATATCCGGCTTTTGCTGCTGAATAAACTCCAACATAATTACAAGGATCCAGGAATAAATTTTTAAATAGAACAAAAATTTGGTGAAGATTTTCTCACAGTCCTTTCAATTAGGCGTATTTTTTTGCTGCCAAAAGACTCTTATTTGAGGTAACCATAATAGTTAACCCGATTTTCCTTTGACCGTTTTCTGAAACATCTGGGTCAAGGCTTTTGTGTCTACAGTACCTATCAGGCGCAAATAAAGATCCGCGACCCCGTCTCAAACGTTTCATAACCTAAATATCTGGACTGTGACTAACCGATTAGTTTTATAGTTCTAGCCGCTACTTTGAAAAAAAGACAATTATATCGACGACGGGTAGGCGACGTTTGTACCTCTTGCAAGGGTAGCTTCCTAGAACACCTTATCCCGCTTTGGGGGTGTGCCTTTTTGTGACATGTAACATGTGTACGCACATGTCTACGCACATGTCTGTCTACGCACACCGTGATCAAGGCTGTTCTTATCAGAAACGCCACTCAAGACTTGGCGGGACTGAATGCATTGTCTTTGCAGCCCAACTTGGCAGCGCTCTGTATGATAAGATGGAATGCTTCAGCTGGGCAATTCCAGCACAAATAACGGAGATATTCGCTTAGTGACAAGATTAGAAGCGCATATTGGGCTCTAATGAAAAAGAGCAGTCTTGGCTTTCAATATTCACACTGTGGAATCTGAAATATCTTTATCTTCCCCTTACTATTCCTGCTCAAATCCTTCACTTTTAACGATGGTATGAAATTGCCCATTCTCCATGATGCGGGCTGCTTTTCTGCAAGTAACAACATGCAGTAAGTTTCAAAGCAACTGTACTTCAATTTCAAAATCCATCTTTTTCGCTAGCCGCGCGAGAGAATATGTTTTGAACTCCTAGCAAAACCTCTCACCGCTTAGCGATCACCGCGAGCATGGCGTCCAAGGTGGCGCCCCGTTAGCAGCACAGGACATCGGCCCTATGCCGGAAATGTATTGGCAAAGGCTGGTACTTTGTAGGACTAGTCTTTGTCGACACACTTCCAATATTGGACCGATGCCCTGTGCTGGTTGCGCCTCGTCTGGCACGGACCCCGCTCAGAAACAGGGGTGTGTCCGCGATTCTGCAGCATCTACACTTGACTTTGTAGATACAAATGACATCTTTGTACGAAAGCATCACGCTCATATCACAGACTTAGTTCGGACGGACCTGACCTGCGACCTACACGAAGTACCGATATGTTGCCGTCTGGAACAGTCATTTTCGCCGTTGCCAGGGAGATTCACTGCTTTCCGAGCCTCTCTGTAGATACCAAGCAAGTGCTGAATACTTCTGTGTCACCACCAGTGCAGCGCTTCGAGTTTTGACCGTGAGGCCTGGGATCGACCTTGCCAATGCACTGCGGAGTAGCCGGAAGCGCTTCGCTCCATGTTGTCCGTTATAGTGTGGAACCACTAATTAACGCCGTCATACTCAACCAATAATTTTGTACCTTGCCTGACCTTGAAGCTGACTTTAATCAACGTGCAGATATAAATAAAATATTGCCGCGACTCTGTTCCGAACCTGCAGCGGCGCGCACAGATCAGCTTCGATGACCACTGCACGAGAGTACTATGATATCGCCACAGCCGATCACGCCTCGTGTTAAACTGCGACACACTCTCACGCTGTGCATTGCACGTCGTTGTCCCTATCAACTTCAATATGGGCGCAAAAGCTTTCAAACGTCCTAATCGGGAAAATACAACATAAATAGATCTGTAACATTTAAAAAGCCTTTCTGAGATATAAACTCAGAAAACATAAATTGTATATTTTTTATGCTGCCATCTTTTTACTGCGTATATCTAATATCTCCGAATTCTTTCATGCAATCAAAAAGTTTGGGAATCAGATTTTCTTCTTCGTAAGAAACACATATCCTACTTTTTCTTTATGTCAATAAAAACAGAGGTCCATATTTGTGTTACAACAAAGCAACATTTATGAACTTATGTTGGATAGATTTTTTGCGCCCACCACCCTCAGATTATCTCTTCCCGCAGTATGGAAGGAGAGAAATACCGGCACAGCACAGCAGCCTTTACCTTAGGATGAGGCATTCTGAAGTAGTGTTACGCTTCTAAATGGCAAGTGCAGTCTCTCCTCAAAAGGGCGTATACGGTATTTCTAGCACGTAAATAAACTGCCCACCCCTGCCACAAATAAGGGTCGGTAAAATGCATAACCGTTTGTATGCTAACTTTGCAACAAATGTAAAAAAATATACCTGTCCCAAAAAAATTGTTAGCTGTCAAAACACAGCGTATTTCGCACTCCAGTTGCAAATTTTTCTACAAAAAAATCTTTGGGGCGTTCTTTTAGTCAATTCACAAAATTACGTAAGTTGTACAAAGGAAAGCAAATTTGTATTAAATGAAGGAGAAATTTTCATTCCTTCAAAAAGTAATAGCACATAAAAATCTTAATTCATAGCCGACACGCTTCTCGATCGCGTTTAAACAATTCTAAACAGCTGACTTGCACCATGAAGAGTGTAGCTTGCAAGCAAGGCCTCTAAGACTGCATGGAGGCAGCAAAAGTTATTCTTTTTATTTCTTTACACCTGAAAGCTATAGCACAGAAAAGCATTCCTTCTTGTTGTCCAGCCCTTAAACGCACATTCTTCCGGCTGGTTTTTCCAGCATTTGGTTCTGCTAAACAATGTCTCTCCTCATTTCCAGACACCCTTCCCTTTGTTCACACCGCACCTGAGTCTACGAACGAGGCGTCAGGTACTTGTATGTGAACAGTCGCTGTTCTCACCCTCACCCAAGTACGTTGCGACACGACACGCCCCCTGTAGCTTCGCTGCTACTGGCTGAATAATGTGGGCGGTGGTGCCTGTTGCTACAATCGCGCTGTAAGAGAGAAAGGGAATAGGGCAAAAAGCGACCTCCACGTGGAGGACGGCGCACATTCACCGACTGACCAGCGCTGCTCAGCGACAACTAAACACGATGTCCTCCACGCCACTACTTGTTTCCTGTATGTCCAGGGCCGTCCTTCTTGCCGCGTGCGCTCTGTCCTGCCAGGTCCTCTCGAAAGCTGGCGAAACGACAGCGGTGAACGCCGATGCCGGGCGAAATGCAGCCGATTCGTGCAGGTGAGTGAAGTCTGGAATACTCGGTAATCTCGATCTGCACATGTGCGCGGATTGCTGTTTTCCTGTCATTAAAGCCTTCAGCGTGTGGTCATAGGCTAAACATCTAGTCATGGAAACGTTTGCAGCGAAATGGCGATGGGCATGAGTTCGGAGGTTTCAACTCACCTTAAGTATGGAAACTGCAGAATGGCTTATGACGCTGCGAAGCCATACATGCGCAACATTCTAGGACAAAAAGTTTGAAAATTAGAAAAATTTAATATACTGTTATGTAAGCGTTGAAGCTTATGGTTCATAGTTCTGATCTGTAGCAAATTTTTTTTTAAGTGTTTTCCACAATCGCATGTAAAAGTGAAGACTAATAGAAAACCAGTAAGGAACGCTTTTGATGATAGCAGAAACGTTAATACATTAAAACGTTAATAAAGAAACGGGTGACCTGCGGATATATTGATTGCTACAGTGGAATGTTACATTACGCGAAAATATTGCGTCCATAAACGGTTTCACGCTCAAAAATGCTTTTGTCCAGACTTGTTGGATATTGCACTTCCCACAGCTATTGTATCTGTAGATTTGTTACAGTATTATGTAACACCTGCTTTCATACACGGTCATGAGCCATTGCTTGTCTCCGACTGTTTCCGACCTCCCTGTCTAGATGATTTTCTCAGTACTTCAGTTTTAAGCATGTTGTTGTGTGCATCTGGGATGCATGCTAGAGTCCGAATTTTTATTAATCTCCACTAACACGTATTCTGGTCCAGTCTCCTTCCCAATACATTCTGTTATTTTTCCAGTTAACAAGTATTCATCGGTCACTTGGAGTTTTATAATTATTAGCGAAGATTTATTGGTTCAGTAACTGCTTTAGTAACAGCCTCAGCAGCCCAAATAGACCGGGAGAGAGCACCGAGTGATTGCCTTGACGAGGATCAAGCTTAGAATATTACAGAGCGATTCTTGCACTTGCATATTTTGTTACAGTTTCGTCATGGAAAGCTCCGTAATTGACTCCGTACATAGAAATCTGCTAAGCTGATAGTCAGCTGATGGGTTAAAAAAAAGAGGAAATGTTTTTGATAAAGGTAGAAAGTTCCACATTTATTCATGTGGAACGCTAAAAGATTACCACTATTTTTCACCACCTCGTCGGGGTCCCATCGAGTCATGCTGAACAAAGAGGTTTACCGGCCGAGCGAGGCAGGACTCTCACTTACGGGGACGGAGTGATGGATGGACCAGCATGTGGGTGCATTTCGGGACGGGAAAAACCTCAGAGTAGCCACAAGTGGATGGTCTTAGTTCGAAGACTAGTCACTGGAGTAATGCCTTAGAGAGAGCAAGCAGGCATTCGATATTTATTTTTTGTTATCTGTATATGCAGCTGCTCGAAAAGAAATGAAAAAAATGACGTGCACAAAGGTTTGAATGAGTTGCTCCTGGTATGTGCTCGTTCTTTGTTTTTGTTGTTTTTATTTTCGGCTTTCTCTTTGTTATGTTCTATTTGTCGATAAGGGGCCTATAAAAATGCGCACCGACGAAGATTAACAATAGTTGAAAGTCTGCGCTTGTAGCGTAGCATTCGTTGGTGCTTTTCCACGTTGTCTAGTCTGAAAGTTACCACGCTCATATGCAGTATTATTTTATAGCCACTGAAGGGGGTGCTTAACCGTTTTTGTAATTTTGCGAAAGCAATCGTCAAGTGATCTGATGAAAATTCTATGCGATTATTGCAAGCTCAACCGTTGCTTCGGCTAACGATAGAAAATGCTTTTCTTGTCTTGTCAGTGTCATGTCCTAGTGCAAAGCACAACTGGTGCACACCGATCAGCTCGCTTAAGAGTTGAGAGAAAATTGCGTTGGCAGTATCTGCCAAATGGTTAGCTATTACGCATGAAATAGCACTACAATATGCCCCAAAAGCATTGTAAGACTAGCATCTTGTTCTATAGGAAAGAGTTGCAATGAAACTTGAGACTATGCTGTCGTACCCGACTGCAGTACCTTCAATGCTGTCATACAGAAAGTAACACTGAGCTCTTTGAGATATGATTACACATGGTCTTTTATCTCTATAGTGGCAAAATTTCGCACGGTGGTAGCCTCCAGCTCAGAGAGCATATTCTGTCGGTAGTATCAGTACACTGCCTGGCATGCACGACTATTCATTCAAATATAACCTCTATTTCACTTGACAGTCCTTCAAGGAAAACGCCAGCTTGCTTGCTATGTTCCGGAACATATTCAATTTTCCAAGGCTGTTCAAATTTTACTCTTATGGTAAGCATCTGGGTGATTTAAAATCAAAAACAAACCTTCAATCCGCGCAATGTTTATGAATCTCCCCATAGATAACACAGGACGCATCACGTGAATAAGGGAACGATCCACCTGAGAGCGGTGTTTCACACGTACTGTCTTAAAATTACTTCTGTTCAGAGCAAAATACTGAACAGTGGTGGCCCAAATGCGATGCATGCGAATGTCTATGATGGTGGCTCTTTTTCAGTGCCATTAGGAATGTCCATTTCTATTGATAGAGTATCTGTAAATGCTACATATATGTATGCTGAATGAATCATTTTTCTTTCTTTAGGTACACGATTGTAGAGACAATACCTGAGGGTCTGGCCTTTGCTGAAGGAAGCCCCAAGCATATGTCGACGTACGATGCGTGGAGACAGTTAATCAGCTTATCGACGTCCAGTATAAAGATTGCGTCTTTCTACTGGACGCTATCAGCTAACCTCTCAGTTTATCCGTCAGCGCAAATGGTGAGTCATTATGCAATCATCACTTTAATTCACAGTTACTGTAAGGCTGACTTGATAACGAAAGCATCTCATCGCCTCAGTTTTGGTGCCACTAGTTGAAATACATTGCATTATTTTTTGCTGCCGGGAAGTGGTTTTTATCTTCAATTAATCATTGCCCTCGGGAACGCGCTATGGGTTAGTGCAAGCAAGTTGCTCCGTAGCTGCGTTTTTTTATTGCTATAAATGGCTTGATGGACGCTACTAGGCATAGCGAAGGCTAAAAAAATAGAGAGGTAATTAGAAACTAATGGGGCCGTTACACTGCCGCATAGTTGTAATTTGCTGACAGCTTTGAGCACCGTTTCGTAATCATGATGGTGTAATAATCGTTAAGTGCGCGAAGGCTCCACTGTCAGCCGTTTGCGAATTATTCGAGCTGTAAAGAGCCGGGTGTCGTAGAGTCAATTAGAATTCATGCATGGCTTGAAAGAAGCTAACCTTACGCAGCATCAATATCTAGATTTGGGACTCACAGGCATCACTGGTACAACTGTACAGATACACTTCTCCTTCGTTTCTTCTAAAATTAGGGCGAACAAATATACCAGGACCTGCTGTACGCCGGCCGTAACAGGTCCATTGACATAAAGATCACGCAGAATGCGCCGAGCGACAGGTTTCCAAGCCTCGACTCCAAGAACCTTGCAGAAGAACGTAAGTTTTTGTTAGCCTTACTGCTATTTATTTCTAAATTTAGTAGTTAACCTGACCAGTTCGCAAGCAACTTTTGAAATCTCTGTAACTGTAGCAAGTAAGACGCTTTAAAGCGGCGTGTCGGTATACACTGAAATCAAGGGATCCCTTTGCCAGTAAACCCCAGTCACAGATATCGGTCCTTCTACATAGCAGTCCTGCTGCTGTATTATTGCTTTTCAGAATCACCTTGTTTCATTTACTTTCAACGAATTGACTGCACATTCAAAGCCTTTTTGCTGACAGTACTGCCAGGTTCATTCAAGAGAAATTAAGTGTGCGCTCTGGATATGAAGCACATTCACCTGGTACATCAGCACCTCATATGAACAGTCGTCGCCTTTCAGTGTGTAGCCCGGCTTAGCCGCACAAGTAAGGAGTAATTGCGTTAGCCTATGAAAGAACTAGCCAACTGCGCACGCGCAAAGCAACCACAAGCGCTAAAAAACAACGAACACATCCTGTTGCCCATAGCAGTTATAATTCAGGCATCTAAACCAACATACAAAGTGTCGACTTTTCATAAAATGCTTCTTCTGCGGCGTGCTACCATCGACATATCTGATTCCTCAAGTTCATGTCCTCATCGCCATGCCCTTACCATCAACACCGAGTCGACACGAACGACAACGCCGCGATTTGGCAGAATGTGCCGCATGTAGATATTACTGTAAATCTGGCCGCAGAAGTGGATTACTGGCATGCGTCGCTTTCCTGGTACAACTTGTTTGGTCTTTTCTATCTCTTTTAGCATAGCGGAGAAAAAAAAAACACTCAAAATACGCAAGAAAAAGCACTCAACACTCAATGACAGTTATTAAGCGCTAAAAATGCTGAAATTGGGTTTTCTTCTGGCCACGAACGGATTCTTATTTTCGAGAGGCAGAAAGAGATGATAGCAAGATAATTCAAACAGCGCTAGATAACAGGACCAGAAAGAGGAAGAGACAAACACGGCGCTGAACTTACAACTGATTTATTTGAAGTAAGAGGTCAATTTATACGTACAAAACTGGGCACGCATGCGCACTGTCATGCATCGATGATCAGATAAAAAATCCAAAATGCGAACATACATAGGTGATGTATGTGCCTTCCAATCTACCTTTTGTGTAGCAATGTCATTTCCTTCGCTGACAAAATTAAAGAAGTTTTGCTAACGCAAATGTTAGATTTTCTGATGATATACATATCCAACTGTAGATTTTCTGATGATATGCATATCATCAGAAAATCTACAGTTGGATATGTATATCATCAGAAAATCTAACATTTGCGTTAGCAAAACTTCCTTAATTTTCTCAGCGAAAGAAATGACATTGCTACACAAAGTTTAGATTGGAAGGCAAATACACCACGTGTATATGTTGACATTTTGGATTTTTTTAACTGATCATCGACGTATGACAGTGCGCATGCGTGCCCAGTTTTGAACGTATAAATTGACTTCTTACTTCAAATAAATCAGTTGTAAGTTCAGAGCCGTGTTTATCTTTTCCCGCTTTTGGACCTGTTGTCTAGCGCTGCTTGAATTTTCTGATACCATGGAACACCAACTTGCCCAATCTGCCGTCCTTCTACAGAAAGAGATGACATTGACAAGAAATTAATCAACAATTGCATTATTAGTCCGCGTGCATTCAAATACGACTCAACAACAAATAATCACTTGCAAGACAGTTTCGTTGAAGAGGTTGAATGCCACTTTTAAAAATTTAGAAGAAAAATGCTTGGCGTTCTCAATGTAAATTTTAATATTTCAAATATTTTGCAAACAAACACCTTAATAAGGACAAAATCCAGATGCGCAACAAGCGGTCCCGAATACACAAGTGGTTCAAGGCAACCCTAACATAAGCATGTCATGAACAGGCGCTGTGACGCTAAAGTATTATCCAGGAGAATGACGCGGTGCATATCAGTGCCCCAGATACTATATGCAAGAATGTTTCGCAAGAGGCGCTTGCGCGTTTGATCAGTAGCTGAAAGCAAGTGCATCCTACATTCAAATAGTCCTATAAAGCTTTAATGCCGAATGCTGGCTTACCCGCCATCTTTGCCCACGTTTGCGTCATGCTAGTGCAAGGAACTTACCGGGGCTCATTAACGGAGAATGTTATAGCAAAGCAGTAATGAAAATCGTCAAGGCATCATTACTGACAGCTATACTTCTCTGATTCTGACCTTCACGCCCTTATTAGCCATAAGCTGGAAGTAGAAAGCACAATGCGGCTGTAACCCCCTCAACTACTTTCTTGCTTTCATTGTTTCGTTAGGAGCTCCAATAACATCGCAAGCATCCATTGATCAAGTTGCCTTGCAGTTACATCCTTCGCATTTCCTTTGCTCCCCTTCTGTACTGTGTCCTCTCTCCGGTACGATTCCTGCTATTTCTCTTTTCTCACACGTGCTTACAGAGGCAGCTGAAGTACGCAGCCTCAATTTGACACGGATTGGGAAGACGGGAGTGCTGCACACGAAGTTCTGGGTGGTAGATGGAATGCACGCCTACATTGGAAGCGCTAATATGGACTGGAGGGCACTCGCACAGGTAGGTTGAGTGGACCCTTTTCAAGCCTCTCGCACCTTTGCACCAGCCCGTTGGGATAGCTGAATGTTAGGTGCAATGAAATTTAATTTCATACCCTTTAAAAGAAGCTGCTTGCAAATGAAGTTGCAGCGCCCACCAAGTACTTATTCTCGGGCTGCCTGTATTTGTCATTTCCTTTCGCAGCTGTGCTTCCACAAGGTTTGAAATTTCAGTTTCTAACTATTTAAAAAAAATTCGACTTTCTGTAAACGAGAGGGTATTATCCAAGAAATACTGAGAACTATAGCGGCCAATGATGCTATTTGCTGATGTACACGAAGTTGTGTTAATACAAGTAGGCACTATCGTAACGATATTGACATGCGATTAAGAATGCTGAATGGGTGTTACTACGAAATCACCCAAATCGCCTTATCTGTACTAATATTCGAGATGACCGAGAATATATACAGAGCCTTGATTGGAATGTGACGCTCTTCTACCTTGACCTCTAATACAATAACTTCACTTTTTATTTACTGCACGTCTCTTCAGGTGAAGGAAGTCGGCGTATTGATAACCAACTGCACTCTTATGGCCACGGACCTGGAGAAAATATTTGAAGTGTACTGGTTAATGTCGGACGACAACGCCAAGCTTCCAGATGCATGGCCTGCTAATCTCAGCACATCCGTAAACAGCTCTAATCCTGCGTCTATCGACCTTAATGGGACGCGCTCGCTCACCTATATATCGGTAAGCTCCGTGAGCCTACACTTTGGGAATAATCTGTATAATGTCCTGACGGCTGCATCTCAGCTGTGCTTTGGTTACGACATACGTGTTATTCAGCGCCATCAAAAACAATAGTCCTCCGCTACAAACTGCTCAAGAACCCCGCTAAAGGTCTTCACGGAAGAATTTTATCAAGCGGCAGTCATAAAATCTCTCCTCCAAGCTGTCTAATACAGAATCATGTCTTTTTCATCCGTTGCTCACGTGTTATGTATTTATCTCAAGTGCATCGGCTGGTTTCACATAAACGAATATGGAGCACTGCGCCTTTATGAACAATATTACTCGCATGCACATGGCAGGCCATCTTCCTTTAGACTACACCCTTAAGCATCGTCCAATTTTCTCATCTTATCAGATACGAACGCCACCCACAGCCACACAGGGATAAAGTGCAAACATGCTATCAGCATACATTTCTGGGCTGCCCCATGACGATGTAATCATCAGCACACTTTTGCTTCCTTTTGTTCACGACTTTCGGATTTTAGTCTTATCTAGGGTTGGCGCCAGGGTCTGCATAGAACAAATTATCGAATATGATCTTCGGGCGTGCTCCAAATAAGGGATTAGTAGATAACGGTTTAAAAGATAAGTACTTTGCGGCTGAGCTCAAGCTATTTTTTTTCCTCCTGATGATGCTCATGATTTCAACATTGATCTTCTCTTTCCATTTTTTAGCGCAGGCCAGTGCGCCCATGGGAACAGGAAAAGGGAAAAAACGTGCTTTTGCTCGCGTTAAAGAAAATTTAAATTCTCACTCTCAATCTTTTTCTTTCATTCCAAGATCACATGAATTATGGGAGGAGGAAATAGGCATTCCAAATAAATTTAATTCAGCTCGCAGTTCAGCATGAATGCGCACACTATTCTTTTCTTTCTTTCTGCCATTTTTTTCAAGTTGAGCTTTCTTTCTTCATTCCTTTCGTATTTTGTTCTCGATTACTTAAGAGGTTGACAGAGCCACGCTGGAAGAAAAATTACAGACGACCGCTAGTGTAAGAAAAAGGGTGAGAATTGGGAAAGATAAGCAATTTGCAGAGGGCTCTAGGTAGCCCAAGTTCGATATGAGCGAGACAGGACTTTGCCTTGCAAAGCACTTAATTTAGAAAACAATCCTATAAACTCATGCTGTACTCCTTATGAAGCGCTCTAACGTTCTGCTGTGCAGAAAAAAACGTGTTGCACACACATTTCTGCATATCTCTACAAAATCGTCGAGGTCTTACGGAACCGCTCTGTGTTTTTTGCCTTAGTATGGCCCGGATTTTCGCACACGTGACCACTTATCCTGCATATTCAGAGTAAACAGCGATTCTTTTACCAAGCAAAAATGCTTTGGGTTGTTGTTTGCACCGCTGTTTAACTCAATAAGGCAAACGCATTGTTCATTCAACCATTATTTGAACCGAGATGTTTCTGATCGATGGTTACGACATCCTTCGTTTTCAGAGTGCTCCTCCATACTTTTCGACCACCGGCAGGACGGAAGATTTCGATGCCATTGTTGATATCATCAATAGCGCCAAGAAATTTGTATATGTCGCGGTCATGAACTTCTTACCCATCGACTACTATTCGAAGAACAAAACGTAAGACATTAGTTCGGCAAACTCTACATTAAGAGGTAGCTTATTTCACGATAAAACTACTCAAAACGTTTGTAAAGCAAGAGAGTTTTTCTAAGCCTTTAGAAAAATCGCATTGTTTTCTTTTCATTTGAATCTTAAACGCATAAGAGCAAAGGAAAACTTCGGTTCGTCTTCTTCGATGGCGCTATGTCATACGCCCGCCTGTGCTGTGACCGTAGCTCCAAATTATCATTTTTCTTTCAGGTTCTGGCCGTTGCTTGACAATGCGTTGAGGCGCGTCGCCATTGAAAATGGTGTCCACGTCCGTCTGCTTGTCTCCAGATGGAGCCACTCGAAGCCAGTCATGTGGAGCATGGTGGAATCGCTAGCCGCCATCAATTCAAGCAAAATCTTCATCGAAGTGGTGAGAATGCACTGCACTCCGATTAGCAGCTCGACATACATGTGGTGAATTAAAGCCGATAGCTAACACAAGAAAATAAACCACATGACGCTTCTCTCCTGTGGCAGTTTTCGAAAAGCATTTCATGATTTCGCCTACACCCTCCCCGCCATTTCCCGTCTGCGCTGTAGTGAGATAGATGCTGCCGCGGCTTTAAGGACGGAAAAAATCCCGCACAGGAATGGTAGGCGCACGTATCACAAGTGAGCGTACTCTTCCGCTCACTAGCGGTAGACTCGAGTATCACAAGGGAACATACCCGCACAATTGAGAAGCAACAAATTCAGAGGCTTCGCGCACGTTTTAGAGTTAGAGTTATCCGTATATGTGACGTCCCCTGAAGCACACACCAAACTTTGTCCGCAGGGGAGCGAAAACTGGTGACGGTGGTGAAGGAATCTGGAACTACCCTCGTTGTCTTTGGGTGAGGAGAGGGCTTACCGGTCATCACGTGACCACCCCTTGGAAGCTTCGTGCTACCTTTGCAGTCACCGGAAGGGACGCGAAATCGAGAGACGCCAACATAAGCTTCGAAAAGCTTCTCGGGCGCTGCTTCTAACCGGGTGGTGAAAGCCCACAAACATGCGGAGGGTGAAACGCAGGGAATACGCGCCGACCTAAAACATAAACTCTGTACCTGCACATTCATATACGTGCCAAGTCACCATAAAAATGTAAATATCGATGCATGCATACGCAGCACAGGTGTCGGCGACTTTTTCGCATTATGCGACGTGGTGCTAACATTGCGTAATTTTTTATTGATCATTCCTTCAGACATAACAATGGTTTTTAAACACCGCAAATTTATCGTCAGTGTTCCTCATTGTATGTTTTTCTGTCCTTCAACGCAGACTTCTCTATCTTTGATTGTGACAATTAGCCGTGCGTTATCCAAAAAAGGAGACGTTAACACTGCAATGGCATTCCGCCTCTAATTATTGCTTACTTTTACAAACTGAAAAATTAGCACTCAGAAAAATGACATTTATGCTTCTTTCACTTTCAGAAAGCAATGCAGATCCCTAAGGATACAGACGAGCAACGTCGAATTCCTTACGCCCGGGTGAACCACGCCAAAATGATGGTCACAGACAAAGCGGCGTATGTTGGTAAGTGTGCGTGTAGTTCCCGCCCCCCCCATGAAGTGTGAACTTCTTTCAAAGTCTTCACCAAAACTTCTACAAAAAAGCTCGACCTAACTGAAAACAAGAAGTAAATTCATAGGAAAACATTATCGAATAAATATGCCATCAAATGGTAACTAAAGGCAACTTCTGAGCTTTGCCTCAGATTTTTAGCTGATGATCGCTTTCAATTACCAGAACTCCCGCCTCCCATACCAGTAACTTTGTTCGCAAATATAAGTGAAATACTTGCAAAGCAGCAAGAAACAAACAACTTGAATGGAATTGGATCTCTTCAACTTAAGGCGGTGTTTAGCGAGGCGTAGTGAGGAGGGCATCATTCGCGCTTCATCAGATCTGGTAAAAGGGTGGATACTTGTCATTTTTTGTGCATGATAATTCAATGTGAATGATAGGCTTTGAGAACATAGTTGTGACTAGCAAATTATATGCGCTAAAGTTTTTTCACCATAGTGCCACAGTGTCATTGTATACCGGTGCTAGAAAAATGCGTTGTTTTAAAGATGCGTAAAAACCAGTTGACGCGTGAAATCATTGAGGCCGAATGCATCGCAGTTTTATGGAAAAAATGTGTAAGCAAACCTTCTGTGGCACTGTTATCACAAGAGCCTGCGTACGTCTCTGATATTTGTTGCTAGCTCGCTTTTCCTCCGCTGATGGTCAAGCAGGGATTATTTGCCATAAAAACCGCGTTCCTTTGCACATTCAATCACTGCTCGAAGTTATCGCTGTGTGTGTGTGTCCTGACTGTCCGTATCTAGCTCGCGCTTCATATTTCTTTTCTATTTGTTAAGCTGATCAAAACCAAATCAGTTTTCTCCGAGCAAGCAGAGTGTAGAACAACGGAATGTTGAAGATTGTGGCGCAGGCTAGCAGTTGCAGTGTTGCCCGCAGAAAGGATCCTATCTATGTGAAGGCTATAGGGAGTTTTAGACTGCACAAAAATAATACCTATGATTAGAACACCGCGAAGTTATTCTGGCTTAAATTACGACAGCCTAAAGTAGATGTTTCGTCAAGATACGCGAATGTCTAAAGATCAAGATCCCGTTCCACGTGGCACTCGCGGTAATACAGGACGTGTTACATCCACCGCTGTGAACGAAGTGTGGCGCTGGTAAACACTCTCAAAGTTAAGGTTGCACATACCGTAAATACCTCCCGAAAGCAGAAGATTGGATAGGCTTCTCCGTAGCTCAGTTGGTAGAGCACCGGACGTGAAATTCGGAGGCCGTGGGTTCGGAGCCCGACGGCGGCATGTGGTCGTTCTTCTTCTACTTTCTAATCAACTATATTTCTGCTATAAATAAATTAATAAATGATTTGCCATTGATCAAAGCTGTAAATAAAAAAGGTAAAAGCAATCCCCTATGCTCCTTTGTTTCGGCAACTGTTTGCTTGCTTGATGCGTGTGACATAACGAGTCCCTCACTTTCCTTGCGTTATCTGCCCATGAACACATGCATGGTGTCATATGTTAATCCTGTTCTGGTCTTAGGTACATCTTTTAGATGATAAGCATCATACATAAGGAACACTTCTGCACTGCTCTCTGCCAGCCGTCAGCCAGGCGTTAACATTGAAAGTTGTGAAGGTTTACGTCTCGAAGCGACAGATGAGCAATGAGGGACGCTTTAATCATTCGCGAAGAATATTTGTCAAGAACAAAATATTTGTGTACACCCTTAGCCGGGTTTCAGTGAAACACAACAATTTTGTTTCGTTTTCTACGCAAAAACTACCTCCGACCAATTTGCTGTTCGCAGTCAAAAGCAGGGTTATAACATCATTGCACGGTCTCTGTGTAAAAACTTGGGCATATATCCTGATGCTATTTTTTTCTATATTCCACACAGGGACGTCGAATTGGGAACCGAGCTACTTCACCAGCACTACTGGGGTTGGTCTCGTTTTAAACCAAGACTCGGACGACTCCTTCAGAGGAGAACTGAAAGCCATTTTCGAACGTGATTGGAACTCCAATTTCAGCTACTACATCAGACCTTTTAATAAAAGAAAACGATTTTGACTCCTCAGAAGCGCATCAAGCGACACACGCCTACAACATTCTGCTCAAGTGTGGCTGGAAAAAAGCATTCACGGTTCTTGCCTTTACCCCGGCCAGGTAATAGCAATAGCCCTACCAACTCCTGTTCTTTGCCGGAAAGGCCCTACATCCAGGTCTTGAGGTATAAAATACATAGCCAGAGATGAAAATTCCTCACTCATTGAGAGGGAAACACGGGAGAGCTTCATTTTCGTTGGTCACAGCGTGACCACGTAATGGAACACACTGCTGTGCGGTAAGATAACTTCAGTGAATACCAAACTGTCACGCGGACCAGTAGCCACCACGCAGCAAAGCCAACCTATGCTGCCCGATATATGATCATTGTTATTCATCATGATAGTGGGCGGTGTTGGTGTTGATATCGTGAAGTGAATTGTCTTAAATTGAGTATATCGGCAGATACTCCACATTTCTAAGTCGAAACGAATTCCCTACCACTGCCCCAGAAAGCCGAGGTAATCCGAAAACTTCAAGTATAGCTTTGCTGCCCCAGCCGCTCAGCTTATCAGCCTGCAAAAAACAGTGTGAGTGACCTCTCATTACGGTCCCTGTCTTCAATTGCGTTAGTCTCCTTCCAGATACTTTATCTTGTGCCATGGTCTCAAATACTTATCGATATACACATGTTGCTTTATACTTGAATGTGTCTAACGGTAAGATGTAGGCTGGGTCGAGTGCGTTGCAGTAGCGGCATGATATTGTTGTGCATAATAGGAAGACATGCCTAAAGAAGAGTGCCTGATCGATTGACACAAGCCTACATTCCTCTAACCCTGAGAAAACGTAATGCTGTCAGGCTTTGTTGATATAGGGACGTTCAACAAATCCTTAATGCCAATCCTCTCTTTAAATTTAACCATGAATAAACTTTGCTGTAGCTTCGCAGTTTTGTCAATAATTATAGTGGAATGAATCAAAGAGTTCAGCGAAAAAAAATAATTGCAGGTGAGAAGTACACAAGCAAAGCAAGCAAAAGGCTTGGCGTAGAAGCCTCTTGAGACATCAGACCAGATAAAGAACACAAATTGATGTTTCTCACCTCAGCAGGGGTGAATTCTGTCGTTAGATGGCGCAAAGAAAAATGCTGCACAAGCGGATTCGACTACCAATTAGATGCAAATATTACACGCGTACACTCTCAGCTCGCCCTCATCCTACACGCGTTGCAAACTTGTGCCATGTTGTGGAGGTAGAATAATTGTTTTTGTATGCTTATAATTTCAGTGCAAGTAAAAACAAAACTCTTCACCAAAGAAAACGATCTGTCAACTCCGGCGTTTCAACAGCAAAGCATAATCAACAACCGACCATGCGCTGTGTAGCGCTTATCCTCCTCAAGTACATTGTTCACTTTTTCTATCATTTTACTATATAAGAACACATCCTGTCATTTCGTAATTACAATACGTTCGAATGTGGACTCTCGGGGCTTTACTCTCTGGGCTCGTTAGGTGACAGAAGACGAGAGATTTAGGCATAGTAGCGGCGCAAAAAAAAACACACACAAGAGAAGAATAGACACCGAGCGTCTTTGTGTGTCTCTCGGTGTCTATTCTCTTTTTTGTGTTTTTTTTGCGCTGCTACTATGCCTAAGACAAGTAACCAACTCGCCCAATAGCTCATTCTACTGAAGACGAGAGGAACCTGTAAAGAGTTACTTGTTTGTTTAACAGCTTCAGAATCGTGTTGGATCTCATCAGGTGTTTTGGGTGAAGGCGCTGCTTTTTCATCACGTTCACGGGAACTCCTGATTATTAAAATCCTTGCAGTAAAAACAAAAAGTTTTAGCTGCTTTCTTCTTAACAGAAGTTGATAGCATGACACAGTGGTGCAGTCTTTATTCGCTTTTTCTATTTCTACGATCAAGTAAAGCTGTGATGAATAGCCGATGTTTCGTTCCATGACTTGTTCAGGCTTTGATGCGTCTGCAGGAGAATTACAGTGTACGTTATCACGGCCGCTGCCATCTGCAAAGAAAAGAACACACCAAAGATATATATCATTTGTTTCTCTTCCTGGTGCCTCTGCTACTTTCGGCTGCATCGAATCGAACCGAGAGGAAGTCTTATTTACACACTCTTATCCCAATTTCCCATTCAGGGCAACAGAAAATACATTTCTCGAGATTAATATGAGAGATTGCAAACACAGATGACAGACAGAGAATTTCAGAACAACGAGACGCGCGTCGTGTCACAAATTGCGTCACGCCGAATTTCTGAGACACAGCGAGTGCCATCACAGCAATCAAGAAGCCTGTGGATTTTTCGCGCAAGCTATCTGGCCAAGCATCAAAGCATGTTCCTGTCAGTTAGCACTGATTGTCTCATGATACTCAAATTTGCCATAAACGGTGCATTTTCTAAGTGCGAATTCTTGGCTGGAATAAATTGCTGCGGGGGACACCACGTTTTGCACAGTTTGTTAGAAAATCAGTGTTTTCGATGGATTTTGTCGCCTACAAGAATTCTGTCAATAGTTCACAACTTAAAAATAAATGTCATACGGTGGTACGGGCTCATTTTAGATAAAGACTGCTGCTACGCACGGATTTCCGCTCAACGAAATGCCTTTCACAAAGACGCCAGAATATTGAACTTAAATACAGACCACTGTCTCAGCAGAAACCGCGTATGCGTTCATATTTTCTAGATATCACCAACGTGAGTATTCACTACGAAATGTTTTTAAGCTCCCAATCTCGGTAAAGTAAGGCGAACATCTCCGTACACAGCGGAGGACATGAAGCTGAATATGGAGGCGGACACAAAGCGAATCTTACCCAGATATTTCGAAACTTTCCATCTGAATAGTACCCAAGGAAAGACAAAAAAGTGGTAGGACTTTATCGTAGCTAAACCAAGTAGACGAGCGAAAGCAAGTGTTTAGCCTGATTATCTCACGGCTTTGCTTTGCTGGGTCGTTCGCACGTCTGGCCGACGACCCTTCATCACTTCGCTTCAAGTACTGTGGGCTCTTTTGTATGTGCCTTCTAGAACACTTGTTCCTTTGCACGTTTGCTCGTAGCCTGCGCTTGGGATTGTGTTTCTTCTGTCGTCCGCGCGTTTTTTTGCGCTGCAAATTTTTCTTCTGTGATGAACCAACAAAGCCAAATCACCACCCTTCATCAGTTCGTCGCCAGCGCTTGTGCTTGTGTTTCTTCTGTCGTCCGTGCGCTTTTTTTTTTACGCTGAAAATTTCTTCTTTTACGATATTGGACTCTGGTTAATCTCTGAGCGAGGTTTCTCTGATCTGATCTGTTCGCGCCGCAGATAGCAGTTGATGAAGACAACCATGTGCAATGCACTACGTGACACTGCGTTCCAGTTTAAGGAAGTTGACATCTCAGCAAGTAGGTAATGCATCACAAAGAAGTTTAGCGCACTCATGACGAACTACAAGCGTTTTCGTAATAAACGCCCAGTTGCGAGTAAGCGCGTGTGTTGTCTTGTCTACATCGTCGTTCATCGTGAGCGCGCTAAACTTTTTCGTGTTGCAAATTAACACGCAGCTTAATCGGCTGCTTAGCGCCCTTGTGTAGTGGCCAGCCGCGGTGATCTGTTTGCGCCGCTGCGGGTTCGCATCCCAGTCGCGGGAATATTTATTTTATTTTTCACGGCCAGTTGCTATACTAGATTTTGTCAAGGTCACCTTCAAGATCAAGCTTCACTCAAACTCCATGAGCCGATTAGACCTCGTGAAGTGGTGCTTCTGCACTAAAGCTAAACCATCGCACAGCACCGAGCAGGGCCATGCTAACAGATCGGTTTCGTTACCAGATGCCTTAGAGCATTCAGCCATCGCCGCAACCCTTCGCGCGAAAGCAGCGAGATGCGGAGCACGCTGCCGAGCATTACTAAAAAAATGCGGATTAAGTAGCGCCACGTAAGTAAAATAAACCATCAAATGGTTCAAACTTCCTCACAGAAACAAGCAGAGACATGTTGAGGTGAAAGAAGTTTCCTCCCTTGATGCACATGTCTTCGGGCTGAATCGAGTCGTGAAGATCCTCGATCTGTGAAAGGAGCAGTATGATTGTTTTTATAGGTACGCAGGCAATACTTAGGTTTTTTTATAGGGTTTAACGTCCCAAAGCGACTCAGGCTGTGAGAGACGCCGTAGTGAAGATCTTCAGAAATTTCTACCACCTGGGGTTCTTTAACGTCCACTGACACTGAACAGTACACGGGCCTCTACAATTTCGCCTCCATCAAAATTCGGCCTCCGCGGCCGGGATCGAACCCGCGAATTTCGGGTCAGCAGCGGCTGCAGGCAATACTTTCAAACTACGCTGAAATAAGATAATAAATGAAAAAAAGATGACCGATTTGCTCAGTTAGGATAAATACGAATAAGGTGCGCCAGCAGTCCGACTTTCACTTCGGTTACGGTGTTCGGATTCAATGTTAACGTATGGCAGTTGTTCGGATAGCGATAATCATCAAAATCCATATATACGAAATTCGTCTTCTCTACGTTCATAGATCATCTGGAATCTTACTACCACGCCTGGTGCAGTGGTGCAGGGGTCAAGCGGTGCGCCATTGCCCGTCTATGGTAGGTGCTGTAATGGATGGGACTTGAGTTGCTTTGCTTCGATTGCGATACAGGTTGCTCTCTCTATCTCAAGAATAATTGAGCTTCCGCCTGACAAAGAACGGGCTTCAAACAAACAGACAAACACAAAACGGTTAAATGCGAGGAATGGCCACTACAAGTGCTGGCGCACCAAAACGATACTGAGCTCAAAAGTTTTTACGTCCGGAACTTTCAAGAATTAGGACCAACCGACATCAGGGAAGGCATCCCTCGGCCTCTTGAAAAATACTGTTATTGTCTAGCGAAGCATTATGGCCTTCAAAGAAGGTAAAAATACGTGCGCATTATGATAAACAAAAGTCTTGGAGGATTTCTAAGGTTCGCCTTTAAGATTAAAACTCGATAGCATTATCTGACTGGCCCCACTGATTGGCAGCCGCTATCTACAGCCGCGCAGGAGTGCTGGTGGTGGGGTCTCTGTTTTTTCCGCGCAAGAACTAAAGCCCGGACTAAAGGGATCGCAGCGCCCCTCGGCAGACTCTGCGACAGATGGAAATTTTCCGCCAGACAGAGGATACCTAATGTCAATTTAGTGTCGCATCACCACGTGGCGACCCACTCGGCTCCACCGCGGCGTGTTTATACCGTTCTCTTTACCCCGATTAGTGATGCCCGAAGCCCACTTTACACACTTATACATCACATATACGCACGCCTCAAACCGTACAAGTTCAATGAACCATCTCATAAATTTAATTAAGCAGTTTGAATTACCTAATCACTAATTAGGATGGTGATAATTAAATATGCAAGATCAGTACATGTCCTTAAGACGCCACGCCAAGTCAAAGGCCACAGCGCATTCGCCAGGTGGACCTCTATCGCGTTCAAACCAACGAGCGTTTGTGACCTATGAGTAGCGTGCACCTCTCACAATCAAAGGATCGTTGGTTTCAAGTCCGCTCAGTTCACCTAGATTTACTTGACTGACATATACATACGTTCTTATACGTTTGCGACCAATCCGAGCACACTAGCAGCAGTTTGTCTTTCACCGTGCCGGTCCCACGCGTTGACAGAGCAGCATGTATATACGAGAAGAGTGTGATGGCACCGGAGTGTTTTAATTAACCACGTCAGGTCATGTGGTTGTGACGTCAAGAACGGTCGGTTAGTCTTAGGATTTCGGCCACGCCGCCAGTCAATGCGGCCACCACTTTTTCTGCGACGCTAGCATGTTAAAAATCCGCTTGAGAAACGATGCTGCAGGCTTATCACCTCAGGTGAGGCTTGGCACACTGGCCAGATAGCATTTTATCACCATGCCCAGAGGGCGAAAAGAGAAAGTCTCCGCGCAGATGCAAACATCAAAGTGGTAACCTTTTATCCTACGTTTTTCGTTATCGCGTGCAAATATCGCTTTTTTTAATCAGCTTGCAGTGTTGATGATAAAAGCTGAGAGCATCAGTTCTGAACAAAGGGTGCGCTGACTACTCGGGATTTAAAACATGTCAAGACTGCAACGTGTGCACGTTTCCACATAGTTGCTCAAAATTGAGGATAAGAGCTCACGCAGAGGACGAGCAGGTCTGGGCAATTGTTGCAAAGAAAACGCAGCAAAAAGTTAATCATTGATAAGCAGGAAAAACTCGACGTATGGATGTCACTCCACTCTTGGGATAAAATTAGACGTTTTGCTGAACACATATCTACACATAAAGGTTTTCGCCATCCTTTCTACGCCAAAAATAGAAGAAAAATAGAAAAAAGTTAACCAAATAAAAAATGTCCTGTTCTATACTCCTTGTATTGGCGATTCACACAGTGATTTCGCATTTCACCGCCGCCGGCTGAAGCAGTGCGCATCACTTTAAAACCAGTATGTACTACTCCCAGCACGTGTACAGTTGGGGACAAAAGTTCCTAGACGACGTGATCTGCAAACTAAGCCAGTAGACCACACTTCTGGTAGTGTAAGTCAAAATCCTCCTTTTTCCACCTCAACAAATGTTGACTCTAGATTGCTGTTAATAATAGAGCTATCTGCTTCGTTCCCAGATCACGCGGTCCAAAGACTTTTTTCTCCGACTGTACAGTATACTTTAATGAGACTGCTATTTTTTAGCAATCCAGAACGGGCTCATACCTAGAAATTCTGGACAAGCAGATTTTTCACCGAGAAGTTGTTTGTGAATGCAACTTTTCGTAGGTCGTCAGATTGTACTTGAACAATCAACGCATCCGCAGATGTCCCTTCGGCAGGTTTGCAATTTTTTGCTATTAACGCTTTTGCTGTCGTCAAAAACGTTTCCTATGGTTTTCTATGGCGGTCTTAACAAATCAATGTGACGAGCGATAAACAAACTTTAGATGAAATATTCTTCTACGCATGAAAAGAATGTGCCATTAACTTCAGCATTTCCATAACTGTACCTTACAATATTCTACAGTTGCCTTAGAATTAAAATTGATGCCCTAGAACCCTGCACTTCATGATACATAAGATACTGTGTGACAGATTCTTTGTTCAACCCAAAGCTCCTGTAGGAACTCTCGCTACATGACATGCCTTACGGATGCTATCTTCTGTTCACGAAGCGACTTAGTCTATGACAGACGCCGTAGTGAAGGGCTCCGGAACTTTTGACCACGTGGCGTTCTGTAACGTGCACTGAAATCAAAAAGTACAATTTTGCTTACTTGATGTCCATAGTATGAATCATCGATGCCTCCAAGTCCCTTACAGAAGTCCTTGATTTTCTTAACCTGAAAATATCGTAGATTTAAGAAGTTCTTAACTACCCACACTGTTTTATTTGTTTTTTTAGGACAAGACATTGCAAAGAGAAAAGAGGAAGTATTGTCATTTTTTTGGTGTATGCACCCGGATATTCACTTTTACGAAATTACAGATTCTACTAAGTTACAAGCTTTATTTGCGCGAAACATTAAATGTGGCAAAAATTCAAAGACACAGAAAAGTGTTGTTAACTCAGTGGTTTATGTATGAATAAATGTTGATCCTAAAGGTATTTGCCTGCTGAAACCCGTAATCAATTCAGTCGTAAATTTGTAACTAATGAAATGTCTGGAGCAGAAAGTTCACACTTTAAGACTTTTTTTTTCATAAACCATTTACGGCGCTTTTTCTTTGTAAAAAGTGTTCTTGCAGAAGTTTTTCAGAACTCTGCGTTCAAAATTAGCACTTTTAAAACTGCGTGTGTTTTGTCATATAACCTGTATAAAATCCAGCTTGCAAACAATGTTGCGCCTTCGCTATACAGTCGCGCCTCGTTAATATGGACACTGGTTCGTAGCAAGACTGTACCCAAAGCAAGTCGCTAGTATCATTGTATCTGAGGAAAAAGGCAAAAAAAAAGTATTTTTTAGAAAGCACTCCACGATCAAGGTATGTTCTGCGCATACTAGTCCGGCAGTCATTTGGGAATTAGACAATTGCTGGTGCTTCAAGTTCATTATTCTAGTAATTATTGTGTAAATAACGTGGTACATTATGGATCACATAGGTGAATGAGCCGCGTTATGGAGGATCAGGGCGTGATGACGGATGTCCTACTACGCTTTTCCACACACCGCGGAACGCTAGCACATACCTCTACTCAGTCGGCCATCAAAGTAGCAAAAGCTACAAACAGCATATTCTTGACAACCTATGATGCAATACGACAGTTGGTAGTGCTCGTCGACCAGTCAGGTTGGCAATATGCAGCAAGAAACCATAAAGAAAGTTAGCTATTACTCAAATATTTCCGCTTTCGCATAGCCTTTCCCTGGCGTCCTGAACTATACGTGCATGAAAAGGAATATCAGGTCAAAGCAGCCTTGGTTTGTTCTCATCACTGTCCATCATATTATGGCGACAAAAATACACCAAATGCGCTCTGTGCATCTCACATCGCCCTAGTGTACGGAACGTGAGCCCCTAGATTAACGAGGTGTAAATGCGTTGAAAAAGCGTGGTCCCAAAAAACTGTCCATAATTAGAGCCGTCCATATTACCTGGTGTCGTATCAACGAGGCCCGACTATTCCTGCTTAGTTTGCTAAAGTTCCTGGTCACTCGGCTGCCTGAATATCAGTAGCTTGTCATCTGCGCTCCCTACAATGTTGAAACCGCATCTCTGGGATTCTTTCACTCCCTTCCTTATCCCTTCCCTTACGGCGCGGTTCAGGTGTCCAACGATATATGAGACAGATACTGTGCCATTTCCTTTCCCCAAAAAGCCAATTATTATTATTATTATTATGATTAAAGTAAAAATAAAACCTCCCCTTTTGACACTCGCGTAATGGAGTGTACAACAGTCGGGAACACAAAATAAAGCAAGTTTAAGCCATTTCCTCGGCTGTGCTCTCAATGTCTCCGTTTGTTTATTATCATGTTAACTCACCTCATTTGTCAATGACTGGCTGGCAGACGCCAGCCTGACGAAGCAGTAGGAATGCCACAGTGTGTACACTACATAGCTCCACATCTGTGTTGTCAGGGCGCCCTGTCGGCATAACTCGTACACCCCGTTGCACACAACAAGCAGGACGCATAAAGTGGACAAAATTAGCGGCAAGCCCCATATGCCGTTGACCTCCTCTTTCAGCCGCCGTATAGCAGCCACGTTGATCCTAACGTTTTCTGCGCATCTGGCTGCGCCGATGCACTGCGAAGATCGAACATCTGGCACGCTGTGGCAGCTTTCGAGGACCTGTAGCTGTTTTCTCAAGTACTCTACAAGGACTTCACAGGCCGACTTCAAGGCAACAATGCAGACGCCGTCATAAGCGAAGAAGAAAATCACGATGAACACGGTCTTCAAGCAGAAGTAAGCCTGGTTCAAGGAGCTGTCTCCTTGATTGTTCAGCGGCCCGTACGGCGAAGCCTTGATCAAGGCCAGGGTGTAAACGACGCAGAAGATAAGACCCAGGATGACTTCTCGCACTTCCGACCAGAAGAACCGCCTGTAGGCGGCGTGGTCGCAAAACGTTGTTCCTATGCGTCTTTCGAAGGCTGATGCTCGTAGGTAGAAGGCCAGCAGTTTATAAGAGCCGAAGGAGGCGTATAGGAAGCTGACGATCATCCTAAGAAAAGAGGTGAAAGTATTAAATTACGTGTATACAGTGCGTTTCGTCTAAGAATTTGCATAATTTTTAAAATAGGCTTTTTGAGTTAGGAGAGTGCTTTTTTTTTGGCATAGCACTGTCAGCGGAGCAGTACAACAGAACACAGCTAAGATATGCTAACTAGCAGGCTGCTTAAATAATACTGAATAGTTAAGTTTTAAATTATTACTCTTAGGTTTCTTAATTTTTGGGCGGCGTATAGCCCACCGTAGGTAATATTCATATCAGTTTTTTATAGTTTCAAAAACGCCGTTACCCTTGGCGCTGTGGCACAACAAATTTTAGCCATTTCGACGACGTGAACTGGAGAGGTTGCTTTGCCTGCAAGCTCCTCGAAAACGCATGTGTTTTGCCGAGATGTAACGAAAATTTGTTAGGTCACAGCACCGAGGATAAGCGCGTTTTCGAAATTTTATAAACTGATGTGGATATTACTCGTGGTGCGCTACATGTCTTTCAGTAATTAAGGAACCTAACAGTAATCGATAAAAAGTTTAGCGTTCAGAATTAGTTAAAGAGCCTGCTAATTATCATGTCTCAGCTGTATTCTGTTGTAGTGCTCCGCTGACAGTGCTATGCCAAAAAAAAGCATTCTCCTAACTCAAAAAGCCTATTTAAAAATTATTCAAAGTCATAGGTGAAACATCCTGCATATTATAAAAGATAAAAATTCGCTACACATTTCACACATTTTCTATTCTGGTATATCTTCAAAATCACGAATGGCGTAATTATTTTTTCAAGCGATTAATAAGTGCCCTTACCATTATCCGCATCGTTATGTTGCTGAAGCGAAGAACTAGTTAGAGCCTCCTTCCTTTATATCATTTCTGATAAGCCAGTTCACCTCAGTGTTTATCAAATTATAAGTTGCGTGGAACATTGTCGCAACGAGCGCAGAAGTAAACTCATCAGTGGGAAGCGTATAGCGTTATACCCCCTTTACACGATGCGCTCGTCTTACATAAGGGCAATTTCCGAAGCCACTCGACAGCTCATGTCCTCCTGACCCTGAAATAATGGCCACCTATGAAAGGCGCAGATATGATATTATACCTACAGATACATGACACAATCAATTAAAATGTTCTCAGCAGCAAAAAAAAAATAACATAAACCCAGAATTGAACTCTGTTGAGACATTTTAAGAGGAAAACTTAACTTCAATCCAGTTATAGGTTGAAAATATTTTGTTCCTCAAGCACTTGGTTGTTAGTGCACCTCAAGGATGGAGGTCCCGCTCCGGCAGTGCGAATGCTCCATTTCAGTCTAGGTTCGCGCGAGTGTTCAGAAAGTTTTCTTGTTCAAACAACACAATGTACGCTTATTTAAAAGGCAAAGGCGGGCTAGTTGGAGGCTAACAGGGGAGTGCATGTTGCAACCGCGCAAAACAACGTGGGACGAAGATTCGCGTTGTTTCTTGTGCATTCTTCTCTTCGACCCTCGTCATTGTGCGCGATTGCAATATGCACAATGTACGCATCATTGTAGGCAATACAAATCCTATAGACAGTTTGTAGACAATCTATAGATTTATGGCCGTACACTTTTAGTAGACTTTTCTCTACAGACAGTATATAGACTATAAATAGACAAAAATAAATATCCATAGGAAGGCATTAGAGGCTGTAAGAAGTCTACAGACTGTCTATAGACCATTTCTGTAAGGGTCATGACAACGATACGACGCTCCAGTTGACTTCCCTCCGGCCGCTGTGGGAAAAATTTGCGCTGACGTCTGTATCTGATGTACAATGGGGTAAATGGCAGTTCCCTACCCCTGGAAGAGCTCTCAATGCTACCTGCGCACCTTCAGCAAGCGCGAGTAGTTTTCACAGTTCAAGTAACAGTTTAAACTCATTGTGACAGCTCCAGATTCAGGCTGCCAAGTGGCATCGCTTACCTGACAAACAGAATAGAGTGCACGACGACTCGAATTGGAAGCTTGTTGTCGAGGCCGGTCGCATGAGTCGTGAAAGCGACGAGCACATCCATGTAGATCCAGCTCCCCAAACCCACGAATGCACAGCTGTACAGGGTATACCAGCTCTGCCACACGACTCTCGGCTGTGCCTGATCTTTACCGCCGAACATGCCACGGATGAAGAAACAGCCGCAGAAGCGGTGAACGCGCGCATAAAGACGGTAGTTCCGGGCCATCAAGGAAGGGCAGCTGGTTTGCTTGTGCTGGGGACGATGTTCGCTACCACTGGCAACCTTTCGCGTTCTTAGCCCAAGGAAATCTTTGGGCATCTTGGTCACGTGCTGGTTATACGGGTCTTTCCCGTGCTTGTGTCAGTTCCCTGGACCTAAATTCCGGCCTGAAATGAAATTTCCGCGGTTCGTTTTATTTCCAGTGTTAAACTCCCTTTTACCGTTTGTCTCTCAATAGCCTCGCATTGGTTTCCCCAGCAGGCGCAACTGTCACTAGTGAGCATCATGCTGTGAAAGCTGGAAATCAGGTCAAAACGTGGCGCCATTGTTGTGCTTATTATTTTATACCACCCTATCTCTCACCTTATAATTTTTTCTGCTTGTTTACAATACCTATGAGGTAGCTTTTCATGAATCGTTCAGGGTAGTGGAATGTTTCGCACGTTTTAGCAATACGTTTTTCTCCAGCAAGTTTTGCTGTGCCCCTATAAATTCCCGCATTACCTCAGAAGGAAGCGTACAGTGAAGTCTGCCGCGATTAATTCTAAAAGGACTGCAAGAGCAAAAACGGAAACTTACCTAGCGAAGAGTACAATCGCTTCTGATAAAACTTGCTTAAAATGGACTCCACTGATGCGTGCCAGTTTTACTCAAAAGTTGTGTCACGAGGATTATAGAAGATAATACGCATGAGCGCTTTCTAGATGCTCGTCGCTTGTGATCGCCAGAATACAGATGTTTACAAAGGTCTTCGCCTACCGTGATAATGGTAGAGCGAACCTGCACCTTAATAAAAGGGCCACAGAATGCTTATTACGACTTGAAGTATAGTGTCTCTTACCTACTTATTTTTGCAAGGAACAACACACGGCCCCATCGATATTTCTCTACTCTGCATAGTGGATGTCTCGGGCATTTTTTCGCTTTAAACATTAGTCATTTTGTTGATATTCCTTTCATAGCACGGAACTCTTGCATTTCTGGTCGTTTTCTATGAACTCTGGAAACAAGTATGATCCACTCTTACAGAGCCATTATTAAACTTCTCTGAACTTTCCACATGTGTCCTACCTTTACTCCCCTTGAGTGAAAAACAGACGTTTGAACACGACTATTCCAGGGGACGAGCTTTTTATGCACAAAAAACCTTGCTCGCCAAAATCGACTGATTTCTTCTTGGATGGAGCATTGGACTAAATGTCAAGAACTTTGCCACTTTATAGTATGCGCCGCTTATTTATTGACGCCTTTAAGCCTTCGTACATTTGGCATAGCCGCATGGGCAACAAGTGAATTTCGCATATTGCGCTCATATTATGTTTCATCAGGCCATTTCAGGCAATAGGCCATTTCAGAAAATTTTTTTCTACAATCGCATTCCTTCAACATAGCAGAAATAATGCATTTACACGCAGCACTTATTTATGGCAAATTCCCCGTTTCCGCACCAATTACAAACTACAGTCCCTTAAGCACAACCTCCCGTCAATTTTAAATAAATATTCGCAATTTACCAATCCCAGCCTTAACCGGGGTCGACAGTACTTTGTATCCCCATAGATGTTCTTGTGAATAACCGTTTTGCATTGTTCCATATATTTTTCTTAATATTTTTTCAACACACCACCAATGTAACCACATTCTATAAACTTTTTTCTTTTGCACTGATTTTCTACCTCATGTTATACTCATGTTATTTATTTTGATTTTGAATGCGTTTAAAATCATCTCTGCATGCTTCACTTTCAGTTTTACATTACTACAAAATTGTATACACGTTCTACTTCTAACCACATTTTACACGTCTAGCTGTACTGTGTGTTTAAGTATCTACATTTCATGTTCCTTTATTTTTTCTGTTTTCAATATTTCTGTGACTTGCCCTGCCTTGTAATACGCTGGGCCCTGGGCCTCGTCAAGCTGACAAATGCAGCTTTTAGCCCAGGGGTCTCACAAGAATTTTTTTCTAGAAAATAAATTGAATTGATTGAAATATAAGTGTTCGCCTGAGCCGACAAGAGATTAGGTTGCCGTACAGGGTGTTGTCCGCAGTCAGCAAATGGGAAGACCAAGAGTGAGGTCACAAAAAAGTGTATTTATGTAGTGAGATTTTATAGATGTCATAACGCCGTTAACATAGTGGGACAAAACGTAGGTGAGAATATAGTGAATATTCAAAAAGTAGAAGTGGCGACAAGAAAAATTTATGAAAAAGAGCACCAAGGAAGACAACTGGTACAGTGGGTCTGAAGATAAAAGCGTAGGAATGATTGAGTGATAGTTCTCCCAGCTTAATATAACAAACATGCTTCTACCTACCGAATAATCAATAGATAGATCTCTCTCTCTGTCTATATGTCTGTATCTGGATCTATAAATCTATACACATACCCTTTCTACGCGATAGCTTATAAAGCTCGTTAATTCGGTCAAAAAGCCGTCCGCGTAACCGACACCGCCTGTCGCAAATAAACGGGGGCTAGGTCAGAAAAACCGTATCATGGTAATTTGTGGTTTTAGTGATCGATGACTGATTGGTGTGTGACAGGACGTGATCATTAAATGAAATCATTGTAAATAATTGATTAATGAAAGAAATGAAAATTATAAAATGGGGTTTCAAAGGTGTCAAATGATCAGAATGAAAAGCCAATGCTTGATGATGCCAATTAAAAATTTAGATTGTTTAATCAGAAAATGATTAATTGAAACGATTGAAAAATGAAACGCGTTCAAAGGTGTCAAACTGCTCACAATGGAGAGGTTAACCCATTATGCTACCGCGCAATACACTTAAATCTCCGACCTTAAGTGTCCTCTACAATTTCTGGCTTTGTCGTAGCGCGCTATGGCCTGGTCTTGCTATTTTGTCATCCCATAGATTTTTTTCATGCTTATTGTAGGAGCAGGAATACAAGGATTTAATCTTTTGTTTTCTTCTATTTTAATATCTGATAACAGCGCGCAGGCCTTTGGGGATGACAAAACTTCAAATGAACATTAATGCGCTTTAAGTTATTACAGCTCTTTTCCCCCGCGCGTTTCTGTTCCTTTTACCCCGGGCCATGACGTGAGCTCTCATCGAAGATGACGGGGCATCGCGGCGCAATGAAGACGCAACGTACGTTCGGAGCCGCGGGAAAATGACATGCAAACAGGTGAACCTTCGCACAAAAGGAATGCCTGCTGCCATCTAGTAATAAATATTTTACTCAGTAAAACGTTGATAATACAACGGCTACTGTCGTATATGTTGAGAGTGGAAATGCATCCTTTGACAACCTCTGTTCGTGAAAATCCATTCAGAAAAAAAGCAATATAATCATGACGACACCAGCTCGTCATGTCAGACAGATACGATCGCTCATGGCGGGCTGAAATCGCCCAGAATTGTTAAGAGATTTAAGGGCATGGTGCTGTGTCTCTACCTCCCCCTCCCCTTGTTTGTTCTCGCCACCGCCATCTTCAAGTATGCCAGTTATGTCCTGCTACATTGACACTTCTACACTGACACATTGACACTTCTACATTGACACTTCCAGACGACCAGGAATGCGGCACCCGACATGGCGAGCAGCGCAGGTCAGTTTGGCCGACTCACCCGCATTCACTGAGGCTAGTGACGACCCAGTGAAAATAGACCACTCCATGCCTGGCTGAAGGCACTTTTCAAGTTCTTGAAGGACTCAGGACTGAGTGCAAGGTTGTGAACTATCAGTGTGTGCCCTGTGTACCCTGCAAGTAATGGCCAACGGACATGTGGAAAAGTGGTCACCTCGCTTTTTTCCTCCCCTTTCTATCTCTCCCTCCGTTGCCCTTCCCACGTGTAGGGTAGCATACCGGGCGCTGCCTAGTTAACCTCCCTGCCTTTTCGTTTGTGCTTCTCTCTCTCCATGCCTGGCACCACGCACGGGGAGGAGGGCAGTCAATCATCCGCGCTTCGCTTGATTATCTAAAACCCACCTGCATTTGGTCATTGGCGCCCTCTTGTCGGCGAGGACCTCACCTGCGGAAAGGATACTTTCGGTAATTTTATCCCTGTGACCCCGCGAGAAAGAAGATCGAGAGAGGAGCACATGTCAAGGAATGCCAGGCTTCGGCTGGCTGGAAAAGTTATCCCATGTGGTCGTTGACTCCACCCAAGTACGCAAAGCCACCCCCGGCCCGGCGCCCGGCTTCTTCAGGGGTGTGTGCTTGGAGGAGGTTCCGCAAACCCCGCTGCGCCCTTTCGGGGGCAAACCCAGTTTCCAACACCCGGCCTGCGAAGGTGGTTCGTGCTTCACTGCAAAGTGAAGAGTTCGACTTAAAGCTAGTACGCTCTAACCAGCGTCAAGTTCAACACTAAGCGATCCTTCGCCACAAGCGTCAACTTGAGTATCACTGCGGTCCTGGGCCAGTCCAGTTTTTTCGGCTTTCCGACTCTGTGACGAAAAGGGGTGGAAGACGACGGGAGAGACTATTTGAAGCGGCCGACACGTTCGTCGAGCAGCGATTCCTTGAGACATCTTCTCAGTTTGTATTTTGTTGGTTTTTGTTCGCAACCCATGTTGTAAATACGTAAATACAGTTTTTTCCCTTCTACTACTCCCCGTCTCCGGCCCACGTTCCTTCCTCTACCGGCACAGCGGTGGGGTTTCTGTACCCGATGCCTTGTGAAACACGCTACTAGCTCGGTGAGTCATATCAACTGGTGGCAGCGTGGGGGTGATGTTACCCGAGTCGTATCAGCTGGTGGCCATCGGTGTGATGCCACCCAAGTTATATCAGGATGGTAAGAGAAGACAGAAAAACACTAGTGTCTGTCTAGCGTCTGTCTTCTCTTATTGAAGAACGAAAGGAAAGCCCTCCTCTTTAATCACCACTTCTAGCAACTGCTACCCTCCGTCCACCAGTTGGACAAACGCCTTCTCCAGGACCAGCCCCCCCCCCCCCCCAACTGATGACTACAAGATCAAAACCGCCAGCAACTGCCTCGGAACTCGGCCTTTATCTTCATGGCATCATCCTAACTCGATAAACTAATGGCACCTTCAGACTCAACCTCATATAGCCTTCAGACTGAGCCGGTCGGAAAAAACCGCAGCTCCTTCCGTTCTCCCGTCCCTTCGGATTAAGGGCCCCGGGTTACGTGACGCTGTGGACATAAGCGCCAGGGCCGCATTGCAGACGCAAGCCCAATTAGGCTGCTGAGACGCAACAGCAGCTGCCCACCTCGCAAGAAAGACAGGTGCGCCGGCAGGTGCGGTAAAGACCCAAGCCGGCGGGAGGTCCAGAGAAGATCCGGAATGCCGCAGACGCTGAGAGGGGGTCGAGGAAAGCACTGCAGCCTGGAAAAGGGGATCGCCCGAATGGACGGGGAAAAAGGAAAGCGGGGAGTGGAGTGACGAGCAAGGCCCGTGACGACACCGCTCGCCAGTCGGTCCTCCGGCGCCCTGAGCGCCCAAGCCATCGAGGAGAAGACGAGCCTGAGCAAGCGAACAAGGTCAACTCCGCAGCCTTTCCGTTCCTCCTGATGAAGACTCCGGCGCCAACGCAGCTGCCTGTAAGTTCGGGCACCCCCCCCCCCCTCTCTGCATCATGTACTAGATAATGTGTAATTGTTGAATATACCTGTTTTGCTCCAACCGAGTCTAGCGCTGGCTCTTGCCACTCCGCCCCGTGTGGACCGGCGCGGTATGTGGGGTCGTCACACTTTCAAGTCGTTTTGAGCGCTGATTTTGTGGGGAAAAGAGGTACACTTTTTTACTAATAACTCCCTAAAAAGACCTTTATGTGCTGCATATGTATCCGCGCCTCTACCTTATTGACGTGTAATAAAAATTCCCATATTATTGAGAATTGCTCCATGAAGTATTTTTAAGGAGTTGACTGACGAAAAAGGCTCAAGATTTCAAATTTTCAAATTTTATTTTTCTCCTCAATATGGACTGCTTCAAACTATACTCCCGCTCTTGTAAAAACGCGTAAAACACCAAATCGAAATTTTAATTTAAACCAGAAAACGGCTGTATTGTTTGATAGATTAAATTTATCACGAAAAATATCGTATGTGCCGGCACTTCAAGCAAGTGTTACAAAAGGAGTCCCACTGTCCTACATAGTGTTAAACAATTTGCAGCAGTTGCTGCAACACTGAGCCTGAAATGTTGATTTTCTTTATATGCAATCAATACCAACAAATGAAATAAAAACATCCTCGTCAACCTCTGTAGGCGTCTGTGTTGGCATTACGTTGGCACAACGCGGGTTGGCTCAATGTCCTCTTCGTGCTTGACCCCCTAGACACCATCATCAAGTTTTCAGTGTACTTCAGTGGCGAAAACATTGTAGCCTTCTTTCTTTTCGGGTTGCATTACGATCACCGCATCGAACATTCCACTTCTGCCAGGAGGTACAGTGCGCGACCCAGTGGCAACAGTGGCATCCAAAGGATATCCGAGTGATATCTTGACAAGATATGCGAATATCCCTGGCAGATTCTGAAATCATTTGGGGACATCCCCTACACATCCCTTTTGCCAGGGCTTCTGTATCCCATGGAGGTCTGTGGTATGTCTCTCGGGATCTATATGGGGCCAGATATGGATTTGCAGGCCCATGGCTCCTTTTGCTCTTTTACACGCACTTCGAACTGATAAAACAGCACAAGACAGGAAAAAAATGGACAAAACTCTTATGCAACCGAAACTTCATTGGAAATCTCTGAAAATCCCATCTGCAGGCAGCCCTCTGCCATACGATAAGTGTGTTAAAAACTGTAAAGGCCGAAAAAAATTTGACACGCACCTTCATAATTCGAATACGCAACCTTTCTCCAACATCACATAGGTTACAGCGCAAACAATGAAGACTGCGGAGAAACCTCTGGATAACGTGCGTCCTGTGCTTTCTTACCAGTCTTTGTTGTTTGCACCAGAACTTACTTTGTCACTGACAGGGTCGAACACTGTCGATGCGTTGACGAGCGCCGTGGCACAAGCACGTGTTGAGCCCACTGTGAGGTGCACGCGCAATTAAAACGTGCTCTAATGGTGACGAAACATCCAAAATATAATTACGAAGCCCCACCATTTCTTCTGGGGAGTTCACATCAGTCCCTGCCCAAGATACACGAGAGCTCGCGGCAGGACGGCTGTAAAGAGGCCCTGCTTGGGTGTACGCACAAGACGGAGAAATGCTTACCTGGTGATGCATTAATTGGCGCGCTTTTACTTTTGTTGTCCCCAACAGCATTCCACGATGATGCAGGAACATCTGGAGACTGTGTCAACGCTGTAAGCAAGCTTTATGCTAGTCGTGATCGGGAAGAAGCGACGCTGACCCTCATCACATGCGCGAGTAAAAGGCGGGAAATTATTTGAAGGGTGCAAACAATAACGCCGTGAACAACACATAGCGACACAGCGGTAGGGTAACTACGGCACGCAGAGCAGTGTGTGCCGCGGTAGACACAGACAATACAAACACATGCCAATATGTAAGTGCAATTTTCTGATACCGAAGTGTAATTATAACAGTCTTCCTGTTTAACTAGTTTTTGAAGAAGCCTAAATAAGGTTTTAGGTTAATTTATTTTCAACAAATCGCAAGCATCGACAACAGAGCCGCGGGAAGTTTTAAACCGTGGGATGTCTACCCGGGTCAGGGTTTGGCAACGGTGGTGAACGCAGCGACTAGTTTTGGGCACACTTTTTGCTAAAATGGCCCTGAAGGTTGTGTTATCGGGTTCGAAAGGTTGTCCCGAGGCTACGTGCGATTCTTTTCTTTCCATCTGAGTTTGTGAGCATCGTTATATAAGGTTTTTTGAGATGCGCATCCTATAAATGGGTGACTTGAAATATTAACATTTCTGGCTCTATAGAAGCACATATCAGGTGTATGTGTGCAATGGTACATGAAAAGTGTATGGTATATAAGTACCCGTAATATTTCCGAACGGGATATCCAGTGGATAACCTACCGGGACATTTACATAAAGGACATCTCTAGCCCATTCCTCGGAAGTCCTATTAGGGATAAGAATATGCGGCAATGATTCAGGTATCTCCGGGACTTGTGTTTTCACTGGAGGTAGGCATACGGAGCCGATTTTTTTTTAACTGATGCCTCTGCCTTTTGTTTAATTGAGCAGTTAAAAAAACAAGCGTAACGAAGAAAAATTGTCGCAGCTCGAATTCTCGATTTCAAAACTCAGGCTCCTAGAAGGATCGAAGAGGAGAATCACAGTATTAGGAGGGTATACATAGGTGACTCTGCTTCTAGCCCCTTCTAGCGCTGGACGAAGGCAGCTGCTTCGTGATACCTCGCCAACTAACCGCCAGATGGCGCGGCAGCGCCCATCCGCGGCAACTTCCAGCACGGGGAAGGAGAAAAGAAAGGAGGGGTTTCTGGTCTGTGTTTAGATGCAAGATGAGTGGCTGCAGAGACGTAGTAACTGCAGTGCCATTTGACACGTTGCCAATTAACAGCTTCCAGACAAGGCGCCTTGCATAGCCACATGACTTCTGCCACCACATTTTTCAGGAAGAGTTTCTGTAAATGTCTCTCAGGTCTCTTCCCTCGCTACCTAGTGCTTCAACATCTCTCCTCCGTCTTAAGTATGGCACAGCTCGATGCACGGAAGAAATGATCGTCGCCACCGAACCGCAGCTTTGGCCGAGTTGCTTGGGCACCCGTATCGGCTGCGGGGGCGGTCGGTTCAAAGCCCACCTCCGGACACTCATCGGTAAAAATTGGTTTAAGGGACCCCGGCCCGGCGTCCAGTTTTCTTCGGGTTTTGCCATTGCGCTCGCGCTAGCCGACCCTAATACCAAAGTCGTCATCAGTGACTCTCAACAGGCTATTCGCAATTACGATGCTGGCCGTATCTCTTGCCAGGCGTTACACATTCTACGTTCTACAGCACCCTCTTCCACATCTCGCTTACTTCTTTGGGCTCCAGCCCACGAGTCGCTCAGCGGAAACGCCCAGGCACACACTCTCGCTCGAGATCTCAGCTGCCGAGCCGAGAGTATGATCAGCCACCCTGCTTCCGCTGACACTAATATCCCACGCGCTTCACTATCTCTACTCACCACTTACACGGACATACTCCAGCACTACAGACTCCAAAGGTGCACATATCCTCCCGCACACCGCGATCTAACAAGACGCGAGGCCGTCCAATGGCGCAAACTACAAACTGGCAGCTTCCCACACCCCCTCTTATACCGCAGGATCTTTCCGGAACAGATAGCCCCCACGTGTAAACACTACTCAACTCCGGCCACACTCATACACATGGTGTGGACTTGTACACATTACAACACAGACAACGCAAACACCCCAGAGACGTGGGAGTCTCTCCTGTGTACTTCCAAGCAAGCAGACCAACGCTGGCTTATCCAGCGCGCGGTGGAGGCCGCGGCATCCCAAAGGATCCCCGCCGACCTCCTCTAAGTCAGCGCAACCGGTCCTTTGACTGGTCCCCTGTTTTTGGGCGCAATAAAAGAGTTTACCTACCTTCGGGTTTGCGATTGGGAAAACCTCCGCAAAACCCCACTGAGCCCCTCGTGGCCCAACTAAAGTTTCGAACGACCTTACAGCCTGCCAAAGAGTTTCTGCCTTGCCTTCCGCCAGACGGCTAGAATGTAATGAAGCATAGAAGCGTAGACGCGGTTAATCAAAAGCCCTCCCGCACCTGGAGACGAGTAGGCGACACCAGCGACAATACCCTCTCAAGAGACGCTGTTTCCGCGCCGCATGCTCTTGTGACAGTAAAATCTAGCCGAACGTTAACACTCTGGATACACGCATTCAGATAACACGAAGCTATATTGATCCCCCTCATTTCTTTCATTGCACCTAGTAATTTGTCGAAATGCTGTGTCTTTTTAAACCTAACCTTCATAGTCTACACCAGTATTTCTGTAGTCATTAAGCTCGCCAGCATAGACTCAATACCAATTTCCCACAACGACTGGGTGCTAAAAATTATCCCCCGAATGCGGGGGTTGCGAAAATAAAACCATGTCTTTAGTGTTCAAGCAACCATGTGCCGTTAGGCAGCTTTTTTTCTAACTTACAGCAAGTTTATGATGGAACATTGTAGCTTCAGTGTATTTAACCGCGGCAGTTTCATTGCACTGAGTTGCAGCTGTAATATAAGCCATAATGGTTGACAAGTACTATAACACATTTTTAGGGCTAGCCATTCCCATCAGCACTATCCGACTCCATGACTTTATTTGATGGTGGAGAATTTTTTCGTGCAGCTCGGAGTTGATAGCCACGATCTTGCAGGTGCCCCATATTGTTATGCTATGTATGACAAATACATCTTTGTTAATACCACCGTCGTGGACTCGATGCCCTCTTCTATTCTATGAAACAGTAAACTTTTCGCACAGCACAGTAGGCATAAATTTCACCAGACGAAGGATGAAACTCACGCTCAGTGTATAATACTTTATTTCACTCAAACATACGAGAATGCGTACGTCGGCGCAACTAAATAGTGACGCGTGTGAACTAAAAGGCTGGCATATTGCAATGCTAAGATGAATCCTATATACAAGTAAAAAAGAATACTTCCTAAGATGATATCCTTCAGTTGTGAGTGTGTGGTGCCAGCTTACAAAGTATTCTCTAATCATAAGCTTTGGTCTACTCTCCATCTTCTCGCGATAAGCTACGTTGTCAAAAGGGAATATCTGACGCAAGTAAGTCGCACTGCCAGCATTTCAGCACGCAGTATCCGTTTCCGAGGTACGAAGGCAGTGTTGACGTTTCGGTGTCTTTCTTTCAATCCGCGCTCACATGGAGACGTCGCCATTGGCTGGTTCCTGATGTTGAGAAAAACGCAAGAAATTGTCAAATTTTCATCAAGTTTAAAATATAAATAAAGCTTTTATATAAGGCTCACTATATAAATTTAGCTAGCAGAATGCATCCCACTTGAGAATCCAAGCTTCCCATATAACTGTACACTTAAGAAAACGGCATATATCGGAAGCAACGTGTCTACGTATCTTTTTATTGCCCATTTTTGGAGCTTAACCACTTCCTTATGCATTGAAAGTACCTTTAAGAGTATGCACCATCCTTTACGGTAACCTACGTGAGTATCTAGAGAACAATGGTTTTTTTACTGAGCATGTGAAAAAGACAACATTCGGAGGTTTGAGTTAATGGGTAGAATTATTTGAGCTGCTTTATTTCTAAACTGGGATGCTATCCGCAAGCTTAATTGATAATCGAAACCTTCTCCGCACAGGACGAAGCCCGTATAAACAATGGGCGGTGAATTTCAAGATTCACATATCTTTTGCAGCGTTTTTACAGGGCTGGGTAGAGCGGCTGTAAATTAATTACTAGCGTGTTAAAGCTTTCCAGCATTGCGTTTGCACATTGCCCACTGCGTCAAAACGGTGTCGTTTCAAACGTATCCTAAGCGCGTTGCATCATCGTGTTCGTTCTCGTTCCGGTTCTTAGCTGATATGAAAAGACTTGGTTTAGTTATAAAAAAAAATACTTTTACAACCAGCGAAGAGTAAACCGATAGCTTATCTGCACAAACAATTTGTTAAATGACAACTTCACCGAGCATACGCGAAACGCTTTCTCTTATATCTTGAAAAAGTCAAGTAATGCTTCAGATTTCTTCCAGCAGTGCGGCACTGATTCCGAGCTATTTGGAGAAGGCCGAGAAAGACAGTAGGCGTTAATTTCATCCAGTTATTTCACGAATTCCATTTGCTTGATATCTTCAGACGAATAGCTGAGTGCCACAGAGCTTCATCTCCTCACTACCAGCACACCGATTTTATCCTGGGTTATGAGACATCATTCCAGCGTACAGAAACACACGAACAAAGAGAGTAGACACCATAATCATAGTTAATAATTTTAATTATACCCTGAACCAACTATCCCACCTCTCCACGCTAAGCCATATTATCACGGATTAATCACTGCAATCCAGAGAACAACCTCGCTCAGCAACGTCTCAGTGACGTCTTTTAAAAACGAAACGCTCTCGCATGCCATCCCTCTTAATCGTTATCAGTTTCTCCTACACAAAGCATTGCAGCAGGATATCACAGAGAAGAATACTCCAACGCCGCTAGGCACCCAATGCAACTCCGAAGGGACCATTTGCAGCCCGAGCGCCTGCTCCACACCTCATGCAGGCAAAAAGTTTTTGGAGGAGCCGCAGTTGTATCCTCATTATTTTTCTTGAGCTCGTCGCATGTCCCCACGTTTCTAAATGCAGCTTGCGGAATGTCATCAACCAGGTAGACAGGTTCTTGCAAATATAATAGACTAAGTGATTCCCAACAGCTTGCTTTCTTAAAGACCCCTTAATATGTAACGGCCCGCTCATTCATTGCACTTCATGAAAGGAAACACCTTGTGTAATCTCTCTCACATATTCGATAGGCAAAGACTATTGTGGCAAATGTTTTTTAGCAGCTTATCTTCGATTCTGGACCCACGGACCACGGATTCACGGACCACGGATTCACGGACCACGGATTCACGGACCCACTAACGCTTGCCAGCGTTCTCCACGGGTGTCAAAGAATTGTTGCACGAAAACAACATACGTGCCTGTTGTTCCAGTTTCAACGCGTGAAGCACTGCGTCGTGCACCGAGGGGTAGAAGTTGCCAGCAGGAATTTCTTCCAGCACTTTACCCTTCTTGAGCATTGAAAACACGGGCGCTGAAAACATAAGCAGAAGGAATGCAACTTGCGGAGACTGCACGAATCGCTGGGCAAAAAATTTCGTAGGGCTTGCACATGATGTTAGTGTGTGCTTGAGAACGCTACGTAAATACGAACTCAAAGCTTACCTGAGCAGCACGCAATGTACACGCCGATGTGGATACTCTGATACTCCTTCAGCACCTGGGATAGTAATGGCCGGAATTGAGGAGTGACCTCTCGAGAAATACGCATGCAACGTGAATTATGCTCCCTAACTCGCATTAGCAGAAATATTTATGTGGCACTGGAAACTTTAGTGTCATCATAACTTATGTTAGTTATACTGGCTTTTATGGCGCAAAAGCAACAATGGCTATGATGTGCTAAACACAGGGTAAGAATGTCTTGTGTTTAAGGAGATATCTATAGTTTGTTTAAAATATTGGGTCCCTTAAGAAACTTGAAAATGCTAGAAAATCAACGAATGATTGATCACCTAAAAGCAACATGGCTCATCATAAATTATAAAGTTATAGTAATTCATAAGGTTTTAAGTAATGATTTTACTTATTTTGCTTACCATACTTTGGCAGATCAATAGTTCTATTCTAAGGGGCAAGTACGCCGATAGTTTTGTTTCGGCAATTGACTTCAAAGCCTAACTCCATTTCCAGCCCTTTTTACCTACCATACGAGGTCTCTACTGCAGGACATGAGAAAGAGGCATGGCGTGGAACCATGGCAAAACGGTACGTTAAACTATTTACTCTTTTCATACAGACGTAATTCATTTGTTTTCAAGACCTCAAATTAGGAAGCTTTCCAGGTGCCATTAAAAGGTACATAGCTATAAAAATGGTGACTGGAGGCACAAATTAGGTAGAGTGGGGGGGGGGGGGGGAAGAGAGAAAAGAGAATCTGAATGGAGCACAGCCAGAGAGCTCCGAGGACATTTTATTGACGTCTGGCATTTCTGCAAGACACATTACAATACACTGATTTTCCCAAAAAAACTTCGCAATTCATGGATTTGTCCTGCGCCTGCTGGCTTGCCGAGGACAAACATTTCTGGTTTTACGATATGAAGACTTAGCAGAAAGTAATCACTATGAATTCCTCTCTACAACTCCTTTCTGCAACGGCATAATGCATGCCAAAAAGAAAACTCCCTCACAGAAAGTACCATTTGCAGAAAAATTCTCGGTACAGCTCTGTTCTCGCACCTGCGCGAGTGCTCAAAAAGGCTTCACATTCAAAATAAACCTAAGCTTTCAAAAAAAGAAGTAGGGATCGGCAAAGCTGTTTAGAAATTAGGAAATGCTTTTATCTCTGGAATTTTGGTTAGACGGCTTTGCTCGATAAAACCCACTAAAAGGTGTAGCCAGCGTTGACAGATGTTACGGGCGCGAGCTTCTAGAAACTTGAGAGCTTCTCCTCGGCCCGAATCCCAAAGATTGGTAGCGTGAGCGGCTAGCTTACTACTATAAACAGCCTTTGAACAACAAAGTGAACTCTTGGAAATAGAAAATGCCAAGAAGCATACACAAAAAAATACGGGATGGCCCTGATGCTTCCCTGAAGCCTACAGTGAGATAGTACTGGAGATCCCTGCCGCTCAAGTACTCTTTCACTTACATTGATTCACTCATCGCGCAAGTCCACATACCGCTACTGGCGCAGTGGTGCAGCACTTAAGCGATGGGCTGCTGCCCCGGAAGGTTGTTTCCGACCCAGCCTCCCGTCGGGCTTGTGAGACTAGGGTTGCTCCTCCCGAGGTCCCGTAACGCTCACTGTTGCGCAGATAGTTCTTCGGGAATGTTTGGATCTCTCGACCAATGAGCTGTTGCGCACTGCCGCGGTGATCAAGTGACAGTTGCATTAAATTTATCTTAGTTAAATTTGGTGGTGATGATTTTTTTATGGCGCAAGGGGATCTTTGAATAAAGAGCGCCATGGCACAACGCATTTTTTCGAATACACAAGGTGGGGTTATAGACCCATTATCAAAACATTTCACCCAATAGAAGCCGAGCACCAGGCAAGAGGAAAGCTTGTACCCTTTTTACCACCATGGTGCTTTGGTGGGCAGGTTGCAACCTGCCCACCACGCGCGCGGGGGCTCTACCACACGGCATAGTTTTTCCTTAATGAGGCTTTTAAACTAGCGCTTTAATGGCGAAGTGGTCGCTTACCTGCTTAAGCACAACAGCACTGGAGCCATCGACGAAGGTGACCCTGGAGAAGTCCAGCACAATGTGGCGAGGCAGTTGGCCGTCTGTGCTTGACGGCGTGGGCGGAGGAGAGATCGAAGACGAGGATGACAAAGAAGAATCCACATCGGGGCCCACTGTTGTCCGAATGCTCGTCGTCGACTCGCTTAGTTCGTCGTAAAGAGGGGGAGTCGGTTGTACGGCATTCACCTGGCGGAAATGCATCAACGTTACACAAATGCAGATTGTGGTTCGTAGTTCTTATGAACTCTATTTACGCTGCAACAATTGTATTAAATTTGTGTTAATTATACAAGGCGTTTCAGGGCAGTCCACCACTAATTTTTAAAAGTGATTTTGTTCCGACTAAACAGGCTATTTGTGACTACCAATCGCATTGCGCTGCTTGAACCGAAAGCACTGAGAAATATTTGTCATTATCTTGTATGGTTAAATGTGCAGCGTTTCTGTGGTTTAACACATGCCTATTTATCAATAGACCCAGTTTCCAAATATTCGCGTGTTAGGGGCCGTTGCGACAACATAATTTCCTCTTTCAAGAAGAGAACCTTTCGAAATGGGCCGTTTAAGTTTGAAATGCCGCTTGCCGGTCTTCTCGTACCCCATTCCAAGTCGATGTTTAAACGACACCTAAATGCTACTCAGCTGGCGTCCTTACGCGCATAATTTTAACGACAGGGGTAACGTGACACTCACCCAGTACAATGGGGGCGCAGGCTTTGCAGCAGCTTCTTTCTTCCTCGCTGCAAGCACTTTGCTGTAACACAAAACGCGAATAATCAGCCACGTTACCATTTAAGTGTACCGCACAATAAAACTTTTTCACTGCTCACGTTTGACCTTTGGGACACTGGTGTCAACAAATTCAGTTCGCGAGAACATCTTACTGCTTAGAGTCTGGTCCACATCTAAATCCTATCATTTTATCTTGCATAGAGTGCATCACACTTAATATACTTTTCTTCCTAGCAGTAAAAGATCATAATTATCGGAATATAATGGTTAAGACGAGCCCAAAGAAGCCATGCATCAAAGTTCAAGGTCATAAGTATTGTTTTCAGGGAATGTTGCGGTCTGATCCACTAAGGTGATCTCTCGTAATGTTTTAATGGCTTAAGTATATGTACAGTTACGCATATAAGCTGACCGCTTCTACGACAACCATAAAGTACAAACTGAGGATTCTCAGACAAATTGATAATTTTCACTCATCGTCGATCAATCCATTCTGTATTAACGAGCCCAACAAAAGGTTTGTTTTGTACAGAGCTACGACAGCCAAAGGAAGCGCCACTCACTGCACACGGACAAGGGTTCTCCTGGACAGTTCCGCCCTAAAGAACTCAGCGTTGGCGAAGTGTAGTGGCCCACCGAAGTGATAGACCTTGATGCCTGGAATCTCCTTCGCCTGTTGAAAAACAATTAACGTACGTATAGCGCATGTCTCCTAAGAAAATCAACGTTCAGTTATTATATTCAATGCTCGCAGCATTTACCAAAACGCAATGAGCACACAACGCCCACTTGAGCGCCAGTTCATAGACGTGCCGAAATAAAAGTTAAGTTTGCCTTGCCACAGCTGTATACGTTACAAATAATCGTTTATTCCTTAGCCAAGTAAAAGAAGTAGAAAATTTAAGCAGCGCACTAATCCGGGAAGTAGGCTCGTCCCCCCCCCCCCTCACAGAGTCAGGTTAAATTATATATTCGCGCTTCGTCGCACGGCCGCTGCACTGGGCCTTTGAGAGACGCCGCATTATAGTGTCCCGAATTAGCTTCTACCACCTGTGGTTACTTAATGAGCCCTAGCATCACGCAGCACTGGGACCTTTTTGCATTTGACGAGTGGACACTGCGACTAAGACTCGCTTCTGCCGCCTTGGCATCAGCCACAGAGTTCCACAATCATTAAGCCACCGAGGAGTGTCCACATAGATGAACGGCGCTTTTACGTGATAAGGCTAGCTGCACGCACTCTCTTCAAACGTTCTTCATTTAAGAACTGCCCACAGAGACGTTTTGGTCAACGATTAGTACAGGCAAGGTAATCAATAACTGTAAAGCAACGTTTTTTTTTTTTCCTAGGGCTCGATCATATTTCATTCTTAAAAAGCACCGGCGTTTGCTAAGCCACCATGCTAGCAAACAACAGGGATGTCATTGCATTAGCTACAGCTCGACTAAAGGCCTTTAGCTTCATTATTTGCACTACAGTGGTAGGCCTTACACTTTGCCGCACATCCGCAGAACTCGTGGTAAAAAAGCCCAAATTTTATGCGCACAAATCAATATTTGCACTGAGCAACGAAATGGTCTATAGACGCCACCGCAGTTCTGTGGAAAAGGCATTCTATTGATGAGCGCGTGGTATACGATGCTTAGCCACGGCAGCCAAGTAAGGGCAACATATCAAAAAAACAAAATTGGAGGAGATGTGGGTGAAGTCATTAAACAAATTCCTCCTAATGTTTCGGCGTATCTTAAAGACTTAGGCATGTGACAACAAAATAATTTAGCTTTCGCCCCAGCAGCCTTGACTGTAACAGATATCCATTTTTTTTTCGGCTTCCTATTTCAACTTTCCACCTATTAACTAAAATGTCCAGATGTTGGATGTGCAATGACTTCGTACAATTTGCTCTTGCTTGTAGTTTAGCATAATTTCCTCGGTACTCTTTCGTATGCATGCATTTTTATATCGCTCTTTCGTCTCAGCAACAGAACTGACACGCCGTTGCTTACCATTCCGTACTTCTTCACTGGGACGTAGTAGTCAGTGTTTGGAATTCGTCCAAGCAGGCAAGTGCTTGGCCTGAAACAAGTGTAAATTGACAGTTATCGACCTCATGAGCGTTTGTCAACAATGTTTCACTAATGAATGTCGCTTGCTTTTAGCTCACAGACTATGCAGCAATCACCTAAAAATATTGTTTTTCATTTCTCAACGTTAATTAGTTGTCCAACATGCTTGCGTGCAGTTTTTTTGATCTCGTGTGTCTAAATGCTCCGCAATGGCATAACGCACCTTTGTATTTTGTAGACAAGGGTGAGAAGAGAGAAGACAACACCGATGACAAGCCCGAGTTGCACTTCCAGGATGATTGTCGAGAAGAATGTCACAAGCCACACTTGCTATGCGGGAACAAAAAAAAAACGCAACCTGTCAGTCTCAAATACGCCTCCAACAGCGACAACAAAGAAAGCTGTTTGTCAGCAACACTCCATTCGCATTCCTCATGGTGCTTGGTGCACATCAGCTCTGATCTAGCTCAGAGTGCACAACATGAAATATCAAGTATGCTAAACAATGCACGCGATTTCAATCCCTGGTTCCACCTTATGCCCCCTAGCAATGAAGACTATTTTTTACTTACTCCGTCAATCTTGGAGATCTTCCAGAAGTTATAGAAGTCCCTGACTTGCATGAAAACTTTCTTGAGAGACACGAAAATGATTGATGCAAGGAGTGCCTGAAAAGGAAACAATGTAAAAATGGGTACCTCCTCTTGTGCCGAAAATTGCAGAGATATCAAAAGTAATTAATATATCTCTCAAGGAAGACTGATGGTGAAGTCTGGTGAAGGAGTTTGAGACTGATGGTGAACTGATGGAGACTCATAGAACTGATGAAAACTGATGGTGAAGGCGTCTAAAACTTACCACTGGTAGGTTCTCAAGGTAGCTGCCCAAGTAGAGAAGTACAATGGCAATCAAAGCAGTATTGATTAGGCTCACGAGCTGAAAGGCAACATAGCATCGGAATATCTGTAGTGTTGTGCGCCCGGTACGAACAAATTATGCCCACATAAAACGAGCTTTCAGAGAGCCCTACATGTCACACGAGTATGCCATATTTTATGAGTCTAAATAAATTTAAATGATTTACAATGACTCTGCTCTGAGCATGCAAAGTTTTTATGCAGAATAGAGGCATCAAAACTCAATACGCAGGTAGAAAAAATGTACAAAAAATTCCAATGACTAACTGTTATGAGCAAAATGCAGAATTTGATTCGTTGACACTGTTTTCCTGTTGCATGAGTAAATACTTGAAAAGTGAAGTGCATTTGATGTCAAAGCAGGAAACGCGGAAAATGTTAAAGACAGGGCCATAACTGCTTCTCAAACCTCAATTTTGAGTTCTGTTGCACAAATTACCCTAAATATTGCTCTCTTCCATGGCTAGAAAAACCAGACCCGTCTACTGTGCATGACCACTCCAGCTCACCTGTGTCTTTCCTCCAGCGTTGTCCTGAATGGAACTTCGTGGCACCGAAGCACCGCTTGGAAAGCACTCGAGAAACGAACCGAAGAAGTTGGACATACCCAGAGCCAGCAGCTCCTGTAATAAAGTAGATTCTTTGTGTGAAATCTTTAAGCTAAGGACTATTTATCTGTTTCTGAGAAAAATCTACTCAAGGCCTCATGTTAAGCCTTCTTTCGTTGCAACAAGCATGGCCCTGGCACAATGGCTTCCTGTTGATTCTGAGACGTACACAGTGACACGTTCGCATCACTGAATATAAGTGCGCACGCGTAAATATGTATTTTCTTTGAAACATTCTGATGGAAACGTTCTGCATATGATGAAGATGAATTTTTATGGCATAAGGGCATCTATGGCCAAAGATTGCCATAGCACAAGGCATTTTCGACTTCTCAAGGTGGGGTCAAAGACCCATTTCACAAGCATTTCACCCAAAGTAAGCCGAGCACCAGACCAGGGGAAAGCTTGTACCCATTGTATCCCCGGTGGGTACCCAGCGGCAATGGGGATCGAACCCCGCACCTACCGCATGCGAGGCGGATGCTCAAGCACTTGGCCACTGCTGCGGTGACGTTCGGCATATGCTGCTACGTACAAAACAACGCTAGCCTGTAACGGCAGCATTTAGTCGCAGCATTCTGTCACAGCGCTCTGTCCTATCTGCATCCTCTTCCTGTTTGTGTTCGCGTTACTGGTAGATATGGATCGCAACCAACTAGCCCGGTAGATAGTGTCACTTAAGCATTCTGCTGTCTTCACTGTATACATTGAGAAAACCCTAAGAATCTTAGCACAGGTCTTTCAAGGTAAATAAAATGTTTTATTGATCACTGCCGTCAATCTTGCATACGATTTTCTGAGAGGTCATCTGTGCAAAGTTTTTCGTGTACAATCAGGGACAAAACTGAACTCTCCCCCCTCTCCAGCATTCTTAACTATGCCACACTGCATGCGGGAGCCACCTGACGGTGCGCTCTTGGCATCTATGCCGGCGCAGTGCAGCAGGATTCTCAACTTGGAGGGGAGGGTCATTTACTTTTGTTATCAATAGTACTTTCTTCAGGCGTAGTTTTCACGTCAATATGCAAAACTTTGGCGCTTGATGGTCACACTTGCGCACGCCCCACTTAAGCTAACGTTACTAAGCCCTTGAGCTCGTCATGTGTGTTAAACTATTTGTCGAAAATAGCAAAAAGTATTGGCAAAGCGCTCTTACCTGATTAGGCACGACCTCGTATCCGTGGTTCCTAGCGAAGATTCGGCCTAGTGACACGGTGACGGCGAACGAGACGACGGCGATGGTAAGAGCCGGCACAACGACCTTTGTGACTAGAGAGATATTAAGGTCTGGAAGACCAATTTCCGGAAACCTGAAAAACAAATTTACGGCCATGTCTCTGAAATATTTGGGCACAGCGTATCCGTGGAAGACTGCAATATCGATTCACTCATTATTACTTGAAAAACGCTTACGCCCTTCCACCGCTGCTGTGCTCAACATGCATCTTGAGCTCATTCAAAACTCAAACTTCTTCAAGCGTCAATCATAATTGTATAACTGATCAACATTATGAAACAAAATCTGGTTGTAGCTTTCCACCACGTCTACACACTGTTAGCTTTTATACGCATGTATGCAACTTTTTCAAAACTTTCTTTCCCTCTCTGCATAAATAGTAGAGTGCATACGCTTTGTGTCCAAAATGCAAACGCACCCTGGTGCACATCAGAACGCACAATTTAAAATAAGAATACAGAAACCTACGTGTTTGGTATGGGACCGATGATCTCGAACCCTTTGTGCTTCAAGTCAAAGTAACTTGATATTGCCGTGCCGATTATAACCTGAAAAATAACGGAGGCCGTCAAACTTCAATCCTTCCACTAGCAACTTAGACAACTCGGATGAAAGCAGACTAGTGCTTACAAAGGGGTTGGCGTTTCGAGTTCATCACAACTCAAGTTGGCAGATGCCAGGGATTTAATGTAAAAACAATAACAGCTTCAACGTGATCACACTGTGCATCTATTGTTGGAAACATAGGGCTAAAAACAACCTCTTGACTTAAGAAAGGCACCCTTCAAGCTTAGCACTGTATGTCCCGAGTGGCTACAGATAAAGTGATTTTTCCCGCATTTAGCACTAAATGTATGAAGAGAAAAAAGCTCTTTTCTTTTGATGCATATGGGGGATGCAGCAACATAAATGTTAAATTGCTAGCAAAACCAACCTTTAGGAGATGGCTGGACAATATTAACGCCGAGTTTTAACACCACGGTCAAGCAATGACGTAATTATTAGGTGAGAAATACAGCTCCAAAAAAGTTCAATCATTCATGGCATTGGCCATGGCAGCCTCGTACGTGCTTCTGGTAAACGGCAGAAATGCAGGAGGTCAAGTTGGCGTCGGATTCCTTCAAAACATCTGGTAAATTGTCCGAAGAAAGGTTTTCCGCTCTGACGAGGAGAATAGAAAAGACTGGTTTGCCTCACCAGCATCATCTCGATGGGAACCGGCATTCTGATCTTTCGTTCCACAAAAGGGTCGATCGCAAGCTTGACTAAGAGCAAGATAAAGATGCAGCAAGCTGAGAGCGCCAGCGTGGGCAGGTGTGTGTCTGGCAGGAGCGTGAAGAATTTCACGTAGAGCTGTAGAACCAAAAATAGTGTTACCCAAACAGTGTTCACATCTGAATAGTGGTCTGCTCCGATGCATATCTTTCATGAAAGCAGCCCATGTATTCCTACGTACATGCAGGAGACATACTCCCAAGCTCCTTTAGATCACAGGCTATCGCATTAAAAACGCGAGGGAGAGAGTTATCAGCACACCATCTCTACCGAACTCAAAGAAAAAACATTTAACAACCGGTTTGATCTCCTTGCCATCTCCAAAAAGTCTACGCAAGTATTCGGAGGCTGCATGTGCAATAAATTGGGATGAATTTAACACCTACACTGTGCTCCTGCTCTGACGACAAGCACTAAAATCCGCCTTACCCAAGGGCCATTCGTTTTTGTTTTTTTTTCTGGCAACAAGGCTTAGGTTTCTTTTGTGATGGTGCTTTGTACTCTTTACCTCGAGATCACCTCCACTCAAACTAACTACGCAAAGTCGTTGGCATTTTTGGCATCGTGGGACGGGTGACAACCACATCAGCTCATTCAATATTACCAATACGCTCTTGCCAATATCTTCAAAAGTGGGATTACATATTTTCTTTTTTATGCCTGTGTACAGTCGACCAGTGCCCACTACAAGAGGATAAACAAAAGCTCGTCAGGGCCTTCATATCGCCTTGGCCAGCGGCTGCAATGAATTCTTTTTGCTTTTAAATACAGTGATTGCTTCTTTATTACAATTACAATCAAATTAATCGCAGTCTGGTAGTAGAAAATTGGAGCATTACCCGTGGAAATATTTCTTACAACTAATACCTAAGTTGATAACGTACTCAGACAGCTATTTGATTATTGATTTGATTAGACAGCTATTTGATTTGGTTCACAATTACGCTAGCATTAATACTGCTTGGTATATAATATTCACTCCTGATCGTCTTTCACTTAAGTTGTTCTAAATGAAGTCCCGTATCTTATTATTCTCCACTTTGCATTCCTATTGTCACTGGTCTTGAATTTTGAAAGCTAGTACCTACTGCGTTGTTCATAATTTATATTCCTGGCATTTCAGTACCTAGTAGCTAAATTTTATAGGTAGTGAGCGCTTTTCTTGTTCCTTTTGTTCCATTTGTTTTTTTGTTCCTTTTCTTGTTCCTTCTTTCTTGTTCCTTTTCTTGTTCCTTCTTGTTTCTTTTTCCTTGTTCCTTTTCTGTATCTGCGATTTTCAAATATTTTTAGGCGCAGGGGGTGCTTCAACGCTTTGCATAAATTTTGAGATTATTTATGTGTCTTTTCTGTGATAATCTCCCATGAGATAAGCAGTATTGCTAAATAAGTACCTTTAGAAAGCCACATGATTAGGGACGTGGACTCACTCCCCCGCTCACTTGCTCCTTGTCTCACAATGCGTGGCTTGCGGAGAGAAAACATTGAAATTCTTGAGGCTGACTCCTACTGAAAACGCAAATTTTCTAGAATCTTACTCAAAACTCAAAATTTTCTAGAACTTTGCTTAAATGTGGCCAAGCTTGTCATCACTGTTCAAACAATTACCAAGCACTCCGCGCTAGCATGGGGCAGAGACCTTCAAAACTCTAACCATTTCTGTTTGTCTCCTGCAATGTTTCTAATATCGCACGGCTCTTTAAGCAAAAGATTGTAAAAAACGTCATGATGGTTCTAGCCATGCACGCGCTAATCTAACTTACCCTAATGAGCAGGAAAGTCCCGGAGAAATGTCCCACGGGTATACCAAAGAGACTTCCTAACTGACTCGAGCCTATGTGGGCGGATACTCCGGCTGTGAAGCCACTCACAAACTGCTCAGACAGGAACACGCTGAGTCCTCCGAGGTTCAGAACTCCAAGTGCCAGCTGCGTAACGGTAAAATAAGTATGAGGCAAACCAGGCAGTCTAGGTACGATGCAGCGCGAACGGTACAGGCTAGATCAGAAAGGAACCGATTTCTTAAGCGCATTTCTGATGTCCAGTACATTATGCTCCATTTGAAAAGATCTTTAGACCAATATCATTGAGTAAGTACAGGTTATAATATTTTGTACCTTCAGCATCAGTGAAAGTAGAGTGCGCTAGTATTCACCTCCCTATGCAAAGAAGTTTTTTTAGAGCGTAAGCACTAATCCGATGGGGAGCAAACAAGAGCAGAATCGTCCGTTGTCTGTTCGCACTGTCTTTTCTATCTATTCGCACTGTTTTTTTCTGCCTGTTCGAACAGTATGTTCGCTCCGTCCCGCAGCACTGCTCGCTTTTAGTCGTTCTCTGAATGGCACTAATCCGGTAGTTCTGTCCCGAGCATAATCATACCTTGCATGTCCGCAGCTTTCACCAGACTTCGCGTGATAGGAATCTAAATTACGGAAAATCAAATTCCCCTAGAGGCAACACAACGACCTTTCTTTATGGCAAAGTTTAGACAAAGAGGACATTTTCAATGCCACCATTTTGTGAAGTTTACAACGAGAAGCATATAAGCTGGTATTAGTACTGATTTCTCACCTGATACAAGCCTACGAAGAACATCAAAGTCGAGGCCACGCTCGCTGCTCCGAATTCTTCCTTATATTGCTCAACGACGGCTCCGGTCATCATGCAGACCACGGCGAAAGCCCCTGCAATCGTTTACGTCAGACTGTAGACAACCTTCCACATGCCAGAACATGGCGGAAAGTCGCCAACTGGCTGATGAGGCTGTTGTCCTGGTGCACATGAACCATAAAAGAAATGTGAGCTGGTACACCATATCCAGTCTAAGCCACACCATGCAATACGGATGTGTCAGGTGTATAGCCATGTTATCCAGCCTGCAGCTGTTTACTTCTCATTTTGAGCCTTTTTCTGCACCACGCTTTTGTTCTCGAAGCAAGCATATACTGTAACACTATATCTATAAATTTTCTCCTGTTACACTATTTAGGAGGCTATAACAATAAGTCTCGTTACAGAGTGCATTCACAGGGATTACTACCGTAGCTCTTGACACAGCGAAAGCTAAAATCAGGGTTTTAGCATGCTTAAAGGGGATCAGACATAGCCATTACCGATGGAGAGTTGTCGTGATGTCCCAAAGATGGTGTACATCAGCATTGGAAACATAGCCGTGTATAGAGCATTGACTGCTGGAACGCTGGCCAGCAGGGAGTATCCAAAGCCTACACGAAAACAAAAACAAAAGACACATTAAGTGTAAGGCCGCACCTCTGTAGATAGCATGAAAACGAGCACACGGTACGAAACCACCTTCCACCTGTGTCCTGCACGAAATCCCTATAATCCCCAATTTCGAAGCAGCACGCATATCTTTATGAAAAGAAAGCAAATTACATACCTGACTACGAATTGCGTTGCTAATCATTGTAGTGGCGTTCACTAAACAGGAGAAACAAAGGTGCCTGCTAACACGAAATTCGTTTCTCAACCTTTCGCCGGATTGATGCTACGTTTTATGTAATTTCTTAATTTTCCGCCCTTTGCCCTAGTAGATGATGCTACGCCAGGTTCTCAGTACTGCTGTTCCAGGAGTAGCCAGTGGAATGGAACTGGAATATTATTGTAATATCCCCACCCTGCCTCTCCAGCTCGCAGGCAGTGCCTGTACATCAAGTAAGTTTTTCCCCTTGCTGCAGTTTCTGCGAAAGCAGCATATTTAAATCCCACGAGCTTCTGCAAACCGGTAAAAATGAATACAGAAAAATCAACTGGACTCAAGCAACCAAGACTTCATTCTGCAGCATTCAGCAACATGTACTGTACACGTTGAGTGGCACATGAACCAAGACACTCAGACGTGGATAATCTAGTCCGGAGAAAATGTTGCTTATTTCGCACCAAACGCGACCACAGAATGAAAAAAGCCAATTCAGCAGCGAGGAGAGGTAATCGATGCGTTGTGGGTGTGAGAAATGATATCTATGCACGGGGACAGATTGCCGAAAAAAAAAAAAAAAACTCTGGACCATAATCATCTCGGCATGCTTTCCGGCTTTACTTAACAGCGCCTCGCGGAAAGCCAGCTTCACGCGACAGCATGTAACCTTTAACAGTGCACCATACTGTATGTGGGAAGAATAAGGCTTATCCTGTTCCCTTAAAAACTATTCTAGAGTGCAGTGCCCTTGGTACACCTCGTGAGTCAGTAGATAACACTATTCTTTATGCTTTCATTTATTACTTTCTCTACAGCTGCACAAATCGCACACCATTGAGCGGAAAAAAATTCATACATACTGTAGCAAGTCTATTATTTTTTGCCATTAGTCTTTGCTGCGCTTCCAAGGCATGTTGCTGTTTTTGAGCCATCTGTATAAACTTTTGTGTCACACTGTTTTGTTTTAGTGCAAAGCATTCTGTAATATCTGTTGCTTCGGTGCTTGCTTTTGTGGGAAGGAGTGTTAATGTGAAGTCACATACAGTGGGGAGGCAGTACAATGGGGGCAGTGAATCATGTCTTAGGTGTACTAGACGCTGTAACCAATATCACACTAACTCTTGGCATTTCGCCTCGAAGAACAGTAGCAAAGGCCTGAAATACAAGGGGCTATTATTGAACAATGTTCTGGGTAGGCACATTGTAAAGGTAGGGTAGCGGAGGTGCTTCAGAAGTGAACAGATTTTCAGGACCCATTAAGTGCGACTCTTCTGCCCTTTAGTGGAAGCTCATATTTTTCCCCACACAGCCTTGCTACAGGGGATGTTTTTTACGCGCCAGATGATAGGCGAAGGCCTTGAATACGTATAGGTTTAATCGTTTGAGCAAGTATGGTCTTGCTCAATCTTACAAGAATGCAAGATTGCCACGAGAACCATGTAGGCATATTCCGCTCGATAAAACAAATTCAACAGCTCAACTCAGATAAAACAGATGAACTATGGTTATGTCTTACTGCCGTAAACTATCACGTCTAGCACTTTTCCATAAGCTGTATCACTATCCTTCGCTTCACCGCGATTCTCTCCAATCATCATCAGCCTTCTTTCCGCGGCTCGACTATCCGCACAAAGTTAAACGCACCGCATGTAGTTCATCTGCATTTGCGAAGTCATTCATACCGCGCCCTATCATACAAAAGAACAATTTACCGCGCACATAGCCATTGAATTTAACGCCTCCACATTTCTTGCTCTCATCCGCAGCGATGTTGGCATTTGAAATGTGAAATGTCCGAAATTTTTGAATGTTTCCTTTATTTTCAGTTGCTGTACTTTTGCGATTACTTCGGTTCTTTTCGTGCCTAATACGCACACTGTAGTATTTTTCATTTCCGCTATGCCTTATCTTTTTCTTTAAAACTATAATTTGTATTGTATTGTTTTTTTTTATCGCCTGCTTGTTTATTTACTCTCTGACGTTTAATTATTTTTTCCACGATATACCTAGCCTGTCTATTGTTCCTTTGCTTGTTTATGATGTTTCTTGTACATGTTTTTACACTGCCCCCCCCCCACCTATGTAATACCCTTGAAGGAAGGCCTTTAGGGGTATGCTGAATAAATGAATGAATGAATTAAATTTAGTTTAAGAATTGTCTGTTCAGCAGTTATCAGGCCACCCAGCATTAAGTTGAAGCCGTATTAACACTAATAAAAGCAGTTTATTATTACACACACAACGCATGCCGCCCTTTAGGGACTTTGACAAACTATTTTTTTTCAGCTAGAACATTACCAGAGAGCAAATACTATTAGCACCGTCGTAACTCAATACATCGCGCGCCCCGGTAGTATCCGCCAGCCAGGTGCGTGCACGGGGTCTCCTCTAAGTGCAACCAATGGCTTCACCACTGCTTGATCACGTGATCACAGAATGACCAATGAGGATGGCGCACTAATCGTGTTTAACTGCTGATAAATAAGCCGTCTATATCCAGCGGTCATCGCGCGTGGCCCAAGGGGTGCCTGTTCTCAATAGGAAAGTGAAGAATTGGTCAGGAGGTGCCGTTATCCCTTTCACATCAACAAAAAATTCCTAGCAGTTTTGTAACCCTCAAAGTGTGCAACTTACAGCTGCGGCGGCCTGTGACTTACAGTGCGTGTGTCATTGCCTGTCGTGCGTGCTACGGACCGCATTGCTCTACTTCTCATTCCTTTACGATCCCCTCATCCCTCTCCCCCAGTGCAGGGTAGCCAACCGGAACATTTTACTGGTTAACCTCCCTGCCTCTCCTCTACCATTTCTCTCTCTCTCTCTCTCTCTCTCTCTCTCTCTCTCTCTCTCCTAGCAGCCTTTGCTTGTTTTCTGATTTTTTTTTTCAGTTTCACTGGTGTCCACCAGCCCTGTATTCACAGCAATGATCCCTTTCCTGCGTTTACGCGAGTACAAACAGAGAAACGCTCACTTTGTGGCACATGAAAAATGGCGACAGTGATGCCAGCGATTATGTCCGCGATAAGCCACCGCTTCAGGTCGTAGGCGCGCACCCAGCCGATGATCGGAAAGAAGCCCAGCAGCTTCTTCTTTAGATGTTTTACGTGCCATCTTTTTCGGATCGAGTTGGCCAAGCGGTCGCATATTGGAACCTGAGAAAGGAGGCGAAGATTTAAGTGCATTAGCAGGTAACGCACATGGTTCAAGAACGTCTCAACAAGTTTGCCGAAGCTTGCCGAGATGGCGCATGGTATCTAGTTGAGTAAAACTTCGTGCAACTGTGAGTAGTACTCTGCTTGGTCACTTTACTACAACTACGCTACGTTTTACAAGCTTTACAGAGTTTCCAGGCCTTCAAGAGCTGATGCAACCTTTCTTAGCTCTAGCACACGCGATGTCAAGCCAGCAGTTGCAGAGTCTCACGTGTGTTCACAGTAAACTCGACGTATAATAAGCAACTGCACTGACTATCATAACAGCTCGTGTGCAGCCTCGAATCATGCGTCAGGTCACAGTACCTTGAACCTCATCACGTAGATGCACTGTATTGTACATAAACTGTACATGTAGAGTGGTTGGTACATGTAAGAAATGACACTGTACGGTAAGCTCTTCCACAATTCGCAGGGCCTGCCACAAGCACAGCCAACCGCGAAGCCTAAATGGGGGTTTAAATATTACTGTTGCAAGCAAAACGCCCACAAAAAACTTCCTGAAGACACCCGTACATCTTACAAGAAAACGAATTGCCCAGCTTGGTCACGCTTGCAGTGAAGTTAGAGAACATGACCTTTGTCTGTTGTCGACAGGTCAGCGTCAGTTGGAGAATACGTTCTCTTTATCCCATTATTGAAGCGCGCAATCGTGTTAATGCTCTGGTCGGAAAATATTTCCACACCACCTTATTTTGGGGCAGGCGCTCCGATTTCTTTAACAGCTTGAGTGTTCTGTTTTAATGCCACAAGGGCACAACAGTCTGCAGGCTCTCACCTTTCGTATCACTTTTTACCCCCAATTTTTAAACATTTCATTGCGGTACGAGTTCTACAACGGGGTAGTCAAAGAGCACTGGCAATAACTGGTGCAAGGAAGGCTACAAAGTACTGCAGTGTTTCGTACCTTGTTCTTGGTGACGCCAGCGAACTCGCTGTCGAAGTGCGGCTGGGTGAACACCTGTCTCTGGTTTGGTGGTGTTTCGCCATTTTCCGGTAGCCGCAGATCATAGCGGTCGCTCTTGCTGAGCCGCCTGATCATGCTGGGCCCTGCAGCAAGACGTAGAGCCTGTTACTAGCCATTAACTATTCATGCTACCGATTCAAAACTATCACGGCATTCAAGAGCACTTGCAAGACCTATACGGTAGTTTCGTATTTACTATCACCACAGGTGCATTAGCAATACAATTAAGATGAAGTGCTTTTAGTTTAAGCCTCGGCGAATTCAGGCGAACATCACGCGAAAGCCGCCATGATCTTAAGGAAGAAACGGTTCCGAAACATCCCGAAGTTTTCTGTCCGAAGGATGCCCAGCAGAAAAAGTATCAGCCTGAATCAGTCAAGAATGTCATGCGCACTGGCCACGTCAAAGAATCGACGCAGGCAAAGGACCTGGCCAGCACTCGTAAGCGGCTACAGCCATTTATGAAGCCTTCCCGAATGAACTAGCCTTACATGCAATGCACTACATTCGTGCGCCTGCTCTTTATAGCTATGCTGTAGTAAACACCAACTTCGGCAGCAATATTTGTACAGCAGTATGATTACAGTTCATTTGACGTTTGCACCTGCTCAACCACACCTTACAAGATCAAGCTATCTTGTCGTGGATAGGAGGCTGCGTTTCCTCCAAATGCAAAAGCACAGAACCAAAACCTTGAACTACGCCACCAGTGCCCCGGCGAACTACTTAAACGACGTAATCACGTATACTACGTCGTTTCTGAGGCGATTTTGGTACGTTCGCTTAAAAGCGCGTTCATTCGTTGCATAACACAGACTAGCAGGGCCATTTTATTACGCAGGCGCCACCTACAGCAGTACCAAAGCGCCCATACTTTTATATTAGCGCTTTATTGCCATTTCAAAAAGCGTCCCCATCGGCTTGATGGTGTGGGAACTATGCACAGCTCTAATGACGATGTTCTCTTTGCGAATGCGTGTGAAAACAAATAGAGCGATGAGACATCGAATGGTTTACTTTTTTATTTTTATATAGTTTGTCCTTTCTGATGCTTTTCCTTTTACTCTAGGCCGAGACTTCACGAACGCAACCCCATTTTCTGAAAGGGGAAGTTAGGTGAAGGTGGATATAGAGGGTGGTGGTGAATGGTGGACGGGTGCCCCCAAGTCACGGGCAGCTAAGCAAGTATAGCGGGGAAGTGATGTCTAATGGAAGGGGCTTATGGAGGGCACCTGTATTCCCCATTTCGTCTCCGAATTTCATTTGGCCGTAGCTTCTCGTTCCAGCTGCTGGGTCGACTTCTGGTAGATGTGGGCCTTGTGGAAGGCGGAAGTAGAGTTTCCAGTTATGGGTGGCGCTTCTGAAGAGCGAAGGTGGGCGAGAGGTGAGGTGGCAGGCCGATACAAGGTGGCGGTGATGGGCGCACAGACGCCTATTTATTAGGGTGTGCGGTTAAGAAGTGGCTGGTGGAAGTGGCTGGAAGTAAGAAAAAAAAACCTCTTAAGCCAGGATATGGTGCAGTGAACGTGTTCAGTGCTCAGAGTCACCACCTCGCAGGGGAGCGTAAGGCATACGAACACGAGGCGACCGCTGTCCGAAATGTTCTCTACAGGAACAGGCTTAGCATTCCACAATACAATCTCAGCAATCAGCGTTTCGCTTTTTCTTTAAAAACGTACCAGCACATGTGCTGCCTACATGCCTACATGTCTTATGCCTACATGTCAGAATAGAAATACAATCATCTATTTTAAAACAGTTCAGTAAACTACTGCCAACAAAATATCAAGTGATACGTTGACTACGACATTTTGTCCATGAAACGTTGAGCATGAGGCTAAGCAGTTGGTGACACCTCGCTTGTCCGGAGCATCGGTTGCGTGTGCGCAGGCAATCATAATTATCATCAACCTGATTGCCTGACTACAGGGCAAACGCCCCTTCCATATCTCTTCAATTAACCTTATCCTCGTAGAGATGTGGGAGTGGCCTTCGTCGTGCTAGCAATAAGATAAGCGAAAAACAAATATGGGGTGGCGAACAGATTTCGGAACAGCCTACGAGACGACTATGACCCTGGACTGTGCTTCGCTGCGTGTGCCTGCGCCGATTCGCTCCATCACAGCGCTCTGGTCAAGCGAATGGTCTACGCTCGCCTTTAGGTGCACGCGTTTAGTACGTGTTAGCGGCCGAAATCTCGGTGGACCCATTTGCATTTAACGCTTCAAATTACTGCCTCTGTATTGCAGAGAAGCTCTGCGCAGTAACATTACTAGCGATATTTGCCTATCTCTTCTTTTCCTGTGCGGCGGCAAGACCGTTTCAGCGCCCTGGCCGACAAATGTGCGTAAAGCTAAACGCGAACACTTTCGCGTACGTTTCCCGAGGTAATCAGCCCGTTTCGACGCGCTGGAAAGTGTAGAAAACTTCCAGACGTCAGCGCCAATTATTCGCATAGCGGCCGGAAGAAAATCAACTGAAGCGTCATATCGTTGACATGACAACGGTATTCAGCAGAAAGAAAACAAAAACTTCATGGCCGAGTGGGATTCGAACCACCGCGTGCGAAAACAAGGCGACTTCATTTTCCACGCCTCACAAAATGTGGCCATCTCTGGTGTTTCTGCAGCTTCTTGTACGCACAGGAATTATTCGTTTTAGTGACGAGTTATCCTTGAGTCACCAGTGTGTGCCGAAGTAATTCAAACCGAACCTAGCTGGACTTTCCTATCCCTGGCGCTGGTCGAAGTACGCGATAGCTGAATAGTAACAAGTTCATGTTTGCATCCATGCTTTTCCATGACATTTCCTAGAGCCACTAGCAGGATTCTGGGCCATGCATACGGGGCAGAATATTACGAACCACAGAAAAAGAAAAATTAAAGAAAACGAAATCAAGAGTTAACCCTGCAGGGTATAATTTATTAACGCAGCAACCTTCTTTTCTTTATTTATGGCATCCTTTGAACAGCCCGCAGTACTAGTGCGGCACGTTTTGCCAGATATACCTTTATTGCGCACTGTATAAAGAAGGGAACCCTCAGCTTCAAGATGGAACTTTGATCAAATACGATAATGTCGCCCATACAACAGAGTCTGAACGATGTCGGCAGCTAAAAGTGTACAGACAACCTAACTTACCATTGACGCAAAAACAACCGTATTTTAAATACTCTAACAGACTCGCGTAACCATTCGTTAAATGCATGGTCCAGAAACGGCGTTGTTATGTGTTCTGCAGTGTTGGGTTTAGTTTAGTGGAGCGCAAGATTTTAAGGCTATCAGGCGCCAAGCTCAAGGTATAAAAAAATGTTATCTGTAGAATTTTATAACGATGTAAATAAAAACACTGGCGGTGTAGAAGACCAAAAACTTAGTTGGTATTAGTAGGTGGTGACAAAGGAAACAAATTTTAGGAAAGGGTAGTCTTAAAGTTTCAAAGAAGGTCGGGTGACCTCAGCAACTATCCTTAGCCGGGCACGGAACTCGAGGCTCCCAACCAATCCAAAAAAGACCTCAGGAAAGGCGTTGTTAATTTTACATCTAGGATGTTTTGCACCACTACCCGTAAAATTAATTAATGGGCACAACCAAACTTTGCATCTCGATAAACGTTATACTGCACGATGACTAACAGAAAAAAAATGACAGCACAAAACACGTGGATTCACAAGCATAAAGTAGCTATACTTATTCATTGTGCCAGTTGTGTCGCTAGACACCGCTAGCATGAACTTAGTCAAGCACTAGTCTCAAAAAAGCACTTTAGAAATCAATCGGGGCGTCCGAGGCGAGAACTGGCATGGTGGCATGATTCCTACCTAATGTGAAGAAAAAAGTTTCCAGTCGCCAACCTAACAGCGACATAACGCCCACCTAACAGTGAAAGCAGATTGGGGACTGTCGGATATTAACGCCCCTAAGCGACTGTAATTTTGAAGAACGCCGTAATTAGCACCGGATTAATTTAGACCACTTGCAGTTCGCGAATGACCTAAGTCAGGAAGAAGGGTTGAAATGCGGGCCAGTTGTTTCATAGTAACTTGAAAAAAAACAGTCACAAAAGACAAGGGACAAGATAATGAGTGCACACGCCACAACGACTGAACTGTCAACTCGACAGTCGAGTCGTTGTGGCGTGTACACTCCTTCTCTTGTCCCTTGTCTTCTGTGACTGGTTTTTTTTCAAGCTAAGTCAGGGAACTATACAGGGTTGAGTTTAACGGTAAAAGGAAGGGTTATATGAACAAGGTGTCTCGTGAAAAGAACAGTCGCAGTTTATCCCGAAAACTGATTTTCATGCCTATAAAGAACAAAACAAGGCTTATTCGTGCCGAATACCAGAAGTCGTTCATTTCAGCGCGTCGGGAACAAGCATAAAAGTGTAAAAAGGAAATGGTATGGTATTCATACCAAACAGTTTGGTTCAAGAAGGTCTTATGCTGAACCTGGGCCGTTTTTGTTTTCTTGTGAGCTTCGACAGATTTTTTCGAGGCTCTGTGCCGATTATTTTCTCCTTTGCAGACAACAAAACTGGTCTCAAAACGATCGAGAAAAATACTTTTCTTAATCTCGGTGAATGATATAAACGTTCACAAAGGAGATGCATAGCTAACAAATTGCTTTCTATGAAAATACATTAAATTTTGAGAGTCACATGCACACCAGATACATCGATGCCTGTAATTCAGCCCATGGTTCCTGTTACAGGATGAACTATAATAACAGAAAGCACGCCGGCAGGCGCCCCTGCACAAAAACGCAAATGTGCTCTATTAAAAAAAAGAAATAACGAATAGAAAAGACGACGTTAAGCTCGAACATTGGCCCTACCTACGGGCCGCACTGCCTCGCGGGGATGCCGTGACGCATGGAAGGACGCTACATGGGTGACGCTAAAAAAATTCGACGAACTAGTCATCTGACGTAATCTAACCCTGCTTAGAGACAACCTAAGGCCGAAGCCAAAGCGCAAGAAATATTTAATAATTGCCGTTTTCATGGACCTTGAGCGTCTTCTGCCAGCCTCATGCAGCTAAGCGCACTCGCAGGTTATTACTCGTGACCATGATCCGGAACCGTCCTGCCACCTTTGCACATGGTGTGAAGTCAAACTCAGTGCATGCAGCAATTCGCGCGTGGAGACCGTAATGAATCTTGCACTTAGTTGAACACGCCGTAACATACAACTTACATTACTAGGAACCTACAGGTCAGAGTGAGAGCTAAATTCATTGCTTCCTACAGCAGTATAGAACTGGAACTGTCAGAAAGTGAGCCTTGCGTGCTTAATCATTTTGAGCGTTATGCAACGTGTGATTCGGCCCCATATGTTATGTTTCCTCATAGCGAACTTTGAAAGGAATGCTTGCTGGAGGTTTAGTAACAACAGGGTGCGACAAAGCGAAATGCTGGGAACTACGTGAACAACAGATGACTGTAAAGTGCGCAAAAGCTGCATGATTTCATGGTAAAAGAAAAGTATAGTAGAACACCCAATGAATTCAAAGTTCCGTATCTTCGAAGAAGGTACTTTGAAGAGTACTTCAGGTTTGTTTTTTGGAAGGTTAGTTGTTGATAATCAGATAATAGTCATAGATGCCAGTAATCAATCTTCGTGAGCGAGCTACTTCGACTCCTTTCTAGAATTCGAAACATTTTGCAACCACACCCCATTGCTTCGTATGCCTTCTGACAGCCTTCTGTGCACTCCCGCTTAGTGTGAGCTGGAACATCTAAAGGGCATACCCATATTCTTGCGTTTTTTTTATATTTGCGTTCAGTTGTACTCCGCACATCCTGTAGCAAATAAATGGACAAAATATAACGCAGCTCTCTTCAAACCACGTATCCTGGTTCTCCCAGCACTAGGTGCATACTATATGGTTTCGTCCGCGAACAATTCCTTTTCAACGCCCGCAAACCCCTGCCAACTCCCCTAGTTTCTTCCGTATCAGTTACATCCACGGTCAAATATCAATCAAAACAGTCACCAACCTTGAACAGCTCAGCGAAAAAAATGGGCAGAAAAGGAGGCAGTCGATGCAGCACACTACAGCCGCGGTTTCGTTGATTTTCTCACTGCTCCAGTTGACCTACACTAAACCCGCAAACACCGGCATGACTGTTGGGCACGTCTGCCTAGACTACGAACTAAATGCAGCATCCTGTATGCAGCCCTTCTGTAAGCCGCATCGACAACAGAACAACGAACCAAGGCAGCTGAAGAACGGCTTGCTTATGGTGGAATCGTGTTGGCTGTTTTTTTTTTGTTTCTTTTCCCTCGCACTCTCCTACAGTTATCGCGCTGCCAGCGGCACACTTTGCTCAGACCGCGAAAAGAAACCACATTCGCAGACCAAGTTTTCCCACGCTCGCCGATAAAAACACACACGACAACGCGTTCCCCTTGCGTTTTCTACACAGACAAGTGAAGTTTGTTTTTCTTTCTCAGATTAGGCGTTACCAACGCAAACCGCTTCCAGCAAGGCAGCGTGACATCGACGCGCCTTGAATATTGCAACATCAACAAGTTACTAATAACTTCTGTAGTGTAGACATGAATACGCGATATTATGCTTGACCTGGAAGTGAAGCCCTTGCGTTTGACAGAACACTCTCTCGAAGCTTTTTTTTTTCATAAAGATGTTTATCACTGCCGGCATGTGGCTTTATCGCTTTCTACTCGGGAGGCAAGGCAAGTTATCTGTAGTATGTTCACTGGACGCGACCATATCGCTCGAGATGCGCGATATCGATGGCGACAGCTTCAAGGATGTTCGAGATTTCGCGACGGTGAAGGCGCGCTGTCGGGAAAGTTCTAATTATGTTAATGTTAAGTGTGGTCGAGAGCGACATTCCTTCCTATTCCATAATCTGCAAGGTGCACGTGTTGAAGTCGCCTCCCCAGAGCTTCTTTCGTTCAAGGACGCAATTTATTGCAATAAACAAAATGTTTGATTTTGACACCTTTCTGCCTGTTTTTTCTACGCCTGCATCATCTTTGCTGATCGTCGCAGCCACAATAGCTACAAGAAACTTTCTGATAAGGACGAACACGTTGCTCTGCTTTGAAATGACTTATATGCCAGTGAAAATTAAGAACGAGCCATGTCGAAGCACTGACGATAGTCACCTGCGATAATCTGGTTAGATTAAAACATGCTTAACGGCTGCGTGAACTAACTGTAAAGTGACGCAGGAGAATGGTATTGACTCTCAAACGCTGTGCTTTTCTTTCTTGCACGCCAAGATAAGTGTTACCAAACAGTGCATAAAAAAGGTAAAATTACGCTCAAAGCTGCAGCAATGCATTCGATAAGAAAATAATTGTATAACCGCTTTCACAACCTGGAGAGTTTTAAGTGAAATCTGAGCTTCAAGTGCGTGTTCTGCGCCAATCATTGTGAAGATCCAGTCGTTCATACTGTACTCCCAATGTTTGCTCAAGTTCGTTCGCGATCGGAACAGCGACACGTTAAGGCGTTCGATAGAACAGAGAAGCTAATTTCCGAAACCTGCCTTGTAGAGCGCCGTCTACTGCATCGTAAGCGCTATCAGGTCCCAGCCACGAATAAGCATTTAGGTAATGCCAGAAGCAGGTCTGTCAGTGCGGTCAGTACATAACATCTCCCTTTGCATCCTCAAAGGTATTTCGTGTTTACATTAGGTCGTTCCAACTTCTATAGGTGGCGCGGCGGTAGTACGACATGGAGAAGCTCTTTGTTGTTTGAGGCCAGGATGGGAGTTTTGCGGACTAAGACATATAGAGTGAGGTACCACGCGATAGACACGTTGTGTGTTGCGTGCAGAGAGGAGGAGGAAACGGCTGAACACTTGATACTTTTCTGCAAAGGGCTTCACCCTATAGTGGAAAGCAGCGGGGCTGATTTATCCAAGGCACTGGGGTTTAAGGACAGTGAAGGGAAAGTAGATTTTAAGCGGGTAGAAGTAACCAAGCGAAGGTTATCTTAAAATCAAGACAAGAGTAAAGTTTCGCCAGTCATGGCTAGGTGGCTTGAACCGCCGCCCAATTTAAAGGGTTCAGCCTTATCCATCCATCCATCTATGGTGGACGAGGTGGTGATACCGCCAAAAGTGAAAAGAGTTCTTTATGCATAGCGGTTTTCACGGGACATTTATCACGCAGATAAACGGCAGCAAGTTATCAGATATTAATAACCTGCCTTTGAGTTTCCCAGCGTTACAGGCTCACAATACGTGTTGATGATTGTGACCATTGTCACTATATAATCGCTAACACTCTATTCCCTCAATGCTTTTCCCGGCGTTGACACATGCTTCAAACTTGACACAGTAAAGTTCATCTAACACATTAGTTCTTTTCAGATTTCCGTTTTTTTTTTTCAGAGAGTGTCCATGCAGTGGCGTATTTTTTTTTCATTACGCGTTGCTGTTGAACCAAGCACGTCGGTTAAGTTGCCCGCAGCGTGCTTTCGTCGGATGTGCTGTAAAAGACGATGTACGGCATGCTCCCACCCTTACGCACCAAAATAATGCCGCTAGGGTGGCAGCCGCGCGTGTTCTATTGCACATGCGCACGTCCACATCCAAACGGGTTGAGCATGTGGGCACCGGGACACCATTTCCAATCCTCCATAAAACATCAACAGCCAGCACTAATTCAAACACGCACACGAGCAGTAAGAAGCGTCGTGACCCCATCTGTGCTTTCCAGGACCAGCAATAAATTTCCGTCCCATGTTCCCTTGCCAGATGACATGATTCCGGCGCGGACATGGTGGAACCATTCTCACCACTTACAGAAGTGAACTTGTTCAAGCGGCCCTCTTTTTGTGCTCTGTCAGGTCAGCAAGATTGAATGCCGACACCTGTCTCCATGAACATTAGCCGTGTTTACACAGGTGCACTGCTAGGCTTGTTCTGACAGTGATGCTCTAAGCCCCTTCATCCCCATAGCGCGCTTTATCCCTCTTTAAATAACGCTCCACTGTCAAAAGTGCGAGAGAGAAAAATTACGGATTGGAATAGGCAAGAACAAAGAATGTTGGAATTTAGAAACATGCGGAAGGTAGTAACCAAAAGGAACTAAAGGTGAATAAAGTGGTGGCTATGTTAGCGCCATGCCAATGACTTTAAACAGAAGGTTAGGTAGTGGTGACCACAAGCAGTGGGAGCACACAGACGGAAGCTTTTAAAGCATCCTACCCTCTGGGGGAACTTGTGTCAATGAAAAAACGAGATCTGCTGGGCCTCTCTGACAGTGTACTGGGCGCTGCCCAATATTCCCAATCCTCATTGGAATGCTGCGGCTATCATACGCGCTCTAAGCAGGAATCACCTCTTTTCGTGTAACCCGTGTGCGCCATCATCGGCACTACTCACCACTGAAGTTACGCATCTGTAGCGATGCCCTCGAAGATGCTCAAACACGAACATGAATGATAAGTGCTAAGCCGCAAGTACAAAAGCACGTGCCGTCCGCGATAACAATAGCACATGAGAAGAAAACTGGCAGAAAAAGGGAAGTTGTTTGAAATGTTATCTGAACTGAAATCGAACACCATGCTATGTCCATCCGTTATATAGGCTTATAAAAAAAAACTATATGCCGGTTATACACGGTAAGACAAAATATCATTCCAAAATAGGCTTTTTGAGATGAAATGATCATTCCCTCCCGATCGTACCAGTGGCATGGGAGAGTGTCACTAAAGCGAATGATATATGGTATATATAAGAGGGTTAGCTAAAATCTCATGCTAATTTTTTTATTTAAAAAACATGAGGGGATCGGTAGCAATTATCAAATCGTAGTGGGGCATCAAAGCATCCAATACCGCCACTCTAACCATGCTTTGCAAGTTATTTCCCAGCAAACATGACTACGCAGACTATATCACACCATGTTCTTTCATACCTTCTAATACTGCCCATATTCTGCAAGCTACCCAGCCTCGTGCCCATACGGCCGCGTTTGTTGCCTCCAGCTCCGCGCAGCATTAGGCTGGATTGGCCTTTCCTTGTGCATCGTTGCTATCAAATGCCCATCCCTTTGTCAAAGTCGTAAAACATCCTATCACGTGTTCAACGCAGCTGGCAACAAATGTTTTAGTTCTCTGTAAAATCCACCCCTTATGTAATACCCTAGGCCTGGGTCTTGAAGGTAATGAGGGGAACTGAAATGAATTTATCTATCTATTTATTCATTTATTCACATATACCCTTCGGGCAGAAGCTATATAAAGGGGAGTGGATTAATATAATGACGACATACAAAAATACACTATCAACATAATTACAGTTGACGAAGTAAACCGTTATACAATTCTAGCGAGTCAATTTTGTTAATTACAGCGGAACGAAAGTTATTTTCGTTAGCAACGCTTCCTGTCGATGCGCGAAGGTGGTTCCAGCAACTTGATGTCTTGGGAACAAACGATATTGAGAATGAGGTAGCTTGGCCTGCCGGAACAGATACTTTGTGATGGCGGCCGCGGCGAGGTGAGATTAATTCTTGTGCTAATGAGGCATTGTATTAAGCGTAGAGGAATATAATTGCCTTCGACGCTATGTCAGCCCGTGAGAGTGGCTATTCGTGCTCTGCAGCCGCCTAAAAAACGCCTAACTGCTAAATTTGAGAGTCAATTACCCGATGTTAGTTCTTTATCCTGAAAATCCACGGTTATGACGTTTCGATAGCTTGGTGCTCTTACAGAACGACAGCTCACCCATTCCTTACTTCGCCCAGGAGTAGTACAAGTGGGTGACTTATTACCAAACCGCTTTTCATGACAAAATCTTGGCAATGCTGTGCCCGTCATCTCCGGGCGGTGATTTCTTTTCCTTAGTCTGATTGCCATACCAAGAGAGAGAGAGAGAGAGGGTTTATTGATAAGAAAAGCAGAGAGGTTGGCCTGAAAAATAAATATCTGGCCTGCTACTCTGCTCTGGGGGACGGGAAGAGGAGATAAAAGAAGGTCACAATGGGGGACGATGATGATGGGAGGAGGCAGGTGAAAAACTACTTTAAAAAAAAAACAAGGCACACTTTCTGACATCATAAACGCGAGACAAGGTCCGTGTCGCTCAAAAAGCGTGAGAGCGCTCGAGTTGCCTTTACAGTTCTAAAACTATCTGACCAAGCGCCGAGGATCAAATCCTCAGAGAGGAGCGATGTGTCCATAGGCTTCAGAGCAGATGCGAGTATGAGTCTTTCACGTGCATAACCATGCCAAAGCCATGTAAGGTTTTAAGGAGTGGTTAGCCGGCCTCACGCCATGCCAAAGCCATGTAAGGTTTCAAGGAGTGGCGTGAGGCCGGCTAACCTCCCGCTCTGTTCCCGTCTGTTGCCTTTGCCTGCAAACGCAAGGAGCCGTCTATAAAGAAGAAAGCTTTCTCGTGTACTGTTTCTTCTCCCTTATTCATAGTGAAAAAATTGTGATTGCAATGTTGAAGCTGTGCCTATACTGTAGTTATTTGAATCCTCCTGCGCTTTTGTCTTTGTTTCGAGAGGGATTCCGACTTTGAAATTCAGTTACTTCGTACACGGCCGGAAACGCCTCAGGTAGAGTAAGAAGTTATTGCTGATTTTGTTTATGCTCAGACTGAGGCTGCCGTCAGTTAGGTAGAAACCCGAGGAATTGGAATGTTTATTTGCATATTCTTAATCACCGTGCGTCTCAGCCTGGTAATATGCTTTCATTATAGCTTACAAAAAAGACCTGTAGACCAAATGGCATGATTTACGTTCATGTCAAAAGAATTAGGTAATGCCGAATGCAGAAGCGTTTCGCTTGAAGGAGCTGTTCACACTTGGTCAGTCGGCACAGTAAAATATAAGTGAGAAAGAAGAACGCGTACGGGGACAGTAAATTCTTTTCATAATAGTGTTACGCTCATTACGAGTCATGCCGCCTGCGGAGAAAATAAAGAGAGAGTTATAGGAGTCTCGTGCTCAGACTCGGCAAGCGGTCCCAGCTGGTTGCAGTCAGTTGCCAGATGTTAGTTATTTATCCTAAAAATCATCTTATCTGACGTTTTACAGCGCCCACAATTTCCGCCAGTACGATCGCGATTGAGCAAAATATCTCGAAACAAACACTGCCGGAAATTACTTGCAGTCTTTCCACCAAACACCGATGGATTTCACCAACACAAAGCGCAATCACGAAAACCGCAGTCTCAGCGATTGTGCGAAGGCCGTTTTAGCACCTTCGGCTTTCGAACGTCCTTGCATGACAAAGCAACACTCCTTCCTCAAAGTCGCGCTGTACCTGAACCCAATTCTGGTGCTCGCTAATGCAAATTACAAATTATTAGATTTTGACAAGAAATTTATTTATTTACGCAATACTGTGGGCCGAAGCCGAAGCAGGAGAGGCACACATGAAAGATAAGGAGAACATGTTTACTGCAAACAAAAAACACAAAGTTCCTTCCACAGGAAGCGGAATAGCATATGAGTTGAATTTATACAGTAGAAAAGATACTGGGGTACTATGGAAGGTTGAAGGAAAAGCTCGAAGCACAGAAGTACTGGCAAAAAATACTAGCAAAAAAAACATTTTAATAATTAAAGGTTCGGAAATTCGGAAACGACAATAACATACAGGCGTGAAATACAATCACAAAAAATCAAAACCGCGTCTTTCGGGTCAGCAGCCGAGGGCCATAATCACCGAGCCACCGCGGCGGCCAAGAGAAAAGTGTACAACAGTTGTATCTTACCGGTACTCACATACACGGTAAAAACCTGGAGGCTAACGGAAAGGGTTCAGCTTAAAGTAAGAAGCACGCAGCGAGCCATGGAAAGAAAAATGATAGGTGTAACGTTAAGAGACCGGAAGCGGGCAATGGCTGTGAAACATCCTTATGTTTTAAGGCGGCAGCCTTAAGTTGAAATATGCGTTAGTAATGTCAATTATTTCACACATTGGTAAAGAAGCGTAATGAGTGTCTCCTATACTGTAACCTCGGAACTATGCTTAACAAGGTATAACTGTGAATAAACTGTGTTTTCAATCTTATTTATTTATTTAATTATTTATTTATTTACTTACTTATTTATAATTTATTTAACACATTACCCACACCACCTGTTTGGCATTACAGTGGGGGAGAAAGAGTTATAACACAATCATACAACATAGTGGCAGAAAAAGAAAAAAATACTCACACAAAATACATTGAAGCATAACTTTATACAAACAAACACAAGTACAAAACTACAACAACGCGGAGAAGGATTCATTAGACTTTGTTCAAACGACTTCCCAGGGCAACTTATTCCATTCATTTGTTGTTTTGGAAAAAATGACATGTTTAGTAAATCAGTTTTGCAGTTCATTTCTTTTACTTTAGGGATATAACCAGCAAGGCCGTCTACGAAGTTCCCAAAAACAATGAAGCTGCCCGCAACTATCGCCATACATAAGAAGTGTTTAAATTTCATTAGTATCGGCAGGCATGGCGCGCTTGAAAGCCTAATGATCTCAGACTGTTGACGTGTTTGCGCTTGCTTGAAATGTTTCCGTCACCTTTAGCATAAGGTTTCAAGTTTTCAGTGCTTGGCTTTGTTTCGCACACCTCTTTACAAACATTCTGCTTCCCGTTACCTATAGCCTCTGCGCTAGCCATTTGCGCAGAGGCAAACGCTGTACAATTTGTCCTCAGAGCTAATGCTTTTTATACAGCATGTGTGCAATCTAGCACATAACTGCAGCTATAACAGCGGTGACAGGTCACAAACGGTAAGCTTCGCTGTCACTGTTAAACTGCACCGCAGAAGTCATGGGAACGTGGCTGCTAGAAGGCACGACGCTTTCGTCTGCTTAGGAACAGCGGAAGCATTGTCAGCCGAGACCACAACCTATACACGGAACGCGTAATGATGAGCTTGTGCCGGTTCCGACTCAACGGACACGATACGCACGATTCATATCTGAGGGCTATGACCTCCGAAGGCATTGCAGTATGGCGAGAGTGCAAGTTTTATGGCAGTTGGGGAAAAAGTGAATTTTTTTATCTCTCCTGGCTGAAGTTGACCACCTTGACTTGGTGCGCCAAAGCACTTCTATTTTCATCATCATCATCATCAATTTAACTACGTCACTCTAGGACAAAGGCTTCTGTCATAACTCTCCAATTAACCTGAGTCTGAGCCAGCTGCAGCTACCTTATACCCGCAAACTTCCTAATGTCATCCGGCCACCTAACCTTCTGCTTCCCTTTGCTATGCTTGCCTTCGCTTGGAATCCACTCTGTTACCCTTAAGGGCCAGCGGTTATCTTGCCTTCGCATTACATGCCCTGCCCAAGCCCATTTCTTCCTCTTGATTTCGACTAGGATGTCATTAACCCGCGCTTATTCTCTCACCCACCCTGCCCGCTTCCGGTTTGTTAACGTTACACCTACATTTTTTTTTTCATGGCTCGCTGCGTTGTCCTTAACTCAAGCTGAACCCTTTTCGTTAGCCTCCGCGTTTCTACCGCACTGGTAAGTACCAGTGAGATAACGTGTTATATACCTTTCTCTTGAGGGATATCTGCAAACTGCCATTCATGATCTGATCTGACAGAACCTGAAAAATACGCTCCACGCCATTCATATTTCTCTAGTTATTTCACTTGCATGGTACGGATCTGCAGTCACTACCTGTTCTAAGAAGATGTATTATATTTTGCCACTTCCAGCACCTCGCAACCTATTTTGAAATTTTGTTTCTTTCCAAGACGGCTCAACATCGCTTTAGTTGTTTGTGTGCTATTTTTCTGCATATCTAATACAATACATGATATCTATCTTTCACCCTCTCCTTTTCCAACTAGTTGGCACGTAGAAAATAGCCGGTCACAGCAGCTCTACCCAGTCAGCACCGCACGTGGCATGCGGTCGGAAATAGAGGAACCGAAGCGAGCTTCAAAACATCCGGAAATAAGCCCAGCTGCAGGGGGCAATGTCGAACTGCAGCACGTGCGAGCATACGCAGCCTCTGTCATTAGCCCGTTCAGCAAGCGCCGGAAACCGCTCCAGCTCGCACGGCTTCCAATGAGGGGAAGCGGTTCGATATGTACAAATGTAGCCAGCTTGGCGAGCCTCTTCACGCACACAGTAAATAAACTGCGCGCGGTACAGTCGACAGAAAACATCCGCACATTGTTTTTCATGGTGCGCATGGTTTTCTCCTTTGTCTGTTTTGCGTTCCTTATTTACCAGGCTAAGTCTCTGATCTAGAGGACCTAAACCTAATATGTATACGTTTTCATGACTGATTTGTCTCACGAAGGAGGTGGTTACGCTGGAAACTGTGCGTTGGCAACGTTGGGCGGCGACACCCATGTGCCCTACAGGCCAGTGGCGCATTAAAAAGGTAGGCGGTTTCCAGTTACCGCCGCTAAGGGTACCTGCAACAGTGCCTTACTGCGTTCACTAGGACGAATCCTATGACTCTGATTAGTCAATGCGGAAACCTTCAGCGCGAAGCGTCAATTAATGGTACCTGCCCATGTCTGTGCAACGGCCGGCAGTACATAGCAGTGGCAGCCGAAAGCATTGCCGTCAGGCTGGACTAGAGATTTAAAAAAAAATCTCCCGGATAATTCTCTTTGGCCCATGTCAGCAGCGGGTCAGTACTAGGGTGATATGGTGAACGTGCCAGTTCAGTGCGCCATAATAGTGATGAATTATAGCAGCGCAAGGGCACCTTTGTTCAAAGTTCAAAGAGTGCCATGGCACAAGGTATGTTTCTTTTTCTTCTTCACACATGTTCATGTTTCTATACACAAGGCGAGGTGAGGGACCTTTTTTCATGAACAATTCGCTACACCAGGCCTCGGGAAATGTACCCACGGCATCATTGGTAGGTGCCCCAGCATCATTGATAGGTACCTGAAGGATACCTTTCGTTGTGGCTAACGGACAACACTAAGAGAAGGAGCCTGCTGAGGTCTCTGAAGTAAAACAGCCTCCACGACCTACTGTAGCATATCGACAGCCTATTTTTGACGCCACATAGCAAGCGTTCGAATTAAAAGAAAGAATCAAGCATGGTCTAAAGAACGAAGGTAGCCTAGAACCGCTGAAGTGGAAAGTAGGCATAGGCAAAAGTCAGATGTACGTACTAAGAGCGAAAAAGGGCAATGTCTTCAGAAATATAGATAAGATAGTTAAAGTACCCAATAGTTGTACACAAATCTATAGAGTAGTCAATGTAATCACGACGCAAGTAAAATAGGCAGCATCACTCAGCAATGGACATCCCGCCTGTAACGAAAGAGGAAGAAAAGAAAGCCTCAAGAGAAATGCAAAGGGCGAACGCAGCTGGGAAGGGTCAGGTAACAGCAGATCTGTTTAAGGGCGGAGGGAAGATTGTTCTAGAAAAACAAGCCACACTGTATATGCAAATGCCTTATGACCTCGACCGTACCAGAAGCTTGGAAGAACGCTAACGTCATCTTAATCCATCAGAAAGGAGACTTCAAGGAATTGAAGAATTACAGACCGATCAGCTTACTGTCCGTTGCCTACATGACACTTACTAAGGTAATCGCTAATAAAATCAGGACAACCAAACCATAGACTTCAATCAACCAAATTATCAGGCAGGCTTCCGTAAAGGGTACTCGATAGACCATACTGCCACCAGGTGGCCCCAGGTAGCACCAAAGAAGACAAGGAGGCGAAGGTTTTGCGCGCGCGCCTTGCGGGCTTTTCAGGGCACCCTGCCGGTTCTTGGTCAATCCCCCTATGTGGGCATGTGCCATAGTATGTGGACAGCAGCAACAACAACAACAACCCCGCCGGTGAACGGTGCCTTAGTTTTTGGTTCCGTGACATATTTTTGGTGGAGATGCTGGGTGCTTTTCTGGCCTATGTCACACACCCCACCTCGCACCGCGAACCTCTGCCCTCTGCCGGTCGACACACCGGTTCACGGAGTCAGCCGCTGAAACCTAGGACTGCCCCTGAGTACGGGTTATTGGAGCACGGGCTATTGAACCTCGACGCCTGCCCCTCGACCAACCATGTAAGGAACTGATCATTACACCCTCCAAAGCCCACAAGTACCGAAGTCCTTCCACGGCACTCAGCTTGAAGACATGGAATACTGGCTAGTTCAGTATCAAAGCGTCGCCTCCCTCAATCAGTGGGACAACGTTGAGAAGCTTCGGAACCTCTTCAGCCTGGAAGACGGCGCTCGTACGTGGTATGGTACGAGAACCGCGAAGATGTTTTGACATCGACTGCTCGAGCTGAGCGGGCTCTGCAGAGCCGGATACAGATTCCCAACGAGACGGTCACCATGTATGTCGAGGACATGACGCGGCTCTTCCGACGAGCTGACTCAGCTATGTCGGAAGCCAAAAAGCTACGGCCCCTAACGCGTGGAGTTAAAGAACAGCTTTTCGCTGGCTTAGTGCGCAGCCCACCCGGTATTGTGGCAGAGTTTTTGACGGAGGTGGTTACAATGGAGCATGTCTTTCAGCAGCGTTCCACCATATTCGACAAGCCAGTACTTCCTGCTTCAGCCATGGAGTCATTCCCGGCATTAGGACAAAACACTGACCTCCTCCGGGACATGATCCGCTCCACTGTATGTGAAGAACTCCAGAAATTTCGCGGTGCGTCGCCACCAACGGCCGGCTCTCTTGCTAGAGTCATCCGCGAGGAGGTGCAGCAAATGGTCAGACCTCCGTTAATGGGTGACAGACCGCAGACCTTTCGGAATAACTTCTATCGCCCGACATACGCTGACGCTCGGCGACGCCCTGCCCCAGCTTCTGCGTCCTTCGTTCCCAACCGTCACCCGCTATTTCCAGTGCATCCGGCGCCATACTTGCCGAAATACAGACTACCTCTGCGCAAGACGGATATATGGCGCAGCCCCGATTAAAGGCATTCGTGCTTCCATTGTGGATAGTCCGGTCATCCCTTCCGCCAGTGCCCATATCGTGAGCTCAGGCTGCAGAGTTTTCCCGCTTACGCGCCCAGACCCACATCTGGTCAACGACCCCGCGAGATCGAAGAGTACGTGCCCTGCAGGATCTGCCATCCTCAGAACAAGGGCAGTCAAGGTCGCCGTCACCGCGCCGACCGTCGCCATCACCGACGAGCCAGCACTCCTCACGACCGGCTCAAGAATGGTCGCCGAGCCCTCGCCGGGAAAACTATAAAGACCGTGACCCACGGGAGTGGGGTCTCTGGAACTCGACGCAATAAACTCCCCCCATCTCCCATCCCCCCCGACGCGGACATCGGCTGACAAGAATTTCATGACATCGACCACCACAGTTTCTGAACATGAGGACCGGTCTTTACTGGACATACCTGTGCTTATCGACGGTCACAGCATCCGCGCGTTGCTGGACACCGGAGCCGATTATTCAGTTTTAAGCGGCAAATTTGCAGATTTTCAAAAAAAAAACATTACGACACCACGTATTGTACTGTATTGGGTTTTATGGCGCAAAAGCAACTCAAGCTATCATGCGCCGAACACATGGTATAATTTATTTCAAGAACTGGGTGTCCTCAGCGAAAGTCCTTGTGCGGACAAGGACTCTGAGGAGCCCAACAAATCGAGTGTAAACCCCAGCCTTTTTCTCTGGCCTGAGAAAATGAATGAGGTGTGTCACAAAATGCGTCAAAGCACAGGGTAAGAATTTTTAGAATTAATAGATATATGATAATATATTTTGTTTAGAATCACCGCTTCTTTCAGAAAACTAAGAACAGATGAAGTCCCTACAAGTGGATTATCCCCTAAATGTAAATCGGTGTGGAAGGGAATGCGTTCTTTGTAAAATAGAGTAAAACATGTTTTCCTTAGCCGTTCGAGTTGTGTTCACGGGAATAACATGCGATTTGCTGTGGACTCATCTCCACATTTTTCATATAAGAGTTTGTCTTGTTTTGTCAGTACAAATTTATGTGTTTGGTGTGTGTGTGTCTGATGCGCAGGCGGCATAAAATTACCTCTATAAAACATTCCTGATGTCTGCATGACCTCCTTTCTCCCAGAATAGGTTTTACTGAATGTAGTTTGTTATTTTCTTCAGTTTTTCATGTAGACTCATTTTTCTTTAAGTTTATTTTTTTTTAAATATATGAAAATTCTCTGGATGACACGAGATATATTACATCTCACACGGCGTGTACAACGACTTAGGCGTACGAAGCGCTCAGGTAATCAGGCAGCCATAGCACGTTTCTCAAAGCGAAAGAAGAGCTTCGATTGAAACTTGAGTCCGCTAAGGATTTTTTCTTCTTTGTGCAGCTGCAGGATCTACTAAAGACTGACCCGCGTAAATTTTGGTCATCTGTTTTTCCACGTGATACGACAGCTACTGCAATGAGGATTAACAATGAATCTACAAACGATCCATTTCATATATCGAATGCATTTATTGAGTACTTCCACTCCGTATTTTCTTGTGACAATAACGTCATCCAGCCAGTCATCACTGCTTGTAGTGCCGTGCCAATCAAGGATATTAATATTAGTGAAGAAGTTGTTTTGAACCTAAAATTAAAACTTGACACGAAGAAGTCTGCTGGACCTGATGGCATCCCGAACTTGTTTTTGGTACGCTACTCATTATGGACCTGTTCATACCCCGCTGTAATATTTCGCGTGTCTCTAGCTTCCTGTACAGTTCCTTCATCCTGGAAAATGGCTCAAGTTTTTCCTTTATTCAAGAGCGGTGACAAGCAAACAATATCCAATTATAGACCAATATCTCTAACCTCTCATGCATGTAAAATTTTAGAGCACATCATCTACAGACACATTATGAAATACTTGGAATCACACCATTTATTAACGAATGCTCAGCATGGCTTCATACGCGGTTTCAGCGCTTTGACAAAACTAAATGAATTCACTCATGATATTTGCATTAACCTGGATGCGGGCAATCAAATAGACGCAATATTCATTTATTTTTCGAAGGTGTTCGATGCAGTGATCCACTCGAAACTAATGTATAAACTTAACGCCATCCTGAACAACCCCCGCCTTCTCAACTGGATTTCAAATTTTCATTCCAATCGTTCTCAATTTGTGTATTTCAACGGAAGTAATTCTAGAATAGCAGACGTGCCCTCGGGAGTTCCACAGGGTTCTGTATTGGGTCCCTTGCTTTTCTTGATTTTTATTACCTTGTGACATCACCTCTAACCTACGTCTGTATGCTGATGACTGCGTGTTATATCACAAAATTTCATGCCTCGATGACCACTTACACCTTCAGGAATCATTTTCAGAATTTAGCTCTTGGTGCGACACACGGCAAATGACGATTAACATCCGCAAAACCGTTGTTATGACTTTCACTAACAGAACAGCACCTTCCGTATTTACTTACAAATTACTTATTACTTAAGCCTTCTTCTGACTGTTATCGATGGCATGAGTTAATCTAAACATAAGTACGAAATATAAGCTTTAGAAGCGAGAAGCCAGAGCTTGTAACCCTGTTGTAGCAATAGTAACGTTAGTAGCACCATTTTATGGCATTTTACAAAGGCTAACGACGTCCTGCTCCAAGGCTGTGGAAGGCAAACTGCAAAAGGAAAGGCGTGGAGGCTCTTCAAAGCTTCTGTTTAAATGCGCAGAAGCTTGATGTTAAACGAATGGTTTTGAAGGACAACGAAAGGCACTACCACAGACTTATTGTGATAAGACATGGGTATCGTGTTAACTGTAATAAATGAGAAAAAAAACATTCCTGACTGTGTAAGCAGTCGCTGGAGTGGAACTTTGTTCGCTATATTTTTAAAGAAAATTATCAGTGAAAAATGCAGCATTACTCGTGTACCGCAAGATAACGAGCGTTAAAAAGCACTAATATCGGTTGTGAAAAATTAGACGTAAACCACTATAATTATCAATCTACTTTATTAAAAAGCCAATTTTTACTCGAACCTGAACGAAAATTATAATGCCCGATTCGTACCCCCGACTTCTGGAGAAAATAAAACTCGATGACCAAGGGACCTGCCGCCTACCCTAAAGCTTATCAAAGCCACTTGAACAAAGCTCCTTTTAAACACTTCCTTCCGGTTACCCCAATCAGGCTTCATAGCATGTAGGTTATCCGTCAGTCTTTTTATTTCACTCTCTCTGCCCCTGTCCAGATATCCTGCGATTAATGCAGTGTTTGTAGTCTTGGTAAGCGATGCGGGAAACAGGAATAGGTTCGATGTTTTTTTCACGCAGATACTACCGCCTTGTGAGCTTCATTTCTATATACTCTGGAGGAAGCGTCTCTCAGTGTCGTTTCTCTAATCATAGCTCTAAGATATTGGACATAAATGATGTCCGAACAGCTTTTGAGGGTGAAATAACACCAGCGTCGGAAACCGTTTTTAATTGAACCGTATTGCTAACACAAAACAGCCTATATCAAGCCATTGAAACGATGCGCCCGGCAGGTGTGTACCGCAAACACAAATCAATGTGCCATAAATACTATATGTTGGCGGTAATAAATGATCTCAAATCCGGCGCTTTAGTCCTGAGGCCTTAATTTATACTTCGTTGGCGCAGCCATCCCACTCCAGGCACATTCATCTCGCGAACAGCAGCTTTAGTACAGGTGCCGCGGCGGCGGAACACGTCACCGCTCTTGCCTGCTTCAAGCGCAGTGACATGCTTTTTCAAACCTGCCGTTCACAATCCTCCAGAGTGTTTACATGTATAATCCAACTCATAAGATGTACAGTGAAAGTTCTGCAAGCCGATGGATTTTTTACTTCGCCTTTACCTGGCGTTTTGAGCTGCATTTCCATACCTTTTACTCCGTTTCTAGAACTTGTGTTTGGTTTATGGCTTGGTTTGTGGGATTCAGCGTCGCAAAGCGACTCACGCTAACCGGGACGTCGTAATGAAGGTCTCCGGAAATTTCGACCACCTGGGGATTCTTTAACGTGCGCTGACATCACACAGCACACGGGCCTCTAGAACTTCGCCTCCATCGAAATTGAACCGCCGTGGCTGGGATCGAACCCACATCTTTCGGGTCAGAAGTAGAGCGCCATAACCAATGAACCACCGTAGCGGCGCAGAACTTGTGTGATCGAGCAGCGATAAGTTTGTTGCTCTCAATTGCAAAATCCTCACATCGCGTGAGCAAATGACAAAACTGTCGCATCTCCTTCCTGGCTCGGTCCTAAAGTAGCACCATTATTCTCGCGGATTCTCCTGTTTCGGGACTTGAAATGAAAGCGTGCTCAAGCTGTGCTTTGAAGTTTTGTGCGCGTTGCCTGTGCAGCAAATATACCTTTACTGCGGCAGCCACACCTGCTTTGGAGGCAGAAATCACAGTTTCGGGGTTTAAGTCCTCTGGAGACGGAATAATGCTTCGCGTCTTTCCTGCACGTCCCTGCCGCGCCTTGCAGTCACAGTATGGGTGATGAAGCTTCGCACTGCGGTTTCAACGAGAGGAGAAAGCCCAGTGTGTTAAGCTGCTGCTCGTTAAGAGGCGCGTAGGGTAAAAAACTTCTGTTCCAATATTGCTCGACACCTTCACCCAGGATCTTTTTTTTTTTGTTAGGAGTTTGCTTTACACCAAAGCTGGGTTTTGAACTTTCGAAAAGGGTTTGTGCTGTTCGGGTTTTGTGTTGACGATATAGAAAGCGTGAACAGTCTACACACAGCCGAAAACCGGTAGCACTTTACCGCGCCATTTTGTTTTCCAGCCAGCAGCTAAATTCAGCAGTGCAGACCTGAGAAATAGGCGATAATTCCTTGAGACACGCCGGCAGACTTTCGCAGTGCATAGCAGACAACAAAATGGCGACCGCTGTGACGTCCGGAATACTCCCTATAGAGAAGTAGGGCGGGAATTTCCACAGTGACCGCTGAACACATCTTTAGTGTCGCAGGCTATATATAACTTTAGCATAGTGAATACGTAATTGCGCAGACACATACGAGACTCCAGTTACACACGCGCAGTGGAAAGGGCGCACCCCACCTTACTCCACATCTGATTACTGTGTGTGCGCGAACGCATGCTTTAATGCAGTGTACAGTCTGTCTGAAATACACAGCCCAAGAGGCTCACTTCGCAGCCTTGAAGCGGGGTTCTTAAGCAGATTTGACAGCCCTGAACTTGGGAGGGTTGAGAGCTTAAGTTCCTCCCGACTTCGTGAGATTAGGTTCCATGTGTATGCAACTTGAGCCGCACTGCAGGCTTCAGAAGCTGACTCCTTGTGATGTATACTTTTCACAAAAACTATACGTCTACGCTGACACTTATGCAAAAACTCTCCAATAATGGGAAGCGCCGCCGGGCACCCACCGGTGATACAATGGGGACAAGCCTTCGCGTGGCCTGGTGCTCGGCTTATCTGGGGCGAAATGCTCGGGAAATGAGTCTTTGACCCCAACTTGTGTAATAAAAACGGCCTTGTGTCATGGTGCTATTTGGCCAAAGCTGCCCTTGCGCCATAAAAATTCATAGTCATTGTCATCCTAAAACGGGTCCCACGGGATACGTTATGCATAATCTCTGATCTCTCCACTAAGTGTTTAAAGGACACTGCAGAAATTTGGCCAAAAAACGGGGAAGGCAACGTAAAAAAAAACTAAATTAGCGAAGATTGAGTTGTGCTTAACGTTGTCACATTCCAAGCTCTGCTTCCTTTACAGCCCACGTGGTTACGATAGGCTTAGGATTCTACGTAATGCGTGAGGGTGTTTCGAACAAATTTCCTTTCACAAAGTCAACTGGAGTGTCACCTACCCTAGTGCCCATGGTTGGTGGGTCTTCTCTTAAAAGCAGTGTTTCGAGAAAAGTGCTCAACAAAGGTATAATAAAGGAGAAACAACACCATAATACGTCAAGGCTCGAACAGAAAGCTTCGTATATTTCAACTTGGCAGAGGAGCTCAGATTTACGGTTTCCAGGAGTAGGCTCTGGACAATCAGAAGCAGTAGTTGTCACAGCTGCAAATAATCTTCGTGAGCGATCTCATTAAAAAGTCTCAGCTCTTCGAGTGACGTCTACATTTAATAATTCTAGTTGTCAAAAAATGTCAACTAAACACGGGTGCTGCTGTTGCCTTCAAACTAGGTCCATATATACCTTCTCAGCGTCAGTTCAGCTTTATATGACGTATATTCATTTTGTTGCGTTCTCTTTTTTTTTAGATTCATAACTGCAGGCAGGTTCGGCTCACAACTTAGCTGAAAATCTGGCAGACGCCTATTCCTACACATATTTCTAAGCTTCATCCATCGCCTCTTGTGTGCTCGATCCCAATCGTATCGTCCCTGGAAAATTTCTCTTCGCTGCCACAACACTTGGCGACTCAGATGACGCCAGTAGAATGCAGTACCATCATATCTAGTTTCTTCGAATTCAGTAACTCACTCAAGTCGAATTCGAATACCAATCAAGCTTACGAAAACACTGTCACCAACCTTGAACGGCTCAGCGAAGGAAAAAAGCAGCAGGCAGGAAAAGAAAGCCAGGGGTGCCCACACTCCACCAGTGGTTGTCTCGGTTAGCGCACAGGTCCAGTAGAAGGCAAAGCTACAGTAAAATCCCCAACACAGGCACGATTGTTCGCTATAGAGCCCATCTGTCTGCGCTGTGCACTAACTGCGGCATTCTGAACGCAGCTCTTCAGGAAGTCGCTCAAATAAGAAAACAAAAAACAGTCTGCAAAAGAGCAGCTTGTTGTTCTGAACTCATATTTATAGACTCATGCTTTCAATGACTTTTTTTTTCGCTGGCTCTCTCCGAAGTTATCGCCCTGTCAGTGACACACTTTGTCGAGACCGTGAAAACAAGACAAAGAAAACAAGCACGCGATGTCGTAGACCAAGGTTTCTCAAAAACAGCTTTAGAAGGACGAATGGAAATGCCTCCTCCCAGTGTTGTTTGCAGCATGGGGAACTGAAGTTACTTTCCCAGCTTCTGAATGCCCATAACCAGTGAAAACCGCTTTCAGCAATCCTCATGGAGTCTTTAATCTTTGTTTAAAAATTCCTTCTTGCTTTTTTCCAGGGGTTTTTCTTTTTCAGACCGCGACGTTCAGTCAGCAACAGGACATGATAATACGTTTTAAATACTGTTAAACCAGCAAATTACAACATATAACTGGCGTCGTACTTGCCTGGTGAATTACGACCAAAGCTAGATAAAGATCGATTAAGTTTTAACTTTGCCACCATGCTTAACATTTTTATTTCCACCCTCGCGCGGCTTTATCACTGTTTTCCACTCAAGGCGATTTATCGGCCATATGATATCGGCCATACATTAGATGCAACCAAACCATATTCCTCCCGAAGGCTACTGTTATCACACCCTGCAGCTTTAGCGGAGTGGAGGACTACTTTTCATGCTAAAGGAATGTTATCGGGAAAGTTGCAGTCATATTTAAGAAAAGTGCGGCAGACCAGTGGCTAATCTAATTCCGGCGACTCGCCAGACGCACATGTCGCCATCGCCGCCACCGAACATCATTCAAGGGCTCCAGTTTTCGTAATAAATTTACGGGTATTTTTTTATTTCTGCACATACCTGCATCCTTGTTAATCGTTATTTCTGTGCGATGTTATCACATCAATGAAGCAACGCTACGAAAGACGTTCAAAAATAAAAAAAAACTGAAGGGGACACTAAAGCTACGCTTTAAGGATATGACGCGACGGCGTTAATGAGTAAATGCCCATATATGCGGAATTGGTCATTCTCTACTTTACATTAATAGGTCACTGGGAGTCCTCACACCATTCCTTTGGCAATGGCGCAGCGGTTAAGGGATGTGCCACTGTCCTGCGACGTAGGCGTTGAACCCGGTGGGGCTTGTGTGACCAAGTTGCTCTTGCCGAACAACCTCTCTCAATCAGTCATTATTTTAACTGCCACCTGCCACGGTGGTCACTTTGCTCAGAATCTATGGGGAAGGTTGTGATGACGCCACAACGTCACGTACCAAGGTTGCCCACTTACCTCCTAGGTTGCTGTCTGGACACCACCTCCCAGATTGATGCTCATGATTTTCGCTCAGAACACCGACAACGCCGAAACCTGATTTTCTGGGTAAACATACCTTTAACGCTCTCACGTTAATAAGAAGGTTGCTCTGCTTCGGTTAACAGCGATATGATTTAGAAGATTAAGCAAGAGATATGCCAAAGCAATGGTGACACCCACCTGCAAAATCTAGTTACGATACTCAATTGAAAAAAGGCATTGTCCTTGTCAAGAAGACTGCTTAAAGCAAAGAGAAAGTATCCTTTTCAGACAAGCTTGAGGAGTACTAACTCACTGTCTGAATTATGAGAATGCAGTCCCTTTCATATTGCAGCACCCTGTACAAAGCTTACGGGGTGGTAGAGTTAAACACGCAAGCATACCATAAACTTCGGCACACAGAACAGCGAATCACCACTCCTTTGCACCGACGACAAATTTTTTCGCCACATTTATTGACTATATTTATACGACTTGTCGTTACGTATACATCCATTGGCGCGCAGCACTTTCTCTAATTTATGTACTAAATTTTTATGATGCATAGAGCAACCAGAGCTATCACATTAGGCGTCAAGTATCCTTCAACAGAAAGCTCAAATTAGCCATTCAGTATTAGATGCACGCTTAAAAAACAGCTGCACAGCTGCTTAGAAAGCGAATACATCTTTTGTACACCTTTACATATGAAGCAGCAGAAGTCTTGCACCTGTATGCCATTAAAAGGGGCATGGTGCATTCAGGGTGTTGTGGTTGTCGGTTTTTTTTTTCTTCTAAGTATAGAGCATGAAAAACGTGTATACAGCAGTGCTATCCTTGAGAGCGCATATTTTCTACCTGGACTTTTTCTAGCTTTCATCTAGCAGAGGTTAGGTCTTGGTACCAGTGTATGTTTGTAAGTGCTTGAGTTGTGCAATGAAAAAATCTTGCAGTCAAGCCAGTGCTTACAGCACGTCAAAACTTCTCCGGAAAAAAATCTTATAATGCGGAACAATTTCTTCCCCGGATAGACTCAGTTCGACGCGACTGTGGTCTAGCCCGACTGAAGTAAGCGAGCGTTTATTAACTGAGCTCGCTGGCTCACTGTCACATTCTCGGTGTACGACGCTGACATCTGTCTTCACAAGCATTTGCGGGCTTGAAACAGATGCACCGTTTGGCCTGGAGCACAAGTGACGCCTTTAGCTGCCTCTTCATAGCGTTTTATTGCTGTATATATCAGACCCGGTTGTCAAATATGCTGCAAAGAACAAATACAGGAATACCAGAACTGCGTGAATTGGAGGAACATACAGGAAAACTGAAGTAGGCCAGCAATATCGTCACGCGGTAGGGACAAAGCTATGCACAAGCAGAAAGGAGAGAGAGAGAAGTGGTAGAGGAAAGGCGGTGAGGTTAACCAGTAAAATGTTCCGGTTGGCTACCCTGCACTAAGGAAGAGAGATGAGGAGGGCGTAAAAGAATAAGAATAAGTAGAAAATGTGGTCCGTAGCAAACACGACCGGCAATGACACAAGCACTGTAAGTCACAGGCCGCCGCAGCTGTAGCCTGCACACCTTGAGAGCTGCCGACTGCTGCGACCTGAGTGGAACAGATCGAGGGCCCTCCATCACAAGGCAGCGCAGACGTTTCAGTGTCAAGAAAGGCTGCTTGCCTTTGAGGCTGATAATGTTGATGACAACGTAAATATCGAACTTCTCGGAAGGATGAGGCTGGAGGATGCGGTTTGCCAGCTGTTGGACAGATGCAAGCACTGTATTCAACAAATCCAGCATCTGCAGTGCATTCTGTGCAGCTGGTATGTGCATGCTGGAAAGCAGCACACGCATGGCTTTCACGATTGGCTTTAGCATTGCAATCACTTGCTCGTCTGCGACATGGTCCGGTTTCTGACATACTACCCGTCCAGCAGTAGGTTCAACACACTGGGTGCGCGGTGCTGGTGTGGGTGCTGGGTGCTTCGGGAGCGATGGCCAAGTCACTTGGCGATCGCGGTCTTAGACCGGAGTTGTGACTTGTGCTTGATTAGCAATGGGCTCGGGACTCTGAGTACGCAATACCTGCTTGGTCACTGCGGGTATGTGTAGCTCAGACAGAGATGGCCAGGGCCCGCCTGCGACAACCGTCTGTGCCTTGCCAGTCATATTGCTCCCAATGCTCCCAAGTAGTACGCGGAGGGGGAGGACAAGTTGCGGAAATTCTTGGACGATCCTTTCCAATGCTCGCTACACTTTTAGAAGATTTGTGACGAGGGCGACGACGTCTTCGCACCTTAGCGGCAGCTTCCCTGTGTGTGGAATCGTCTGTTGCCATTTGTTTGAGTATCGCAGTTTCCATTTTCAGGCGAGGACAATCTTTTGAGGCAGCGTCTTGAGGGCCGCGACAATTAGCACACGTAAGGACTATTGCCCGGCAAGAATCGCCGCTGTGTGGCTGAGTACACCATGGGCACACGGTGGGGGAATTGCACACACTACTTACGTGTCCTATCTTCATGCATTTCCGGCACTGGAGAGGCTTCGGGACGAAAGGCCTAACTGCATGCCGAAAATGCCCAACCTTCACGTACGTTGGAATGCAGTCCCCTTGGAAAGTCAGCTTGATGCACTTCGTCCTCCCAAGGCGCTGAGCTTGCAGTATGGCTACACCGTCGGTAGCTGTAGGCAGATCAGAGTCGCGGATGGCTACGCCGACGTCGTAAATTACGCCTGTCGTAGTGCCACTGCCCAGAAGAACATGAGAACGAACGCTGATGTCGCCGAGCGTTCTGATGTTGCTCAAACTCTCAAGCGCGTTCCGGTCCATAACAACAATGGCGACGACATTCCTAAAATGATTCACCCTCACATCTTTAATTGCTCCCGGGACGCGAGCCTCCAGGAACGCAGACGTGGCTTGCCTATTGATGTGGTTGATATTGTCGGTGGGCGTCTCTTGCACAAATAGGACAGTATATGCCGATGATCCTCGCTCCGTAGTAATCGTGGACGTACTCGACGACGACGAGGTCTCACCTTTGCGCAGTCTCCGTTTGGCCTTCTTGCTTACGACTCTGATGAAGCCGTCGTGAGCCGAAGAGTCATCACTGGTGGCCGAGTACACCACGGTGGCCTGGCTGCTTGCGTCATTCGGGAGGCCAAGACGTTTCCTCCGGGGGACAGCGGCTGACCGACCGGACTGAAGTTCAACAGCGTCCACTTCCATCACCGTCACCAAAAAAGCAGCAGTGCTTTCATTATAATGTAGTAAAACAAAATAAAAACTGGAGGCGAAGGGACGGCGTTCTCGTCTCGAGCCACTTCCTCGTCTTCAGAAATAAGAAAGGCGTAGCATATAAAGCAGTGTGTTGATTCGAAGAACCTGCGCCCTTGAAAGAAACCGATCTGCTTTGCGGCGTTGACAACGACACGGATACTTGGCAATGGTTAAAATAGCGCAGCTCTCAAGAGCGCTTTGGGCGCCACAAAGCCCTTTCACGCAAACCTACATTCGTCCTTGTGAGGACTCCTACGTACCGCAGAAGCTCGTGCACGTTATGAATATTTTGTCTCGCGCGATAAACGGGATAACGTCACATGCCAGTAGCGATAACGAAACATCCGAAGAAAAAAAATAATAATAATAATTGGTTTCTGGGGGGAAAAAATGGCGCAGTATCTGTCTCATATATCGTTGGGCACCTGAACCACGCCGTAAGGGAAGGGATAAAGGAGGGAGTGAAAGAAGAAAGGAAGAAGAGGTGCCGTAGTGGAGGGCTCCGGAATAATTTCGACCACCTGGGGATCTTTAACGTGCACTGACATCGCACAGCACAAGGGCGCCTTAGCGTTTTTCCTCCATAAAAACGCAGCCGCCGCGGTCGGGCTCGAACCCGGGAACTCCGGATCAGTAGTCGAGCGCCCTAACCACTGAGCCACCGCGGCGGGGCAAAAAAAGGAAAATTCCAATCAAAAGCCCCGCCGCGGTGGCTCAGTGGTTAGGGCGCTCGACTACTGATCTGGAGTTCTCGGGTTTGAACCCGACCGCGGCGGCTGCGTTTTTATGGAGGAAAAACGCTAAGGCGCCCGTGTGCTGTGCGATGTCAGTGCACGTTAAAGATCCCCAGGTGGTCGAAATTATTCCGGAGCCCTCCACTACGGACCTATTTGTTCCCCTCTTCTTTCACTCCCTCCTTTATCCCTTCCCTTACGGCGCGGTTCAGGTGTCCAACGATATATGAGACAGATACTGCGCCATTTCCTTTCCACCAAAAACCAATTATTATTATTATTAATCAAAAGACTAAGCAGAAGCGTCCAGTTCACATGTGATTAAATGTCACGTCATAGTCATCATGACTGAGCTTCAAACCTGCCCCAATTGCAGGATTGTCTGCACGGGGTGGTACCGTGGTAGCCTTCCACTTCTGGTTAAGACTACGGGCTTTTCGTTTACCACATCCAGACTGAAGAGCTTCGGTGACATGCCTTCGGTGCGGGCTGCACTTATGATAACTGCGCCGATTAGCAAGGGTTGCGTCATCGTCATAGTGTCATGTTTATCTTAACAGAAAAATAATCACGTCAGCAACCAGAGACCACGGGATTACCGTCTGGCCATGGACAGCTGCCGAGCTCGAATGGATGTATTTTGGGATTGACAGCCCTAAGGCGACAGCTGCCGAGTTCGACCAACGAGAATGAATCATCCGATGTTGTGCACATGAAACCTTCAACTGGGTCGTTTCAGGTCGGTGGGAAAGCAGCGGGGTACAGCAGACAGCTGTTTTTCCTACGCGTCTGGAAAGAATAACACACCGGTCGCTCCATTTCATTTTTAAACAAAACCATTTATTACCGAGACAACTGTACGCGTCTGGAGCCATCCCGTGCTCGGTGTTTGATGTGAAAAACCGGAGCCGTAACGGCCGCATGAGGCGCATTTTCCCAGCTGCCACGCCCACACGCTTCTCCAAGATTGAACAGCGCATCGCACTTCGGTGACAGTACTTTGGCACACTTCTTCCAGTTTTCGCGTACTGGCCCTCATTCATCTGGGACGGGAGTTGAGACAAGCTCAACTGACCGACTGATTTACAGACTCACAACAGATTCATCGAGTTATTCTATTCAATACCTCCGTCCAAAAATGATTTAGTTATTCATATATTGATGCTGTACTGTAATGGTTTATAGAACGGTTCACTGATTTTCATGCATAGAAGACCATGGCCGTGTATATCTAGAGTACTGAAAACTGATCCAGGTTACCTGTTTGTTACTTAAAAAGCTGTGCAGCAAATGGAGTAAGGCCAAAGGGTTTTGTTTAAGAGGGTTTAACGTCACAAAGTAACTCAGGCTATGAGGGATGCCATGGTCAAGGCCTCCGAAAATTTATACCACCTGGGGTTCTTTAACGTGCACTGACATCGCACAGTACACGGGCTTCTAGAATTTCGCCTCCAATGAAATTCGACTGCCGCGGAGGGGTTCGAAAACGCTTCTTTCGAGTCAGCAGCCGAGTGCCATGACCACTGAGCCACCGCGACGGCTTAAGGCCAAAAGGAGCTGTTAATTTGAATTCGACGACAGTCAAAACATTAGTGTTGATTTCGCCACTACCGAGTTGCTTTCCGTCCGCTGTGGGTTGGGGTTGACTCAGATCAGAGGAAGGCTTGCGAATACTTCAAAACGTTTTTCAAGCGCCTGTCGTCGCTGTCGCATGGCAACATTTTCGGCAGTACAAGCATCTCTTTGTAGGGAGCTACGCAAAGATAGTATCGCAGTTTTGTGAGATTTGCTGCTTCTTTGTGATCACAAAATGATTCGCTTCCTATAAAGCTGGTTAGGCAAATGGCTCTTAAAAAGGGACCAACTGGAACTTGGGATCACTTTCTTTGCGAGGCTGGTGTTGGAAATATCTGTTGGAAAGATCACAGATTTGTGCACCGGGTTTGAATAGGCAGATAGCGAGAGGCAATAAGAAAAGGCAAGGAGGATTACCAGGCCATTACAGGGTGCCCACCGTAAACGTGGAGAGGGGTACAGAGCGAGCCAAAGAGATGAGACAGCGAAAGTTAAGCTCATAGAATGGAATGTGTACAAGATCTCCTATGGCCGGTAACTACCCAGCGCATCCGCAGCGAGCTACAGTAAAGCACTCAATCCTGCTTGTCGAATATTTCCGGATCGCATTGATGGTTTTCCTAAAGCACACGAAGTTTGAGGCCAGGGTCCCCGAATCATAGCCTTTATAAGAGGACGTGAGTCTAAGAGGTGGAGTGATGCCTTCAGATACATTCCTTGACTGCAAAAGCTAGAGGCAGTAGCAGAATAGGAGTGCAGTTGTTTCCAAGCACCTCCACTGGTTATATGCTGGGGAGTCTGGCGTTGTTGGTTACGCACTCATCGGCTTTTATTTCTCCAACTGTCTGGGTTTTCTATTGGCTATACAATGATTGAATGACTGCAGGGAGCGTCTACCAAGGTTGCAGTTTCGAACAAATATACTCTTAGACCTGAAGAATAAGGCTTTTTGCGTAGACGCCTGTTTCCTGTATAAATCACGAAGGTAGCATGTTCTCCAGACTCCTTAGCATCATTCGGAATTTTTCCCAATATTGAAGTCAAAACTGCAATGCGCACGTCAAGTAAACGGTCAGAAAGTGGACACCAAATAACTAGAGGCAAAAAAGGATGGGGGCTGCCTTACCTGAAAGCCAATGCACGACAAGAAATCAAATTACTGAGCTCCGCATATGTAACATGGTTGCCACAAGTGTAAAAGCAAGAAACCACACAATGCTCCGACAAAACGCTGGGGTCTTGTCTATATCCCCTGTCCCTTGTCTATATACCTTGTCTATATCCACACAGAGCAGCATGGCTGACATGTCCTCATTTCGACAAAAGTATCATGGTCAGCTTAGACTGGCTTCGGGTGCACGTAAATATTAAATGGTTGGGCGCTAAATGAAGCACTCAAGCAGCCATCGTGTGGCTGGCTATTCATTGTTTATTCAGATAATAATAATAATAAATGGTTTTGGGGGAAAGGAAATGGCGCAGTATCTGTCTCATATATCGCTGGACACCTGAACCGCGCCGTAAGGGAAGGGATAAAGGGGGAGTGAAAGAAGAAAGGAAGAGAGAGGTGCCGTAGTGGAGGGCTCCGGAATAATTTCGACCACCTGGGGATCTTTAACGTGCACTGACATCACACAGCACACGGGCGCCTTAGCGTTTTTACTCCATAAAAACGCTCGCATAAAGCAATTACACATAAATTGGTCGCATATCCAAAGCGCCTCGGGACAGAGCAAGAGGGAATAAAAGCAGTTGTTGCATTACTTCTACTTGAACCTAATTTGTTGCGTTCACGCTGTGATTGCGCGTTCTGTGTTTGGCGCTCTCAGGACACATGTTTCAGAGCGATAGGCAGCATTTCGGCCAATCTTTCCGGGACTGCGACACTCCGGCGCACGTGCGGTTTGGCGCAGAGTCACGCGACACTAGCGTCACAGCTGGCATAGTTACCTCAACCCCACGCTGCGCAGAAAATAAGTTGCTCGGCACGAAACACCACGAGGGAGCAAGGTCGCACGTTCCGGCTGCACGTGTCATCTAAAGTTGGAACGGTACAGAATAGCCTTGAGATTTAAGTAGGCACGGGGAGGACGATGTCGAGGAGATGGGGGCGTCGACATTTTCATGTAATTTTGCAGCAGAAATTTGTGCCAAGTTCAAATAATCCACTTGGAAGGACAAGTTCTTTTCGTAGCGTTGCCTGTTCACACACTTCAATAAGGTACCACTGAATGCCCATTGATTATAGCAATTTAGCAAGTCGCCATGGTGGTGGTGGTAAAACATTATATCCCATAATAGGGGTCCTGAAGGACACTCGGCTAGGCGCCAGGTGTAGAGGGCAGCTCCTACGTCGGCACAGAGAGCCCGAAGCTCTCCGCCGCCGCGCGGGCCTCCTGGACAGCCCGAAGCTGATCGTGAAGTGAAGCACTCTTTAGCACTTTGTCCCAATATTCCTTGTTCTTGGTGTAGGCATCGCTCGATGCACAGAAACACGTGTAATATATCTGGAGCTATGATTGAAGGAAAATAAAGGGAGAGTTTTTTTTTACCGAACAAAAGATTATCTCGGCTACGGATGAGGGATATTCTGCTTAAAATGTTCCGCTTTTGCTAAGAAAATTGTGGAATCAGCAAAAGCCGATTCCGCTGATCCGCGAAACGCTGATCCGCGATAGAATGGAGGATTTTATGAAACCGACGGACTTGCATGCAATCACGTGACTGTTTTGGGATCTACTGACATGGTTTTGCACGCGTTTTTCTCGTAGCGCGCTCAAGATTGTGGTATATATCTATTGTGTCACAGTTGCCTAAGGACAGTTTTGTTTTTTTCCTCCGCCTTTTCACCAGTGTAAGCGCTACTGTCTGTCGATGCAGAAGTGAGATGTCAGACAAGCATATTTGGTATTCCTTCCAGCAGGTGCATTTGGCCTCATGGAGTGTCATTATGGCGACACGATGCCACAGCGGAAAGAAAAGTGCCACTCGGATTCTACTTTTTTCAGCACCGTACTACGCCTACGCTCAGAAGAGCGTGTTGTCGGGCAAGTTGGCTTTTGCATGATATGAAAGAAGTGGGCGCAAAACTTGGACAAGCACCGGGAAGAAACACAAACGATGATTGACAAGCGCTTTTCAGTCGTCATTTGTGTTTCATCCCGGTGCTTGTCCATGTTTTGCGCCCACTTCTTTTTTTTTATTATTCGGAAAGTGTGTCATGAGGCATAAGGTGAAAAAAAGGGAAGGAATGCGGGAGATTGAAACTTAAAAGAAAGAGTGGAGACCCGTTGCGCTGAGGTAGTCGCAGAGGTTGCTGATGAAACGATTGTACATAGTCCACTTCACATAGTCACGTTCGTGGTTCGACCGCAGGCCCACCTCCCCGAGGAGCCGTTTTCTAATAGCAGCCGTCGCTGTGCACGTCCACAACAAGTGCCGCACATCACAAATGTCCCGTGCAGCACTACAGTGAGGGCACCTGTCAGTTGCTGGCAGATCTTTGGCACGCCACTTCTTTTATATCACGCATACGCTTTCGCTCCTCCTCTATTTTTCTGACGCGAAGCCGCTGTGCCTGTCTTCCACGACAGGCGCTTCCTTGAGCAGAGACGCGAGGAACTGCGGGACCATAGATTACATACTGCGTCTCCTCCGCCGTACCCATGTGATCGGGCCCGGGCGCCCGAATCCTCCCTGGCGCATCTAGACTTGTGAAATGCCTGAACCACCGCATCGGTGGCACCGCACCTGGTATCCTGAAGGCTGTCGTGACGTTAGGCCTGCAACAGCGTTTGGTCCTGCTGCATCTAGAGCATCGGACATAATCGACTACCAAGTGAGCTACCCATTTGCCGTTTTCAGCGAGGAACACTTCGATCCTTCGACCGAACCTCGCGTTCTCTGCTGAGCTGACCGCGCCAGACTGGTGAATTCTTCTCACGCTTCTAATTTCTTGCCTGTTACTTTTTCCTTCTTCTTCGAAAGTGATGGAAGGCTTCCATCTTCTACATTAAAATTGTTTTTCTCCTGCTATGAGACTTGGTCTGGCGCAGTTCACTTAATACTCTGGGGGCACACCACGGAGGACGTAACGATATCTGCCCTTGTAGTTTTTCCCCCCCTTAAAATTTGGCGTCCTCGACACAGACATCAGATGCCGTGCTAGCATTTCTAAGCCCCTTGGTTTGTTTTTTAAGCGTCTTCAAGGTTTTCGTATTTGCCACCGGGTGTCGACACTGAGGCGTAGGTCGGCCTCTGACGGCACAGCAGCGAGATCGTCACAGGATGAACATACTTTTCCACGCTGCTTTGAGATCGCATTGGTTGCCGTCAGTAGTCGGTGGAAACTTCCCTGTGCTGCAGCCGCATCGTAGCGCCCAAATAACAAACCGGGTCCTCGTCGTTTTCACTGCCACACTCATTTGTTTGCCTTAGCGGTTCATTACAAAGCACGATAGCCCTTTTTGTCGTTGATGTAGACATGGTTCTCACTTCATTCTATTAATCTGCCGGCGACAATCGCTTCGTCTTCTTCAGTTTGGTTTGCTTTATAGGGGTTTAACGTCCCAAAGCAACCCAGGCTATGAGAGACGCCGTAGTGAAGGGCTCCGGATATTTCGGCCACCTGGGGTTCTTTAACGTGCACTGACATCGCACAGTACAGGGGCCTCTAGAATTTCGCCTCCATCGAAATTCGACCGCCGCGGCCGGGATCGAACCCGCGTCTTTCGGCTTCGTCTTCTTCCGAATGACAGTCTTCCGCTTTCCGCATCCACGTTTCGTCTCAGACGTGCGACGATCCATCGCTGGAGCACAGAACCTCGCGCAACAAAAATATGCTATCTTGCAGAATAGCAATCGCAGGCTTGTGAAGTGCCAATAAGACAACAGAAGCTTGAACGCACGCCGCAGAAGCAGACGGCCAGTGAAACGACGCCAATCAGCATTCACACTAAAGACGATGCTAAGCAGCCCCTTTCTGGAAGCCAGCACATTTTAAGGCGAAATCTTTTAATGGCTCATCGTTATTCGTTCGTTCGTCCACAAAATCTGTCACACTATAGCTGTCAGTCAAATGAGGTCAACTCGATAAGAAAAAAATCCTTGTGCACTGCGGGATTCGTACCATCGTCCTTCCTTTCCGCAGCCGAGCGTGCTAACGACTACGCTACTTCCTGCCAGCGCATATGTAGTTCTTCGTGTCTAGCGTAAGGACATTGGAGAGTGTTCGCGCAAAGGCGTCGAATCAGACGAATGCCTCTTTAATACCCTCCAGTGTCCCCAGCATTTAATATTCACCAGCAATTGTGTACTTAATCAAAATTTTAACGACATATCAGGGACACAAGCAGCAACACCGCGTTAAAGGCTTTCTCCTCCCCGCACTTTACGTCACCAAAGAGCCCCCTCGAATTTTAACTTTTTGAGCTTTTGTTGTTCATTGCAGACGCATGATTCCGATCGAAGGAGAATTGCGGTGAAACCAGATTTGCAGTGACAGCATTCTTGCCACGAGCGGCAGTGCAAAAGCTTGAAAATCGGCCATTTTTTCTGAGTTTTAGCCAGTTTTACTATCCAAGATACATGTATCTTCGATAATGCACACGCTTGCTGTCAATATTACATAGCATTAAAGCCGAAAGGCATAAGATTGGACGCTACACACTTGTAGCACTCCTGGTTCCCCACAGTGCTAGAGCAGAATCGCCATAGCAGTAGCTTTAGTTTTGTGGTAAGAACGCTGCAACTGAAAAGAACGCACTGGCTTCTAATAAAAGGCTATCACGAGGAAATATACACGAACAGTTGTAGGAAACAAAAAAGTCACGAGCGGCGCCGCTTAACGTGAATGAAACGCATATCAATAAAGTTAGCATACAGAATTAGCAGCCCGCCTAGCAGGTTTATCGATGTCATTTTGATGATATTGCAATTTACCTAAATAAGATTATGCATCCGGAAGCTTTAACGCGCGCAGGAAACAGTTCAGGCATTCCCTGTTACGTGCCTCGTCCACATTCTCCTTCCCGCTTTCAGGCCTAGCTTCTTCATGGGCTTTCGTTGCACTGACGAACGCCGTATTGTCTTTATGAGTGATCATCGTTCGCACAAGTTCAGGAGCACAGTTGAGGCAGGAAATTTCGCAACCAGCATTAATCACTAGTAAGCGCACCACCGGTAAAGGCACCGACTATGACGACACGACTCAGCGCTGTTCAGAGCGCGTGTAGGCATTGTTCAGAGCGAGCGCAGGCATTGTGTAAAGGAGGGACAGACAGTGTTCAGAGGAGGCGCAGGCATTGTCAACGACAGGAGTACACGGCGCGCAACCACCAACTAGCGCGTATTACAACATAGCAAGCGATCAACATCCGAGTGCTGTGACCTCAAAGGCATTCAACAGCGCCGACAGTCAGTACAGACAGCCGGTTATTGCCTCCCTGGCTATTCTGGACTGCACGCATCACGCGTTCGCGTACAGGAACTAATGCAAGCCTCAAAACATCCGAAACTAAGAACGGCTGTTGAGGCCAGGGTGACACCGTAGCAGGTGTGGGCGTGTATTGGCAACAGCCTGTATTCAGCGTGGTGAACCCCCAGGACCACGTCAAATCCCGCGGCTTCGTGTCACAGATAATTGCTCGGTCTGTATTAAAGTAACCACCTGAGCTAGTGGCTGTAAATGCACCTTAAACTGTTCATAACATGTTTCGTCTATTGCCTCTTTCGCGCAGTTTAGTTAAATTTAGGCAGTCAGCCGAGAACCCTTGACCCTAACATAGATTTTAGTTTCAGAACCGCAGGCGAGGATCTGCTTCGGTTTCCGAGAGTGCATGCCCCGCTGGCCAGGGGTGTGCAGTGAGAGGTGCATCGTGAGGCGCAGTACCTTCAAGGCATTCAGTATGAACACAGCCATTTGAAAACTGGCCATGTACAAACCGAAGGTTTGGTGTAGTTTGGTTTTTGGAGTTGAACGTCCCGAAGCGACTCAGGCTATGAGGGACGTCGTAGTGGAGGGCTCCGGAAATTTCGATCACTTGGTGTTCCTTAACGTGCACTGACATCGCACAGTACACGGGCCTCTACAATTTCGCCTCCATCGAAATTCGACTGCCACGGCCGAGTAGAACCCGCGTCATTCAGGTCAGCAGCCGAGCACTATAACCACTGAGCCACTGTGGTAGCTACACGAACCGAAGGCATCTTATGAAAACCTCAGATTGCTAAACGATTCAACGTAAACTTATCGGCGTGTGCCGCTGAGGTAACCTACAGTGCTTGCATTTTCCTAATCTCTGTTAGTTTCGTTGAGTTTATATGCAACACCATGCGTAGCGTGCAGCCTACCATGGCCAAGCAACACTACCCTGCGCAACTAAACTAACGCACTGCAAACATCAGCTCATTCCCATCCGAGGACAGCGTCAACAGCGCAGGTGATCATTAGCGAAGCGAAACTCACCAAATTTTGCGAAGCAAGTTTCGTCTAAAACTATAAAAATCAGATAAAAATCGCACCGTAATCAAATAATAGTCAGGATTAGAGACATTGTCCGTTTCCCTTATTCCATATCTCTGTCCACAAAGCGGAGGTGGCGCTGTGATTTCTCCACTATTTCACTCAAAGCGCGGCGGGCCATATTAGCATTTCTTAGAGTTAGAAAGAAAAAGTTCTAAAAGCCATGGAGCGGAAGGCACACCCTAAGTGTGCAGTTCCTCAGGTGCGTGACACATGTGAGCTAGGTAGAGTGCAGACATTCCCGCCTCGTGATATACGATGGCCGGTGATGCTGTCAGTCTGCTGCAAGGAGTGACAAACTTTATTTAAAGCATGAAATAATTTAGCTCCGATTCTCAGCCGAAAATTTTCCGCAAACCATGGTGAACTTTAAGAACATATCTTCGAACCTGACGTCGAATATGAAGAACATAATGTCGATCATGAATCCGACCATTTCCGAACCATTCTGAAATTTTCCGCCAAAATAGCGTCTAGTGCAATGAACTTCAGCCATGTGAAGGAATTCGATCAGTGACTACAAAAACTGGGCGCACATTTTCCCGATCCGCCAGACCAATCGGCTATCGCCGTGACATGTCGTGCTACGTGTTCTATTTCGTAGCCGCTGTTGTTGTTGTTGTACTCATACTGTGGAACATGCCCACATAGAAGGATTGGCCAAGAATTGGGGGGCACAGAGGTTTTCAGGAAAAATAATTCCTGGACGAAATTGAAATGAATGGTAAGGACGGAAAAAGTAAACAAAAAGGAACTGCCCAGCTCTCAAGCCTACAAGGATCCGGCACCTGATGGTAGCAGGTCTTTCACCAAGCAACCCTGCTTCATACATTTCCTGGACGCAGAGACCGTACCATCGTTCTCTACTGGACTTCATCAAATCAGCTAACCTTTTTACATTCATTTAATGTCTACTACATCATTCATCGCACCTTCACCCATCATTGATGCCTTCGGGCAATAAATTTCGCTTAAAAAAAAACGAAATGAAACGGGAAATGCAGAACGCACGCAAGAGATCGAGACTGATAATTATAGCCGATAATAATAATTGTAATATAATGATAATTGTAAGAATAAAAATAATAATGATTTTTTTAATTAACAAGGTAGCCGTCTTAATTTCATTAAAAAAATTTGCACGGCGGTTAAAACAGACTTTCGCACCACTGTTGTAAATGATCGTCTTCGTTGTCTTTCATCTGTTAAGTTTAGACTTCCAAATGCTCCATGGCAGTAGTTCTTCAGCCGTAGCAATGCAATGGAGCCGAATGAGTGAAGAAATATCAAAGCTCGCCTATGTCACGAATGATACCCTATTGTAGCAGTACAATAAGGTGAGAATGCAGCCCTATGTAACCGAAAAACAACGTTATAAGGCAGCCTTACGTAGCCGCACAAGAAAGGGAGAAGGCAGCCTTATGTAGCTACGCATGAAGGTGAGAAGGCGGCCTAAAGCAGTGCTAAACTCGAAAAGAAGCAGATGGATTCTATAGCGTAGAAAGCAATGAAGACACTAAGGAACTTTCAGTGCGCTCTCAAGGGCAAAGTAGATAAGCCCACTAAACGCGGCGGGACGTGAAGCCCCAAAAAAGGCAAAGGACGTCGAGTGATTCGTTCAGCTGGAAGAGAAGTGAATTAGGACGGCGGTTTCGTCAAACAACGAAACCAGCTTCTAGCGTGGCGATGCGCGCGGCCAACGCCGAAGAATAGAAGCGGGTAAAAGTGGCAGCCCGTTCAGCAGGAAATACCAGACCACATATATATCGCGGCTGCCACCATCATGAGACATCGTTGAGTGTGTCTTGCACGAGGGAAAGGAGGTGGATGGACTCTCGGTGAAAACTAGTAAAGTTGCGTTAGCCGAGGAAGTGGCGATAGCGCTGGCAGCCACTCACTCTGACGCCACGCACATAATTTCTGATTCTCAACACGCCTGTCGAAATTACATAAGGGGAAGAATAGCGCCGCTTGCCAGCAAACTTTTAGCAAACGCGCTACAAACAAAACAAATGGTATGGGTGTCTGTACACCAGGGAATAGAAGGGAACGAGGCTGCTCACACAGCAGCCCGAGCGTCTCTCCCCCGGAGTTCCACTGAACTCCCAGACTCCGTCGGGACTCCTGTACCGAATCCGCTTACCACGTATGCGATAGTGCAGCATATCTGCGCCTCAGCAGGCAGACGTTCCCAGAGCCCGCCAAGGGCCTGCATAGAACTGAGGAACGACACCTCACAAGGCTGCAAACGGGGTCGTTTCTAAGCCCTGCGATTCTAAAACACATAGACCCAACTTTTTCAAGGTACTGTAAATTTTGTGAGACGTGGGCAGACGCATATCATATGGTATGTGCCTGCCAGAAAAATCCGGAAATAAGAGAGGAAATCAGCCAACGAGAGAGCGCTGGGAGGCGACCTTATCCGACTGCTTGGACCTTGAGTACCATAGGGCTCTTGTTCAAAGAGCGCGGGAAGCGGCTACCGCCAGTGGTGTCCCGGAATGAGGACTACCACCAAGGCATGGGAGCAGCAATACCCTCCATTCCTCCCCTAATCCCACCCCAGTGCATCCAATAAAGTTCTACCACCACCACCTTTCCAGCGATATATTTTCTTGCTTACACCTGCTCTCGACGCAAAGAAGAGTTTTTCATAGGATGCCATTCCTTTTCTCCTCATTACAGGTCAATGTAAGGAAATGGCTGCCTCAGCGTAATGTTCCCAACACATGGGCTACATTTGCAGTATTTTCTAAATTTGTGCAAACAGCTCGAGTTTCTGTGCGCGCTCTAAGGAACCGGTTGGACCACGAAAAAATCGAATAGAGAAGTTGCTCGTTACACTCCAGTGGGCGATAGCCGCCTAAGTCTAAAAGCCGACAACTCGTGTAAAGCGAATGCGACGCTCTGAAACCTTGTTCAGTACCTCTGTCTACAGGAATGCGACCACTGGCGCATCGCATCGCTTCCAATTTCTAGCGCATCGCATTGATGTAAACGGCAATAATGCGTTAGTAAAGTGCGTCGCATCAATGCGCCAGACGAGGACAGATCTAGAAAAGCATGTCGACTTCCGTGGTGCATGGAAACAGGTTTCCAAGCACCCTTCCTCCTCGCTGTGGTGGATATGCACGATTTTAGTTCAGTTAGATGGGTGCCGCCATGTTTGTTTCACCCGAGCGCTGCCTACCGCCGACACCATCATGAGCTGGCAACTTGCATTCCGTGGGGTGCAGAGGGAACAGCGTATTATATCTGCAGGTGCCATGCACTTGTTTTATTCCTGTCAAGCCTACAGATTGTGTGTGCTTGTTGACCTTGTTTTCATCCTCATGTGTTCTATGCCATTTTCACGCCTGCAGCAACCATACCAGGACCAAGAGACCGTGCTTCGACAGAGTGAACTGGTTGGTTTGGTTTAGGGGGGTTTAACGTCCCAAAGCGACTCAGGTTATGATGGACGCCGTAGTGAAGGGCTGCGGAAATTTCGACCACCTGTGATTCTTTAATGTGTACTAACATCGCACAGTACACGGGCCTCTAGAATTTCGCCTCCGAAATTCGACCACCGCGGCCGGGATCGAACGCTAAGTTTTCAGGTCAGCAGCCGAGCACCATAACCACTGAGCCACCGCGGCGGCTATCAGCATAGCTAAGTGCGATGCTTGCAGTTCACGTGTGTAGTTATTGCCGCCGTTAGCCTCTAGGGTAAACTTGGCACGGAATTTCACGTTGGAGAAATGGAATCGAAATGTGTTGAACCTGAAACCTTGGGAGAGCGATCGCATATCCTTGGTGTCGAGGAGCACAGTTTCTCATGAACGTTGCTCCTGCTTGCTTCGCCATGGCGAGTAACACTTTAGACTGCAGAGCTTACGACAGTCACCCCGTTCACAAATTGAACATTCGAGAGACAGCAGTGAGCTACGTGAGCGGTACGAACCCACATCTGATCGTTGCAATGTTTGTTTGCGGCGATAGGCACGCTGAAACTGAAATTTTGGTTGATGATGATAGTGGATTTTTATTGCGCAAAGGCATCTGTGGCCAAATACCGCCATGGCACAAGGTATTTTCGTTTGCTCAAGGTGGGGTCAAAGACACATTTCCCAAGCATTTCACCCTGAGTAAGCCGAGCACCAGGCCAGGGGAAGCTTGTACCCATTGCATTACCGGTGGATTCCGGTGGCACTGGGGATCGAACCCTGCACCTCCCACATGTGAGGCGGATGCTCAACTACTAGGCCACCGCTGCGGTCTGAAATTTGTGTTGTGTTGTGTTTTGTGACACATAGGCAACTAAGGCCATCATGCCCAAAGCAAGAGGTACAGGAAATGTTTTTTGCTGAACTTTAAAATCATTCGTGGTGTACAGGGCCTCAAAAGTTAGTACTACCTAGTGAACACATTGAAAAATATTTAGAAATGGCTGGTAGTAAAATCTTTACAGAGGGTTGGGTAACGTCAGCTGCTATCCTTGGCTGGGCAATGATCTCGAGGCTTTCTCTCACGGATGAGAAAGTGGCTGAGGGGGTCTCAAAACTGGAACAGAGCAGTCGGTAAGATATTTAGAGTTTCTTGAGAAATTCTGTTCCTATAAAAAAACTGAAAACTCACGACCTATCAAGATTTGCTTTATTATATCCTTAAACAGTGTAGGATAAAAAGGAATGTATTCATTACAAAAATGAGTAAAGCACTTTCCTTTGTTTTTCGAGTTTCGAAACTGAAAATGAAACTGAAATCTCGTCCCTCGTGTCGCTCACTTAGGGCTGTTCATACTACCAGCGATACAACCAATTCACAAAAATCAATACGCATTTTCGCGTATTACGCTTCTGCCAGTAGTCCGCTGATCCGGATCGTGAGAGGGAAATAACTATAAGAATAGGAATGGTCTGAAGCGCATATGGCAGGTCCTCTCAAATCATGAATATAAGTTTGCCAATATTCCTCAAGAGAAAAGTGTACAACAGCTGTATCTTACCGGTACTCACCTACGGGGAAGAAACGTGCAGGCTAACGAAAACAGTTAAGCTCAAGTTAAGGACAACGCAGCGAGCTACGGAAAGAAAAATGATAGGTGTAACGTTAAGAGACCCGAAGCGGGCAGAGTGGGTGAAGGAACAAACGCGGGTTTATGACATCCTAGTCTAAATCAAGAGGAAGAAATGGGCTTGGGCAGGGCACGTAATGTGAAGGCTACATAACCGCTTGTCCTTAAGGGGCCATGACAGCCTATTTGCACGCGTACCCTGCTATCGCCTTGAATTCCCAACAGGTTAAATTACAATTCCCCGAATTTTCAGTTGATTCTGTGGGGTAAATATTTTTAAAACGAAATTTTTTTCGTTCCTTTTGCGAACTGCTTGCTGGTCTGGCAACCTCTGATCGCTGACGTCACGATGGCATACACGGCCTGCGTCGTCTGCTGCGAGCTGTTGAGGTGCTTGCATGCAGACCGCAGACAGCGGTGGCTCGAAAATTTTTTTTTCTTTTAGCTCAGCGAAATAAAATGCATTTTCCGTGTTCTCTATTGGGAAGCCTTCAACTTAGTAGGCGAGCTGAGTGATTATTGGGAAAGCGGACTTGCTCGTGGCGCCCGTTTTCCGATTGTTCAGGAAACAGAAATCGATGCACCCCCGTTTCATTATTTACGCTTAGAAGCACGCTATTCGTATGCTATGAGTGTGGTCTCTTTTGAGCAGTCAAGTGCTCCCGTATGCGAAAAGCGGCACGTGCCGTGCATGCCTTCGCCGATGTGCGCCGTGAAAGCCGCGGCGTTTTGTAGCTAGCTACCAAGTTCTTGTCCGCTATTCATCGGCTCGATAATTAAACTCAAATCATCAAAAGGTGGCACTAGAGTAACCTTGAGGCCCGAAAGGACCAGAGAAAAGTGCCCAGCGCGGCGACTTCCCCGCTGCATGTACGCGTTTGCAAGTCGAACATACATTTCCTCCGAGAACCCTTTTGCAGGAACCAAGCCGCTTGCAAAACCCTACGCTATTCGAATGCTTTCACTGCCCGCACCGATTAATAGTCGCCACCGTCTAAATGAGAGCTTCAAAATAATTGTACACCATTTAGCATTTTGCGGTGCGTGCGCACTGTGCCCCAGGAGTGCGACGATTACAACTGTAGCCTCGCGCTGAGGTTGTTTACATGGCTGTGCGCAAACAGTACTGCTCGTTTCCGTGGTATAAAACACAAGATGAGTTCGCCTTATCCTAAATATTACGTACTCTTGCTCACAACTTGCACTTTTACTCATTTACACACCATGATAACATTGCAATAAGCGCCGATGATGCTATATCGCCTGCTTGGGAAACCCTTCGCGTTGGATGCCGGCTCTTCCCGCTAATTGTATCTGCTTTCTCTTATGTCGCCCAAATTAAATTTTCGATCGCTTTAGCTAAAGATACGTTCGGACATTACTTGAATGAATGAAAACAACCAGATTTGTTGTCCACAGTCGATGCCGACGGCTGCTGCCGGCTTTCTTCTGCCCATGTTATGCAGACCGGGTCACATATATCGGCACTTCCCCCTTATTGTACTCACGTCCTGCGATGTAGGCAGTCGTCGCTTTGAGGGCACTGTAGCCAAAACTACGCTCAACAGCTATTTGCAGGCGCTAAAACTTGCGAATTCGCTCTCCGCAATCGCCGAAGTCGCACAAACGAATCCTGCGTACTAGCTAGGCCTCGTCACCAAAGGGACCGGCGGCCCACCGTCGACCTAAATTCAAGAATATGGCAAAAGTTCATCACTGATTAGTAAGAAAGTGTGAAGATATTATATGCAGTGGCTCGTTTCGCGTTTTTCGATACGGATAAGGTACACAAGCGCAGTTTTTCCGGCCGTCGCCTCACCGGGCACAAGCCCAGGCGACGGCGACGTGCGGCGTTTTCTGCCCGTGTCGCTTGCCTCGCCTGTCGGTTCAATGCGCAGGCACCCTGACTGAAAGCACGTCTTCACTGGTGCACGCACATCGCCTGTGTCTCCGTGGGTAGCATAAGGTCCAATAAGTTCTAAAATTCTTAAGTTTATATAACGTCATACCAAGTAGTCCCCTACCACACTGTCCTGGTTCCCACTAAGCTGACTCTTAACATTGCTACATTACGCGGTCGTTGATCGTGCTGGCGTCGTCGTTGGTCTAGCGTGACAGAACAGTGCGTCAGCGACGGTATTTGCATACCGACCAGCCCACCCACCGTCGATTGTCGTCGCATCGGCCGATAGTGTGACCGAGCCCTGCCAATACCGAAGAAAAACTGCGTTACTGTTATTATCGCTTTTGCGGCACCAGTCATCCATATATGGGGGACGACTGCTACTTCGATCGCCTGCGAAAGTACAGGGGGGAATGAGACCTCGCTGCGCATATTGCAGCAGCGAGAGCAGACGACGTTGCTCCGTGCATGCCCTAGTGACGTCACGACAGCATTCAATATGGCGGTCGCTGCCAGTGGGAGGAGTCTCCCAGTCTCAATTTCGATAGCATTTTTTGGAATGTACAGCGCGTCCACGGCAGCCAAACTTCGAAAATTTAATCATAAGCTCTTGTATTAGTTTAGTTACTGAAGCACAAAACTGCAATATGAAGAGCGACCATGTCATGGCCCCTTTAAGTGTAACGGAGTGGATTCTAAGAGAAGGCAAGCGTAGCAGTGGATGGCAGCAGGTTAGGTGGGCGGATAAGATTAATAAGTTTGCGGCAATGCGCTGTGTGCAGCTAGCAAAGGACAGGGTTAATTGGAGAGACATGGAGAGGCCTTTGCCTAGTAGTGGTCGTTGTCAGGCTGGTGATAATGATGACGAACCTGCAGGCTTTTTTTTTAATTCACTCTTACTGCTGACGACACGCTGTCACTTTCTCTCGCCTTATACCGCTCGGCCACAAAACAAGCGTAGAGTAACACGTCTTCCTCTATTTTTTCATGCGGTCTACTTCTGTACCTTTCACATCGTTGTACATGATGTATGAAACGGAGTGTAGAACTATAAAGATGTCAGATCGCTCTCATTTTCTCTACCTCAATATATAGTAAAGTATAAACACCTTAACACCTGTCGCTGAATCTCGCGTTAACCAGTGGTTACCATCCTGTAAATGTTTCTCTTTTCATTCAGCGTTTTTTATCTCTCGTATTTGTACCTGCCAAGTCCCAAACACCTGCTTTGTGGCTCGCTGTAAACGCCGAGAGCACTAAACTTGCACTGGGCACACTCAGGCGTATTATTTATGTGGGCGTCCATGTACATCCCAACGCACTTACTTTCCTGTACAGTCTTTCCTGGAAAAGTACTTATCCTAGGGTGTCCAGTAAATCAAGCGTGTGTGCTGCCAGGCTTGTTCAATAAAAACAAAATTCGTATCGGCCTTAAATGGAAGTGTTTTTCTTCCACAGCCTGAATGAAATGTCGCAAACAGAAATTTATCCTAATTCAGGGTTCCCATATGGCACAGTTACCTGCTAGTAGGGGAAATCTTCACATGATAGTGTGTAGTCCCAGTCTGAAAGCAAAACAAAATTTTCACTGCTCACAACAGATTTTTCAAACTTTTTGGGGGCATGAACTTCAAGCAACAATATAAATTTCTGATGTAACAACAGAATTTTGTCTCGTATTGTGCTGTGCCTTACAGTATCCATAGTACTGCGGCAACATACTAATGGAAAATACTAAGGCACCACAGAATAAGACTACAAAAAACACGTCGTTACAAAGAAATGGCAAACATTTTGTCGTATTTCGGGCAAGATTTCGTCGATTTTCTCGCGTTTAAATAGTTCAAGTGCGAGAGAAACGTTGAAATTAATCTAGGCAATAAATCGAGTGAAATTTTTCTGGCAATGTCACGCATAGCTTGGACGTGAGTGAACTTGAGGAAGAGGTATGAAGAAAAATCTTTCACAAAAGGTGCCGCAACTAACCCAGCTTATCGCACTTTGCAGGGCTGTGAAAAAAAAAAAAACGCCCGAAATCTTAGCGGCACTTTCGTCAACAATACCTTGCACCTAATATTCTTCGAATGGTTGATGGCTTTAAATGAACCTTAGACACAGTTCGTTAATGTCACAAATGAGAGTATTTCTTTCGCATTAACACGTTTCTCAGGAAGAGCGACGCGCATTGATAGCCATTCTGCCTCAACTGCTGCTGTCAGCGCTTTCTCGGCAGGCTTTTTCTTTCTTCGACCTGTGTGTAGTCAGCCTTATTGCACCTTTGGTAACCGATTGAGAACAGTTCGCTCCTAACTGCATCTGCCAATCCGAGACCAAGGCGCCGAGCCCGTATACAATCTAGCCATTTTTTCGAAAAACCATGTTTAATACACTCTGCAAAAAGAAAGTATCACCGTATAATTGTAGCACTCGTAAGGGGAGCGTTATTTTTATTCCTTAACTCGTAACAAAGTGCTTTTATTACGTTTTTCTTGCTTTGTTCTTGGCATGCGCAAATTGCGCGAGTAATTTAAAAAATACGCAAGCTCTGAGGGTACTCTAAGCAGAAATTTACTTCGGAATTTGAGTTTTGAAAACGGCGGCTATTTAACTTCCAGTCTACCTCTCTATGGCCCGCTGTATTAATGTTGGCTTGCTGCCCTACTATGCTGATAGCTTTGTTTAACCTGCTACATTCATCGACCACAGCAGTAGGGCGAATTGTTTTGAAAACTATAAAAATATCAACACTACAGTACTACCATTTCTTTGAATGCCACCGCTGGCGCCGCCAATCACAAGTTTTATGAGAAGCATACGAAGCAGCGTTAGGATTACCAGCATTATTTTGATGACACCTTGGTAACTGCTCTTAACGCAATGCGTCAAGCGTCCATTCTGCAGAAACTCCGGCGTCGTCGGCGGCGCTGTGACCGAAAAGACAGGTGGCCTACCTGCCGTCTAGGCAACGTGACTTTGTGACGTCATCACAACTTGCGAACATTGGCTGGTCGCAATCTGCCCAATGGGCCCAGAACATGTGAATTAAAATATGCATGGTCGGAACCTTTACTATAGGTATTCGTGCACTAAATGATCCTGCACGTCACCCCAAACCAGTTTACAACCTCTTCCATTGTAATGGTAGAGACCACGGCTTCATCAGACAACGGTACTAAAACAAGAAGACGTAATGTTAGCACATATGTTTAAAGGAATTACCTTTCGTGTCTGTTGCTCTACACACGATGGGTGTTGTTGTTGTTGCGAAGAAAGAAAAGGAAAGTGCACGGGCCTGCCTACTGGCTTAAGCCGAGCCACGCTCGCTGCCACGTGCTGAAAGTAGGAGAGTTAAAGGATAGGAGAGCAAAGATCGAAAGAAAATGCGTGCGCTAATATGCCCAGGGACGATCCCGGATGCAGTGCAATACCTGGCCGACCCGTGCCAAAGTACTTCAAGCCGAGCACGCCGCCATATTCCAAAAATAAGTTTAATATCTTGGGTCCAAGGACCCGCAGCAGATATTAAATCAGATGGGTGTTCGAGATTGCGGAGATACGTCTCGCACAGCGCGTGTACGCCTACTTCCTCTTCCTTTAGCTGCCGTTTATTATTGCGAAAGCACTACTCCAGGCGTACCGACCACGAGCAAGAATCTTGTCTTGTGTGATCGGAGTAACTCGGGTAAGCTCAGGTCAGTTCGGAGGTCGCGCAATCTGCAGCCAGCGGGAGGAAGATCGGAGAAATATCCGCAGGAGCATCGCGCCAGGTGCAGCCAATAGGAAAAGGACGTCGCGCCATCTGCCGCCCAGTGGAGAGACGACGATGAAGAGAGAGAAACGCAGTTCCATGCACAGGCAGATTCCAGAAAAAAAGGCGAAGAATGAACACGCGGTTTCGCACGTCTGCTCGGTTTAGCTATGTTAAAACACTACTACTTCTAGTACGAAAGCGCTGTTTCGATGAGTATACCTCGAGCATGATCTTGCGATGTTTGTACGCTTCTGGTGTTTGAGGATTTGTGCCAAGTGAAATAAATAAATATACATCAAAAATATCAGCGACAGGCAATTGCACCCACGGCGACGCGCACAGATCAGCTTCGCTGGCCACTGCGCGAAAGCACTAGCCGAACACGCCCCGTGTTGAGCTACAACACATTATCGCGCTGTTCATTGCACGTCTTCTAGTTCATCAACTAATACTACTCTCAAACTAATATTCTCGTTTGGAGCTGCGTGGCGCTGGGAACATAGAGATAAGCGCTGCAGACGTTGGCGTGGACAACGCTGTGGCAGAAACACAGCACTAGAGCATGGGCCGCCAGCGAACGTACATTGGATTAATTGGCATCGATGATGAGAAATTTGACGACGCGTTTAAACGGCTCCCTGAGTCACTGAAAACCTCCATCGCGCTTTCAGGTACGTGACGGTGCTAACCACCTGCACAAAACTGCTTTCGGAGAATATCTCTGCCTTAGCAATGCTAAACCGCCATCCATTTATTTCACCATTTCGCGGTCTTTCTGCCTTCTGGCATGTTTATATAGCTGATCCTGCTGTTAAATTTATTTTGCTGTATTTTTCAGATTTTCCAATGACCGTTTTGTGGACCTTGGCCCCCATAAGTACTCTCTCCAGCTGGCTAGTGGAGATAAGTGTTCAAAACAAATCTTGACGGCCGCAGCGCCACTGCACCACGACGACGGAATGTTGAAGCTCTCCACTGGCATTGGAAATCGTTGTGGAGCACCGATGGAAATAGGGAAACTACGTCTAGTTTTAATATCCTTCTGAGTCTCGAATGCTAGCAGACACACATGTTTTTCGACACGTCCGTGTAGAACCGGTAAATATGCACGTCATCGCGGCCGTGTACATGACAGATAATCTCAACTTCCCTAACAAGCTGACAAGCCCCATTCATGGCCGTCAACGACTGCAGTTGCTCCAAAGCCCCCACTGAGATGGCGCCACTGTCCCGCGGCTGTATTTTTTGTACTGAGTACGAGTGAAACGGGGCACTTGAACATAGCCTTGCGCAGAGGTTATTTTCTATGATTTGTCTGTGCTTCCATTTTTCTTCATTAGAGAAGAATTAAATGCCATGAAGAAATCTAGGTGGCGCCTTCTTCTTGTTCGTATTATAGCGATTATACAAAAAGCACGAGAAGCAGTAGCGACACAAGTGAGTGACTGTGTCGCTCACTTGTCCCTCACTTGAGTGACTTTGTCGCTATGTCGTCGGCACTGGACAACCACTACCGCACTCAGTGGTCCGCGTATATTTACAAGTCTCGCTGACAAACCTTGTGTGGCCCGCAGGTGACATGGGAGGCTCCTTTCGATGAAGTTCGCGCCACAGAAAGAAGCGCGGTGGCACTGCGCACAGCTGGAGATACATAAAGCGATGAAACGATGGGCGTATTCGCATATCCCTCGACGCGAAAGGAAATCTGATTAAAAAGTAGCAAATACAACTGATCGAGTACGTGTATGAGAGCTGCGACGCTGACCTGTCTGCTAAAATCACGAAAGTGTTCATTTCGACGCCACTGTACTATGCAGAGGCCTCAAAATAATTGCTTGCCCGAATCCTTGAAGTCGCGTTCATAGGGATGGCTGCTCAGCCGCGGGTACCAGCAGCGTTCTTTTCGAGGAGACAACACAGGCATTTTGATCCGAGGTTCGGTATAGTTAACTCAAATAATGCGCCATTACCCGAAATCACTGCGGAGCTCGTCGGCCATGGTGGCCATATTAGCGGCAGCCGGCACAAGCAGACGAACCTGAAGAGCGGGCTTTCTGCTTTTGTGCTGGCTCGCGTCAGCCGCCGTTTCCGGCCTCACCGGACGCCGTGCGTCGAGTGCGCGCCGGCTGGCGAAAATCGCTAGCCGCCGTGAAATTGCTGCATGTATACCCTGACCTCGACATGCTCTGGCAGCGAAAAATAGCGTTGTCACGTAAGTGTATTACCAGGTGATGCTTGTGGATACACTAACACACAATAGGAAGCCGGAATCCCTGCCTTCGCTGACATCTGCTTCACGCCCTGCTACGCATGCATACTCAATGTAAATAACGCGGACCATTTCTCCATAACTCAGACTTGCAGGTATTCCGTGAGTGCCGCAGTCTAGGGTAATAAGAGATGCTGGCGAGCCATCGGTAACCACAACACGGAAGCGGATAAAACTGCTCTGCACAGACACCGCGCAAAAGTTCTACTTGATGTCCTTCTACTAAAAATTGCACAAGAGAGTGAAAGTATTTCTTTTTGTAGCAATAGCTACATTGCAGTAGCAGTTTGAGCCTTCGGCGTGGCTGCGCCGACACGCTGTCACGTGGTTGGTCAGGCGGTGCGGAGCAGCTGCTGGCGGCGCGCCGCCGTGGTTGATCACGTGATTCGTCACGTGGTTGGTCACGTGACCAAGTTCCACTCGGCCGGCTGTAGCTATCGCGTCACTCCAAGTTTAACCAGACCTAAACCACCGCCAATTTTTTATTATTATTTCCATGAACAGTAAATGAGAGGTTGGTGCTGCATAGCGGCTTCGGCTACTCCTTTTCACCAATTTATCCTCTTGACAGTCATTCTCTATAGCTCCAGAGCCAGCTTCTTTTCCGTCAAAACAATGCAGTTCACAACCTGCGCCTTTTACAGCAGCAGGTTTTAAGCCCGTTCCTTGACTTTCGCGTCGCAGTAGTAGAGCGTAAAGGAAGGGTGATTACCACGGGAGCAACTCGGAGGGTGATTAGCGTGGAAAAAGGAGGTGTAAGGTCACTGTGGAAGTAAAAGGCTATGGTCAGAATGCAGGAATGCGTAGCCCTCCGTGTGGTAACCGTATCAGGAGGAGAGTATGGCTACAGCAGTGGAATCCGCAGCCGGAGGTTGGCTGACATGGGGACCCTCGGAGGGAAGGCACCGTGAGAGGAGGAGGAGCGTATGACAGAGAGCGTAGCAACACGTAACCGGAGTGTGGTTACCTCAGGAACCATCCGGAGGGTGGTTACCGTGGAATGACGACGGTTACCGTGGCAGGAGAGTATGGTGAGAGCGCAGTGGGTAGCCGGAAGGTGCTTACCACGGGAACCATCCGGAAGTTGATGTCAGAACGGCGCGAAAGGAACAAGGATAAGAGAGGCACAAGAACACAACAGGTCAGGCGCCTGTCCTGTTGTGTTCTTGTGCCTCTCTTGTCTTTGTTCCTTTCGCGCCGTCCCGACATCAGCTACAGCTACGAACCAGCTAGCCCAAACCAAAGTACTTCTTAAACCATCCGGAAGGTGGTTGCC